>NW_006921911.1:2340475-2365359 GCF_000298275.1 Orycteropus afer afer | reverse complement strand
ATTCAGATAAACACATAATCCAAAACACATAATCCTCTTAAAGACATTCCAGGTTCATCTCTTCACCTTGGTTACCATCCCATTCTATGTATATGGCCTTGGGCCTTTGGCTGGGTGTGACCAAAAGCCCTAGCCTCTGGATCAATTATCTCCCTTAAGAGGCAATACCAAAGAAAGTAACTACTTAAGAATCCAAAGTTTCACTTCCCAGGCCCCTTCCTTCTTTCTTTTACAAAGTCTGGTGCTTCTATGAGTCTGGAGCCACTGCAAAGAATCCCACTTCTGACACCAATTGCTTGAACAATTTGTCTTAGAAAGATCAGCACGAGGCTAGTCCCCATGAGGCGGAGGTCAAGGATGTTCCAAATGTCCAAACTACCAATCCACTCCATCATTTCAGACATCAATCCCTCCTCCTCCTGCTCCCAGTAATTTCCCCAGTCTTAGGGTTCTGAATTTCACTGTAACGCCTCACAGAACTCACAAATACCCAAGGGTTCATTTCACATAGTAGTGGTGGAGGCTGGCAGGCTGGCGAGTCCCGGGTCTGTGAGTAGGAGTGGTGGAGGCTGGCAGGCTGGCGAGTCCCGGGTCCATGAGTAGGTCTGGCAGATCCTCCCAACTCTCGGGGTTTGATGAACCTCGATCAGTAGATCAGATGGCGGCTATTGTCCCAAATCCAGGGGTGAGATGAGGATGATTCAAGAAACAAGACCGGAGCAAGAGGAGGAGCGAATCCTCTCAGGAGATTCACCAGCAATGCTCAAGCCCAATCTATCAGTTATAACTACCAAGGTCTGAATTCCAACTGCCAGTCATTATAGGGTCCCTTAGGAACTTGACTTCCACCAGCAGTGCTCCAGCCCAGTCTACCAGTTATAACTGCCAAGGTCTAAATTCCAACTGCCAGTCATTATAGGGAATGACTACTACCAGCTGCCCAGCTAAGTTGATACCTGAACTTGACTATCACACCACCCCAAACAGGCATAGATGATGGGATTTACAAAACACCACAGAATGGAGGGCAATGGCTAGAAGGGCCACATCAAGCAATTCACTGCAGCATGCAAGTAATACAAAAACTATTAGTAGGCCAAATTGGGTTTGCAGGCATAGTTTGCCAAGCTCTGTTCTATATTATTGTTCTTCAAATATTTGAGGACATTTATAACAGATTTTTTATAATTTCCAATTAGTAATAAACATACTTGTTCAATGTAATGTTTGGAATTGGCATGGACATAAATTGAGATGATTTATTATAAAGGTAAATAAACAATTTTACTCTTAACAAATATAAGCTCATAGGTATAGTAGAAGTGAAAAAAAATAAGTTTTTATGTCACAGACTTAGGTGAATTAACAGATCATTAAATTTTGCTTTGCAATTTTTGGCAGCCAAGTCATAAAGGGAAACATAATGGGGCATTTAACTCTTGTTTTTAATGAAAAAAAGTAGGCAATTCATCAGAAGGGAAAAACTTTAAGAAGTTAGTTTTAATACATTGATTATATTTTGGGGATGTTTATCAATGTAATAGAACATGTTTTATGAAATATACGTTGAATTTTATCATGTAGCTGACTCACTTAATTCATTTTGTTAGTTAAAAACAGAAGGAATAGTATGAATTTTTTTCTATAAAAGTAGCTGAATTAATGATATCCAGATATTTGGTTCTCTGATAATATAACCTAATAAATGGTAATGCTTAGTCCGAAGTGACTGCTGATAAGTAATTCCAATGGATAAATATTATAATCCTATTGAAATATTATTTCAATTATAAAAAGAAACAGTTATCAGAGTTTTCAGAAGGAAGATGGGACAATCTACTTCCTTAGTGATACTGCCTCAGAAACTCAAGGAGCGGTCACTATGAGTCGGGTCTGACTCGATGGCACATACCAACAACCACATCAGAGTTTTAAGTTTTGCCCAACCCACAGAAAGAGGATTCAACAGAATGAGGAAAATATCAAAAAATCATTAATATCACATGCAGATAAAATTTTTCTGAAAATAATTTTAAAATGATTGTTACAGTACATAGACAGGGAACTGCCAGAAATTAAGGTCAAATTCAGAAGAGGACTGGAATAAGGGATATCATTGATGATGTCAGATGGATCTTGTCTAAAAACAAAGAATATCAGAAAAATGTTTACCTGTGGTTTATTGACTATGCAAAGGTACTTGATTTTGTAGATCGTAACAAATTATGGATAAAATTGCAAAGAAATGGAATTCCTGAATACTTAATTTTGTTGATAAGGAACCTGTACATAGAACAAGATGCAGGCATTCAAACAGAACAAGAGGATACTGTGAGGTTTAAAATCAGGAAAGGTGTGTCTCAGGGTTGTATCCTTTCACCATACTTAGTCAATCTGTATGCTGAGCAAACAATCTGAGAAACTGGACTATAAGAAGAATGAGGCAACAGATTGGAGGAAGACTCATTAACAACTTGCAATATGCAGATGACACAACCTTGTTTACTCAAAGTGAAGATGACTTGAAGCATTTACTGATGAAAATCAAAGACTACCATCTTTAGTATGGATTACACCTCAACATAAAAAAAAAAATCCCCCAGCTGGACCAATAAGAAACATCACAATAAATGGAGAAAAGTTTGAAATTGTCAAGGATTTCATTTTATTTCAATCCACAATAAACGTACATGGAAATAGCAGTCAAGAAATGCTATTTCCATGTATTGCTCTGGACAAGACTGCTGCAAAAGACCTCTATAAAATGTTAAAAAGCAGAGATATGACCTTTAGAACTGAGGTGTACCTGACCCAAGTCATGATATCTTCAATTGCCTCAAATGTATGTGAAAGCTGGACTAGGAATAAGGAAGACCAAAGAAAAATTGATGCATTTAAATTGTGGTTTAGAAGAAGAATACTAAAAATGCCAGAGTTGCCAGATGAATGAACAAATCTATCTTGATAGATGTACAGCCAGGATGCTTCTTAGATGCAAGACTGGCCAGATTTCATCTTACCTACTGTGGTTGTATTGTCAGAAGGAACCAGTTCCTGGAGAAGGACATCATGCTTGGTAAAGTAAAAGCTCAGTGAGAAAGGGGAAGAACTTCAATGAGATGGATTGAAACAGTGGCTGCAAGAATGGGATCAAGCATAGCAAGGACTGTGAGGATGGTGCAGGACCTGGCAGTGTTTCTTTCTGTTGTACATGGGGTTGCTATGAGTTGGAGCCAACTAAATGGCATCTAACAAAAACATCATCAACATGTCTGTTCAAGTCTTTTTACCTTTTAGTTACTGGGTCATTGGTACTTTTTCTATTGATTCCTAGGAATTCTTTGCATATTCTTGCTATAGTCCTGCAAACATAGTCTTCCTGTCTACTCCTTACCTTTGATTCTCTTAATTGTGTTTTTTGATGAGCAAAGTTTTTAATATTGATAACATTCACTATATCATTTTTTTTCCTTTCATATTTAGTTCATGTGTCTTTTCTGAGAAATATTTGGCAATCTACTTCCATAGAGATACTGCCTCAGAAACCCAAGGAGGGTTTGTTATGAGTCGGATTCAACTAGACAGCAGTGAATTTGATTTTAAGGGCTTTCTGGTGGTACAACGGCAAAGACACTCAGCTGCTAACCAAAAAATGGGTGGTTTGAACCCACTAGACTTTGTGCAGGAGGAACATGGGGCCATCTGCTTTCATAAAGATTTACAGTCTTGTAAACCCTGTGGTTCTACTGTGTCATATAAAAAACTATGACTTGTAATCAATTTTATGGTAGTTGATGGGTGAAAAACTTAAAGGTATTTTCTTTTTCTCCCCTAGAAGTATTATAGTTTTAAAATTTTATGTTTAGGAAATTGTTATCAAATTAATTTTTATACACTATGTGAATGAGGCAATTACATATTTTTTCTCTTTAAATGTTTATTCACTTGTTGAAACATTATTTATTGAAAATTCATTAATTTCTACCACAAGTGACCTTGCTGGTACTTGAAATATTGTTGGCATATTTCCAACATCATAGCAACATTCAAGCTACCACAGTATGACAAATTTACAGATAGGTTATGGTGATTTTCTATCAGGGAATTGAACTCCAGTCTCTTGTTCTATCTTTATTCATACCAGAACTATATAGCACAATATTTTAGTTCATGAATTTTCTCCTGAATTGGGTCCTGTATGTTGTTAAATCCATTCCTTAAGTTTCTATTATTATTGTTTTATCTTTATTTCTATAATTTTATTTGGTAATTTTTCCCATTTTACTGGTAGTTTTGATAATTTCTTGTTCTAATTGTGTATATATATGTACACATACATTTAGCACAGTCATTATACACAATAATCTAATTTTCTTCCATCTTTTGTGGTATGAAATGCAGTATTTTTTTTTCTTTTGATATTAATTCATGATGGTTTATTTCTTCACGTTTATTTGACATAGATTATTATTATTATTATTATTATTATTATAACTCTCCACACACACACACTTTTGGAATTTTATAAATAGGAACTCTTTGAGCATAGAGATTAAAGTATATTCCTACCAACAATTTGCTGTTATTGGCTTCTACCAAAATAGAGGCATATATCCAAACTTGAATTGCCTTAAAATTTGTCTTGATATTTTATTGGCCATGCAATGAATATGAATGCAAACCCCAAACCCATGTATTTATAAATGATTAATGGATATATAAACAGAGAGATAGCAGTGTGTATATATATGTTTGTTGTTGTTATGTGTCAACGAGTCGGATCTGACTCATAGCGACTCCTCCTTGGGTTTCTGAGGTGATATTACTACAGAAGTAGGTTGCCCAACCTTCTGAGGAGTGGCTGGTGGGTTTGAACCACTAACATTTTGGTTAGCAGTCAAATGCCTTAGACACTACGCTAGAGAGAACATTTGAATGTTCTCACTCAAAAACTAACTGCCGTTGAGTCGGATCCAACTCACAGCAACCCCTCCTTGGGTTTCTGAGGCAGTATCACTGTGGAAGTAGATTGCCCAACCTTTCTTCCAACGAGTGCCTGGTGGGTTTGAACCGCCAACCTTCTGGTTAGCAGTCACATGTCTTAGGCACTGACTAGTTACTTTGAACATCTTCTTATGCACTTATTGGACATTTTTGTATCTTCAGTTCAAATCCTATGCACATTTTTTGTTGTTGTTTTAATTCCCTTTATTGTTGGGTCTTTTTATTGTTGACTTGTGTTTTTAACTTTTTCATACTTCCAGTTGTGTGGGTTAACTTTTCAACTTATTGATAATATCATTTAAGGATCAAAAGGTTTTACTTTAAGTAAGAATGCTTTATCTATTTTTTTTTTTTCTTATTTTGTTTGTGCTTTAGGCATCATATCTAAGAAGCCATGCCTAATCTAAGGTCACAGAGATTCATGAAGATTCTTAGAGTTTTAGTTCATTAATTTAGATCTTTGATCCATTTTGAGTTAATTAACATACACTATAAGATTGTTGTTGCTGCTGTTTGTGTTGTTATATAACTATAAATCGGTTCTGACTGATAGCGACCCTATGTACAGCATAACAATACACTGCCCGATCTTGAGCCATCCTCACAATTCTTTCTCCGCTTGAACCCATTGTTGCAGCCACTGTGTCAATCCATCTTGTTGAAGACCTTCCTAATTTTACCCTCTGCTTCACCAAACTTGATGTCCTTCTCCAGGAACCAATCCTGCCCCATTAAAATATGTCAGATGCAATCTTGCCATCTTAGCACTTAAGGAGCAGTACTGTTGTGCTTCATCCAAGATTGGTTTGTCCTTCTGGCAGTCCTTGGTATATTTGGGACTCTTCACCAACACCAGAATTCAAAGGCATCAATTCTTCTTCAGTCTTCCTTATTCATTGTCCAGCTTTCCCATGCATATGAGGTGATTAAAGATACCATGACTTGGGTCAGGCACACCATAAAGGTCACATCTCTGTTTTTTTTTTTTTTTTTTTTTAACATTTTATAGAGGTTTTTGCAGAAGATTTGCCTGATGCAATCATCATTCAATTTCGTATCTGGTGCTTCCATGGGCATTGATGATCATGGATCTAAGTGAAGTGAAAATCTTTACAACTTCATTTTTTTTTTCCATTTATCATTACTGATTACTAATCCAGTAGTAAGGATTTTTGTTTTCTTTATGTTGAAGTGCAATCCATACTGAAGGCTGTTGTCTTTGGTCTTCATCAATAAGTGCTTCTAGTTCTCTTCACTTTCAGCAAGTAAGTCTGCTTCATCTACATAGTGTAGGTTGTTAATGAGTCTTCCACCAATTCTAGTGCAGTGTTCTTTTTTATAGTCTAGCTTCTTAGATTATTTTCTCAGCATACATACAGAATAAATTTTGTGAAAGGATACACCCCTGATACACACCTTCCCTGATTTTGAACCCCACAGTGTCTCCTTGTTCTGTTTGAACAACTGCCTCTTGGTCTTTGCACAGGTGCCAGATCAGCACAATTATGGGTTCTGAAATTCCCATTCTTTGCAATGTTTTCCATAATTTGTTATGATCCTCACAGTTGGATGCTTTTGTATAGTGAATAAAATGCAGATAAACATCTTTTAGTGTTTTCTGCTTTCAGCCATGATCTGTCTGACATCAGCCATGATATTCCTTGTTCCA
Source organism: Orycteropus afer afer (assembly GCF_000298275.1). Taxonomy (NCBI): domain Eukaryota; kingdom Metazoa; phylum Chordata; class Mammalia; order Tubulidentata; family Orycteropodidae; genus Orycteropus; species Orycteropus afer. The sequence continues at coordinate 2,358,686 of NW_006921911.1, read as the reverse complement.
CATCCTCTTCTGAATCTGGCTTAAAGTTTTTACAATCCTCTACCACCCGCTCCTCGGAAGAAAGATTGGGCAATCTACTTCATAGTGATACTGCCTCAGAAACCCAAGGAAGGTGTTTTGGTTACCTAGTGCCACTCTGACAGGAATATACCACAACTGGGATGGTCTTAACAAACAGGAGTTTGTTCTCTTACAGTTTGCAGCCTTTAAGTCCAAGTTCAAAGTGCCAGGTTCTAGGGGCTGGGTGAAAGCCTCTCAACCTTGGGGTTCAGCTCTGCCTCCTCCTCCAGGCCTACTGGAGGTAGAGACGTTTCTCCACTCAGAGAGCTGCTGGCTGCCGAGGCTGAGAAGCCCAAGGTTGACAAGTAAAAAGGCACAGTCCTGATGTTACCAAACCACATGGCAGGCCATTAATTCAAGTTCATTTTAAGTTCCAAGGTCGGCAGAGCATGGCAGGCACTGAACAATGACATGGCTATATGCAGGGTCCAAGCATGCCATATGCTAGAGACCATTCCCAAGGCTTCTCCTTACATACAGGAAGCAGACCACATCCCAAAGACAGTTACTCAGCTGCTTGTGGTAGGTCCCACCATCGAGTTGATTGCCAGTCTTATCATGGGGAATAACTACCACCAGCTGCCCAGCCACTTGACCAGGCCCAGCCAAGCTGACACACAAACATAACTACCACAGAAGGGTCACTGTGAGTTGGATCCAATTCAATGACAGTGAGTTTTTTTTTTTCCTTCAATGTACTGCTGCAACTATTTTTGAATTATCTTCAGCAAAATTCTACTTGCATATGATATTAACTCCTCAGAAGGAAGATGGGGTGGGCAATCTACTTCCGTAGTGATACTGCCTTGGAAACCCAAGGAAGGGTCGCTATGAGTCACATCTGACTTGATGGCACACAACAACAGCAACAACATGATATTAACGGTTCAATAATTTTTACTTTCTATTGGATCACCTTTCTTTGGAATAGGCACAAATAGGACCTCTTCTAGTCATTTGGCCAGGTAGCTGTCTTCTAAATTTCTTAGCATAAGGGACTCAGTACCTCCAGCACAGCATCCATTTGTTGAAACATCTCAAATGGTATTCCTGGAGCCTTGTTTATCACTAATGTCTTTAGTAGAACTTGGACTTCTTCTTTCAGTACTCTATTTTCTTGATCATATGCTACCTCCTGAAATGGCTGAATGTCAACCAATTATTTTTAGTAATGTGACTCTGTATATTCCTTCCATCTTCTTTTGATTTTTCTGAATCCTTCAATTTTTTTTTCCCATAGAATTCTTCAATACTGCAACTCACAGCTAGAATTTTTCTTCCATACTTTTAGCTTGAGAAATACTGATCAATTTCTAACTCCAGGTCATTGGACATTTTATTATAATACTTTGTCTTCTCCACAAAATTTTCTATTAAGCTCTTTTACTTCATCATTTGTTCCATTTGTTTTAGCTACTCTACATTCAATAACAAGTTTCAGAGTCTCTTCTGGCATCCTATTTTGTCGTTTCTTTCTTTCCTGTCTTTTTAATGACCTACTACTTTCTTTATGTATGATGCCCTTGATGTCATCCCACAATTCACCTGACCTTCCTTCAGTCATTGATGTTCAGAGTGTCAAATCTATTTTTGAAATGGTTTTAAACTCAAGTGGGCTGTTCGCAAAGTTGTACTTTGGCTCTTGTGGACTTGTTTTAATTTTTTTCAGCTTCATCTTGAAATTACATATGAGCTATTGATCTTCTGTTCTGCAGTCATCTCCTGGCTTTGTTCTCACTGATAATATTTTGTTTCTCCATCATCTGTTTCCACAAATGTAGGTGATTCGGTGGCTATGTATTCCACCTCTTGATTTCCATGTGTATAGTCACTGTTTATGCTGTTGAAAAATGGTATTTGCAGAGAATAAGTCGTTTGCCTTGCAAAATTCTATAATGTGATCTCAGTGTCATTTCTATCACCACAGCCATATTTTCCAGCTACCAGTCATGCTTTGTTTACAACTTTTGCCTTCTAATCACTAGTAATTATCAATACATTTTGATTGCATGTTTGATCAATTCAGAGTTTAGAAATTGGCAAAAATATTAAATTTCTTCATTTTGGTGCCAGTGTTTTGTGTGCAAATTTCAATACTATCCATATTAACTGATCCTCCTTGTAGGCATATGGATATCATCCTATCACTGGCAGCATTATACTTCAGGATATGTCTTGAAATATTCTTTTTGATGATGAATGTTATACTGTTCCTCTTCCATTTGTAATTCCTGACATAGTAGACTACATGTTTGTCTGATTCAAAATAACTAATTCTAGTCCATTTCTCTCACTAATGCCTAGGAGATTGATCTATATGGACCTAAGATCTTTATGTATGTTGTTGACTTCCAATTTTCTGAGACTCATTTCTTCATGCATTCCATGTTCCTATTATTAAAGGATATTTGCAGCTATTTCATCTCATTTTGGGTCATGCCCTATTAGCAAATGAAGATCCTGAAAGCTTTACTCCATCCATGTTATTAAGATAAATTCTACTTTGAAGAGGCAGCTCTTCCCTAACTGTATTTTCAGTGCCTTCCAACCTGAGAGACTCACCTTCTGGCACTATATCAGAAAATTTTTCTTGCTATTCATAAGGTTTTCACTGGGCAATTTTTTCAGAAGTAGATCACCAGATCTTCTTTACTAGTCTGTCTTAGTCCGGAAGCTCTTCTGAACAAAGTCCATCATAGGTGACACTGCTTGTATTTGAATTACTAATAGTAGAGCTTCCAGCATCACAGCAACGTGCCAGCCACCACAGTACCACAAGATGATACTGTGGATAGTATCAGGTAAGTGTCTTATTTTCCTAGAGCTGTCATAATAATATACAACAAAATGGGTGGCTTTAAGGAATAGAAATGTATTTTCTCACAATTCTTGAGTTTAGAAGCCCAAACTTAAGTTGTCATGAGGGCCATGCTCTCTTTCCATCAACTCTAGGGAAAGAGCTTACCTTGTTTCTTTCAGCTTTGACAGCCAAATGCACTTTTTGGTATTACTTAGCTGGTAATTGGATCCTTACTTGCTCTCTTATCCCTGCATTTTAGAGTAGTGCCTAAGGCACTTGACTGCTAACCAGAAGACTGGCAGTTCAAACCCACTAGCCACTTCTTGGAAGGAAGGTTGGGCAATCTACTTCCATAGTGACACCACCTCGGAAACTCAAGGAGGGGTTGCTACATGTCGGGTCCAACTTGGTGGCACATAACAACAACAACATTCTTCATTTGATAAAACAGCACTCAGAGGGGATTAGGATTAGGATCCCCTTTATTCCAGTATAATGTTATCAATTTAACTGATAACATCTGCAAAAAAACTTCTAAATTCCCAAACCCACTCTTTGTTGAAGGATTTAGCACTTAAATCTGCAATTTAATCCACAGCAATAGTGATTAAAATTAATCATTTTGCATATGAATCTGGTTGTTCTAGTATCATTTGTTGGGAAAAAAAAAAATTCTTTCCTCATTGAATTGTTTCGGAACTTTTGTCAATAAATCAATTAGATCATAAATGTGTGACCTCTTTTCTGAACTACTTATTATCCCTATTTTTCCATTGATTTATTTGTCTACCTTATGCCAGTATCACAAAGTCTTGATTACAATAGCTTTGTAATAAGTTTTGAAATCAGGAAGTATGAGTTATATTAATTTTTTGTATATTCTGGATACTAGATCCTCATTAGATATATGATTTGCCAATTAAGTTGGTGCCTGGAGTGTAGATGTTGAGATGTGACAAAGGAAATCTTCTATGAAGAAAAACTCTGACTTTCACTCTGCCATGAATGGAAGGCCATCTATCTTATCTGGGTTCAGAAGTTAGCTGTAGGACAGAATGCCTATAAATAGAATTGATCTACTCCACAGGAAGCAAATTGTTATTCTCACCAAGTTTTTTAATGGACTCAGTAAAATTCTACATAAAATCAACTTAACAGGAAATATTATTTGCAGACCTTAAAAACTTTTGTTCTTCATTTTCAAGATTATATTGGTTATTCTGAGTATCTTGCCTTTCCCTATGAATCATTTTGTCAATTTCTGCAAAAAAGGCAGCTGGGATGTTGGTGACAATTGCACAGAAGCACATGTGTAGATCAGTTTGGAGATTATTGGCATATTTAGATACTACTACCAGTATTAAATCTTCTAAATAATAAAGTTGAAATGTGTTTTTTCATTTATTTTGATCCATTTAGTTTTTCCCAATCATGTTTCATAATTGTCAGTGTATAAGTCTCTCACTTCTTTTGATACATTTATTTCCAAGTATTTTATACTTTTTAAGATGCTGTTATAAATGAAGTTGCTTAACTTTGTTATTGTTCATTGCTGTAGTGTAGACATAGAACCACATTTTATACATTAATCTTGTGACCTGCAACCTTGCTGCACTCACTAATTAGCTAAAATAGATTTTTTTTGTGTGTGTGTTTGTGTATGTGTGTGTGTTCCTTAGAATATTTTATATGCCATATGCAAATTGATGTATTTTTATTTCTTTCTTTCTAATACAGGTGTCTTTTAATGACTTTTTCTTGTCTAATTGCTCTGTCTGGAACTTCCAGAACAGTGTTAAACAGAAGTAGCAAGAGTGGAAATTTTGTCTTGCTCCAGATCTTGTTGTTGTTGTTGTTATGTGCCGTCGAGTCGGCCCCGACTCATAGCGACCCCTCCTTGGGTTTCCGAGGCAGTATCACTACGGAAGTAGGATTGCCCAACCTTCCTTCCGAGGAGTGGCTGGTGGGTTTGAACCGCCAGCCGTCTGGTTAGCAGGCAAGTGTCTTAGCCACTATGCTACCAGATCTTAGGGAGAAAATAATCAGTTATTCACCATTGAGTATGATATTAAGTGTAGATTTTCATAGGTGTCCTTTACCAAGTTGTGGAAGTTTTCTTCTATTTTTAGTTTGTTGAGTATTTTTACCAAAAAATGGTCTTGGATATTATCAAATAGTTTTTCTTCATCTATTGTGAAGATCATTCCCCCTCTCCTTTATTTTATTGATATGATACATTGTATTGATATTGAACAAACTTTGAATTCCTGGGATTAAATTATTAGGTCATTGTGTATAATTTGTTTTATATGTTGCTGAATTTGGTTTGCTAATATTTAGTGAAACATTTTTGCTTCTGTATTTATAAGGTACGTTGGTCTGTAGATTTTTTTTCTCATAATACATATGTATTTTTAGTTTTGTTGTAAGGATAATGATACTGAATTCAAAGAATTACTGGAAAAGTGTTTCTCCACTTCTGTTTTTTGAAGAGTTTGTACAGGATTGGTGTTAGCTCTTGAAAAGTTTTATAATATTCCTGAGTGAAGCCATCTGGCCTTGATCTTTTCTTTGTGAGAAGATCTTTCTATTACAAACACAATTTCTTTGCTTGCTATAGGTCTATTCAGATTTTGTATTTCTTCTTAAGTCAGTTTTGGAAGATTTTTCTTTCTTGGAATATGTATTTCTCCTCTGTGTTATCTAATTGATTGGCATACAATTAATTGATCCTATTATTTCCTTGTAATCCTTTTTACTTCTCTAAGGTCAGTGGTTATGGTCTCTCTTTCATTTCTGTTTTGATTGAGTCATCTCTCTCCCCCCCCCGTTATCAATTTAGGTAAGAACATTCATCTTAAATTATTTATTACCTAATATTGTATAGTGTGGGAGCTCTGGTAGCATAGTGGCTAAGACACTTGCCTGCTAACCAGATGGCTGGCGGTTCAAACCCACCAGCCACTCCTCGGAAGGAAGGTTGGGCAATCCTACTTCCGTAGTGATACTGCCTCGGAAACCCAAGGAGGGGTCGCTATGAGTCAGAGCTGACTTGACGGCACATAACAACAACAACAATTGTATAGTGACTGTATCTTTCTTTTAGTTACTATTGGTATGGGATGTCTTTTTCTATCCTTTTACTTTTAAGTTATTTGTATCTTTGAATCTAAAATGTGTCTGTCCTAGACAGTATATAGTTGGGGCATGCATTTTCATTAATTCTGCCAATCTTCTTTAGCTTTTAATGGAATGTTTAATCTATTTACGCAGTATGTAGTTACCGATAAGGTAGGATTTATAGCTCAATTTTCCTATTTGTTCTTTATGTTTTATATCTTTTTGTTCCTCTATTTCTCCATGATTGCCTTCTTTGATGCTAAATAGATATTTTCTAGTGTCAATTTCGTCTTATGTTCCTTTTAACATTTTTTTTTTTTTAATTTTCTTAATGAGTAATTTGGGGAATACGATTAACATCTTAAACTAAAACAATCCAGATTAATACCAACCTAATTTCCAAATTACACAAAAGCTATGCTTCTATATATTTGTGTTCCCTTGTTTTCATACAAATTATATTTTTATGAACTGTATGCAAAACAACACAATGTTATAATTATAACTTTATACATTTGTCTGTTGGGGAGCTCTGGTAGCATAGTGGCTAAGGCACTTGACTGCTAACCAGAAGGCTGGCAATTCAAACCCACCAGCCACTCCTCGGAAGGAAGATGGGGCAATCTACTTCCGTAGTGATACTGCCTCGGAAACCCAAGGGTGGGTCACTATGAGTCGGGTCTGACTTGACGGCACATAACAACAACAATAACAACACATTTGTCTGTTAACACATAGGAGAAATAAGAGTAATAAACACAAATATATTTATAATGTATTTTTATTTACCAATGTAGTTGCTTTTACATGTTTCCTTTAATTCTTCATGTAGATAAAGTTACTGTCTAGTGTTCTTTTACTTTAGCTTGAACAATTCACTTTAGCATGTCTTTCAGGGTAGGTTTTCTAGAGACAATATTTTCTGGTTTTATTTTTCTGAGAATGTCTTAATATCTCCTTCACTTTTTCATGATAGTTTTGAGGGATGTTTAATTCTTAGTTGATAGTATTTCTCTTTCAGTACATTGACTATGCCATCCCAGGACCTTCTGGTTTCCGTGACTTCTGATGAGAATTCAGTTATATACCTTACTGAGGTAGTGAGGCACCTATCCCTTACTGCCTTCAAGATATGCTGTTTTTAGCTTTCAACAATTTGATTATGAGCTGTAGAAATTAAGACTACCACTCATCTGTCAGTTTGTCGTGCTGTGGTGGCATATGTGTTGCTAAGATGCTATGCCACTGATATTTCAAATACCAGTAGGAAGCAGCTATGCTGAACAATATTCACCAATGCTTGACAATTTTAGTTATTTAAATATGGTTGCTTTTCAATATATTTAAGATAGATGATTTTAAATCTTTGGCTAATAAGTTCAAAGTCTGGTCTTCTTTGGAGTTTCTGTTTTTTTCTCCCTGTTTTTGAACCATCATTTTTTGGTTCATTGCATAGCTTTATTTAGTTATTTATTGAAAATCGGGTATTTTAAGTAATTGAATGTGACAACTGTGAAAATCAGAATCTACCCCCTTCCAAGAATATGTAGCCATTGATATCTCTGCTTAGGTAGCTTAGTGGTCATCTAATGACTGGACAGAGATCTACACACATTCTTGAAACCAATAAGTCTTCCAGTCTTTGCTGATGCACTGCATTGTGCTTGTTGGAACACATCTTCAACATTCACCAAGGCATTTACAACTGTGCCTTAGCCTTCACTTCCTGCTTAGGCAGAACCTCAAGATCAGCCAATTGTGAAAGCTTAGAAACTTTTCAAGTCTTTCCTAAGCATGTCCACAACCCAGGGCATATGTGGGTTTTCTAGGTTCTCAGGAATATGTTGGAAAATTTCAAAGACCCTATGGAAATCTCATTTCCCAGCCTTTCCCATTAAGTTTTTCTGTTAGTTTGTTGTTTCTCCCAACTATTAAGTATTGTCTCAGGCACTAGAGAAGTGAAATATTTGTCTCTAAATGATTCCCATTATTGCCTGGGCAAAGCCTTTCTGTAGTAGATGTGTTCAAAGTTATACCAAATAAAGCCAGGTTTACAAGTGGAGTCTTCCAGGGAACCACCAGGACAGATCAATGGAAATGAAGCATTGAAGGAGCCATAACCATGTTTTGCTCCCTCCTGTGGCTGGCAGGTTACTGGTTTTCAATATGCTTGCAAATTTTGCACTCAAAGGCTAATATAGAACTGGAAACCAGAAACAAGATGAGAAAACAGAAAGTTAAAACATCACAAAGCACAAAGTTCATGGATCTCCTCAAGATTTAGGTTTGGGGTTTTTTTGGTTGCCTTTTTATACATGATTAGAATAAATATATTCCAGATATAAAACTTTAATTTACAGAGTTCTGAAAGTTTGATTCTGACCTTTTTTTTTTTTTTTCAGTTTTTTCACTGCTTTTAGGAGGAAGTACATTTTCAGGGCTCCTTACTCTGCCAACTTTATTTCCATCCTACTAACTTTTTTTTTTTTTTTAAGTCATAATATTGTGCATGAAAACATATTGGTACAGATCTACTCACTGCCATTGAGTTGAATCCAACTCTTACTGACCTCTCCTTGGGTTTCCAAGGAGGTATCAGTACAGAAGTAGATTGCCCAACCTTCCTTCCAAGGAGTAGCTGGTGTGTTTGAACCACCAGCCTTCTGATTAGCAGTCAAATGCCTTAGGCATTATGCTACCAGAGATCCTAGTACAGATCTGGGTATAGAAAATGATCAAGAGAAGAGCTAGCTATAGCACAATTATGATTTAAGTGGAATTTTTTCATATTTATTCACATCTGATCCTACACTGTGGAGCAATTCACTGTGAGTTTCACTTGCCTCTCAGTCCACATATAAAAGAGTTTTTCTAGGCCCAATTCTGCTAACTTATTGGAGCAGTCAATTCAGAGTCAAGTTTTAATGGGTATTAATGACTTCATGTGTAATTATCCAAATCATATTTTCAAGATAATCAAAGCCTTCTGTGCCTTAATCCAAATGAGTGAATAATGTGAGGATCATGAGCTGCTGAGAGGATCAACTTATTATGCATAGAGTGAGCTCTAAGCAAGATACTTAGTCACAGACAAATCAGGGCAATTTGTGGAGTTTAGAGCTTCTTCCAATGAAAATGCCAAAAAATAACTTTATTTAAAGCATCTGAACAATGTTGGACTTCCTATCAGGTATAAAAAATGTTGAAAATAATCAGGTATTTATTTGAAATTAATTCTTGTTCTGTTATGAAGAAGGCTTTAAAAATGGAAATAACTTATTTCTTTCCAAGACTACTGTTTTAGATCATAAACTAAACTAAATCCTTCATCTAAAATTTTCAAACACTTCCCTTTTTTATCAAGTTAAGCAAATCCTAAATAGTTTTTTTCAGAAAATACTGGACATAATTCTACTTCATGCTTATTAATATGTATGTCCTTAAAACTTGGAAAATCTTACTCTGTCGTCTCTCTCTCTTTCGCTCTGTGTGTATATATACAATTGCTGGTGCTGGTTGCTATAGTCAATATTTAAAGTGCTAAGCTCAACATAAAATCTCAAATTCTGTCAGAAAGGAGCTATTTCTGCCACTTGAAAAATGGCCTCTCTGCTCAGCCCTTGCTCACAGCTTTCTGGCATGTGACTTTGGAACAAAGCCATAGTTCTTTTGCCAGAGAGTGTTTGGGGATATCCTTTGAATGTTAAGCCATTTGGGATAATGTTTTATTCATTTGATGCTAGCATCCACTGTTCATGCAGTATTAAGACATCAGTTAAACATTCCCTATTTACTTTGCAAGTATAGAATGCAAAGCAGATATTACATCTAGACTAATTATGATGTTTAGCATAAAAGCATATATCTAGAATATTTTTTATAATGATATGGTTATGGAGATTTTAGTAAGGTTTGGCCTTCTGCTATAATTCAGATCAGTTCTACATGGTACTAAAACCTCATTAAGTATGATACCACATATTTAAAGTTTGTGATAATGTGGTCATGGTCAGAGTAGGTTGCCCTTTGTATAAATGAGAACAGGTCATGAAGTATATTAATTTTATAAAAATATTACAAATGGAGTTCTCACTACTTAACTCCAAGGTTCTCTCTAGCTCTCAAACTGTGATGATGTGATTTTTCCAAGCATCATTTACATACTGACTGACATATTTGTTACAATTCAAATTAGTCATTAACATATCTCTTATAGGAGACACTGTTAACCTAGCTTGAGTTACTGATATGTTGTTTTTGTTTCTTTCTCTTGCTCTTTCTCTCTTTTCTTTTTCCTTGAAAATAAGATCATTTTCTTTGAGATTAATTGAAAGAGAGACTACATTGGACTAATTACATTTACATGTATGGTAACGATAATGAGTTTCTGAGGAACACATGGCCCAGATAATTTTACACATGCAGCACAAGTTTCTTGTTCTTAGAGTTTGGAAACTTGTCCCAGGGCATTGGTCCTCATGGAGCAAGGTAATAAGAATTAATTTTCAGTGTATCAGGGGAAAATAGAGCCACTGTAACTGTCTAAACTTTTTGTTTGTCCAGGAAGATGTCTGTATCTGATGCAAGAAAACTCAGAGTCCTCCCTTCTTCCCATATATTCCTCTATGATTCTCAGCCCAACTGTGATACTACCTTCTCTAAATTACATAAAGGCTTCAAATGATTGTGCAATTCATTTGTTTCCTTTGAAAGTCTTATCTGTGAGTACTTGCTGCATGAGAAGCTAAAACCACCAACCTTTTCACAATCATCTCCACATGTTGCTCTGAAGACCCCTTTTCCTTCAGCTTCAAACAGAAATGCTCAGAAGAGAGAAATTTATATTACTTTTTCCATATATAGGATTTATTGAATGCAAGGTGAGAAGAACTGGCTTGTGTGGTGGAGTAAATGTAGGCAGTATATAAGCACCACTACTTGTTATAACATAAGGCTCTCTTTTGGTGTAGGACATTTGGCTGCTAATCAGAAGGTTATTGGTTCAAACCCATGAGCTGCTCTACAGGAGGAAGATGAGGCAATCTACTCCCACAAACATCGATAGCCTTGGAAACACAATCGGGGTTGCTATGAGTTGGAATCAACTCAATGCCAGTAGGTTTGTTTTTGGTTTTGGTATCTGTTACAATAAGGAGCTCTGGTGGCACAGTGGTTAAGGGACCTAGATGCTAACTAAAAGATCGGGGATTTGAACCCACCAGCCACTCCACGGTAGAAACATGAGGTAGTCAGCTTCTGTAAAGATTTACTGCCATGGAAACTCTATGCGCAGTTCTACTCAGCCCTATAAGGTCTCCATGAGTAGAAATCAACTCGTAGTGTGTGCTTTGTGTGTGTGCGTGTGTGTGTGTGGTCTATCTACTACAATTAAGGCAGCATTGGGCTGTGCTGTGATAGAGTGATATTTATACCTCATGACTGGTTTGCCATTCAGAAATTCATGCCTATATAAATTCAGTCTGTGGAGAAAGCATATGTCTTCAACATTTCCTTACTGGCTATGCCTTTAAATTGGGAATGTGGTCCCCCAAAATTAGAATAAACCCATAGACTCCATCAGAGAATGGAAGGATATTCAAGGACAAAGTTCTTTCATTACATATAGATGTTGGAATCCCTGGGTACGTTGTCTGAGGTCAACAGTGAGTGTTGGTCCAGAAGCACAGAGAAAGGCTGAGGACATCTGGAGGGCAGCAGGACTGCAGCAGGACCAATGGACCAATGCTATATATTTAAACCTTCAGTCAACATTGGAGTCAGGCAGCAAGTCAAGGGCTAAAGTCTAAAGGGGACAGTAAAATTGATTACCAAGTGACAATGACAGTGGTAAAAAATACCAAGAACTCCATGAGAAATGGCCATTTAGACCATGTTGGACAGTGAAACATGAGAACTGAAATCAGTGTTCTGAGACAGACAGGACAGAAATTTTAAAATAAATATAAGCCATGTTGAGTTCTAGCTCTGCCTTTAACAATCTGTATGACTTTCAGTCCTGTTCACTATATGTATGGTGGGGACATAAGAGTGCCCGCTAATAGGTTCATAGTTAAGGTTTATTTAACATATGCAAGGTGCTCAATTTTTCATGCTGTTGTTTGCCCTTGAGTTGATTCTCACTTACAGTTACCACTAAATAAAAGTTGCTGTTATTATTATCACTTTCATTGTCAAAATTATTGTTATTATCATTCCAGAAGAGCCAGAAATTTGCCCCAGTGTGTTTAGATTTTTAAAGTTGCCCCACTGTATCAGTCTAAATGAATGATTGACAAATAATTAAATTTTAAGTGCTTCGCCATCTGGGTCAAATATCCACTGTGTTGGTGGATACGTGGATATACTAAGCACCTTCCTTTTGTCTTTCTAGTTTCCACTTCATCCAGTTCAGTGCCCTGGGTGGCTGACTTGGCTGGTTGGCATCAAAGGGTCTCTCTGCTGTTTGGCTTCTGATCGTGTTTGGACTCTGGGAGGAACTGGCCAGAAGCAGAAGACAGAAGGGCAGTGAGGCCAGAATATTTATTCTCCAACTCTCTTCCCACTAACTTGATCTACTGAACACTAGATTTTCTGTTAGGCAGCCTCAGCATTCAGCTATTTTTCTTGGGTTCACATTCCTGCTCCCTTCCTCTAATTCTTTCCATCCTAAGAGAGATGGTTGTTGTGGTTAGATGATGTTGAGTTGCCTCCAACTCATGGTATCTCCACATACAACAGAATGTAATATCCCCTGGTCCTGCATAATCTTCATAATCATTTGTATGTTGAGTCTTGTCAAACAATATTCTGTTCTGATCCATAGTATTTTCACTGGCTAATTTTCAGAAGTAGTTTACCAAGTTTTCTTTTTCCCAGTCTTAGTCAGGAAGCTCCACTGAAATCTGTCCACCATGGGTACCCTTGCTGCTATTTTAAATACTGGTGACATAGCTCACAGCATCACAACAACCCACCAGCCACCACAGTATAACAGATGACAAATGAGTAGTGTTAAGAGGGGTTCTAGGAGGGGGAAATGGCTCCCAATTACAAGCCCTGGTTGTTCCCCAAAATCTAACATATACCTTTTAAAAAAATGTCACTTTATTAAACTTTCCTCAATGTTTCAATGTGCATGTACCTTCTATTTCCTGCCAGGATCATGATATCCTTTGAATTGCATGCTCACAATTATCTCCAGGACTTCTAAGCTTTTTCTGGTATGTTTCAGCTTGTTCCTTTCTGTTCTCGGCAACTAAATAGTTTATATTTAAACTTTTGACATAACAACATACAAACACACAACTAATATACACATAAGCCAAAAAAAGACAAGTTAATCTTCTGGGCCTACATTTCTCTATGTTTTAATTATGTAGAATATGTTAATTTGTAAAAACATCACTGAGATGCTTAGTAAAGTAGCAGATATTGCAAAATTGCATAATTATGATCTTTCCCATATCAGACATGAAAATTATTGTCTCTTTAGATACTTTACCACTTGTTAAAGGTTCCTAATCAGTTATCACAGATCATGCTTTTTTAGTCATATTTAGACAACTAGAAAATTTTAGGTGGAATAATTTTCTATATTAGATGTGGAAAGGTGAGGAAAATAAATGCTGTATCTGCTTCCATGGTTCACTTTACTCATATTCATCCCACCAAAGCCTGTTACCAAACTAGACTTCATCCTTAAGCAATAATCTTTCCATTTGGACTACAGAAATAAGTGGAAGGAGGAAGAGAAGAGGCAGAAAAAAATTTAAATCAGGATGGAATTATAGAGATTAGGAACCTCTGGTGGTGTGGTGCTTAAGGCACTTGACTGCTAACCAGAAGGCTGGCAGTTCAAACCTACCGGTCACTCCTCAGAAGGAAGGTTGGGCAATCTACTTCTGTAGTGATACTGCCTTGGAAACCCAAGGGGAGGTTGCTATGAGTTGGATCCAACTCCATGGCAGTGAGTTTGGTTTTTTGTTTTGATAGTTGGGAAAGAGTAAATAAGTAAAAAAGAAAAAAAAGAAAGTGAGAGGAGGGAAGTCAGGTGGAGAGAGAGAGAGAAAAAGAGGGGTTGAAGGGAGGAAAAGGAAGCTAGCATCTGTGACTGTAAATAATAACTTCTACAATTTTGCATGAATTGATAGAATGGCCAAGCAAAGCTCAGAGATGAAAAATGGCTGTAATCTGTCTGCCACTCTCGGCCCATCAGCATCAATGTCAGGCCTAACTAATATCAAGTTCTACCCTAGTGAGATCAACTCTAACTTTTTAAATTACTTAACAGCTCTCAAAGTTGGTCTTCAATAACTACACCTACTGCATGCTAATTGACAGCCATTCAAAATGTGCTGAACTCACAAAACAGCCAAAGCTAATTCTCAATTTAAGGCTGGGTTTTTGGTTTTGTTTTGTACTTGAGGTTTTTTTTTGGGGGGCGGGGGGGGGGGGGGTTTTTTTTTTTGTGGGGGGGGGGGTGTGGACCGGGGGTGGCGTGGATCTACTTCTGTACTGATACTGTCTCGGAAACCCAAGGAGGAGTAGCTATGAGTCGGGTCCGACTCCACGGCACATAACAGATGGCATATAACAACACCACCACCACCACCTAAATTACCTAAATAATAATTTAAAATGTTCTCCTATTTTGCAGAGGTTTCCCACACATCCTTCAAGTGAAGCTCTGGTGGTGTAGTGCGTTAGGCATTTGCCTGTTAATCAAAAGGCTGGCAGTTCAAACCCACCAGCCACTCCTAGGGAGGAAGACTGGACATTCTACTTTCGTAGAGATACCACTTTGGTAACCCAAGAAGGAATTGCTATGAGTCAGGACTGACTACACAGCAGTGAGTTTGGTTTTTTGGTTTAAGTGAAATTACAAACTCAGGCATTGCTTGCACTTGCAAAGGGAAAATAAGCTAGATTTAGCAGTCTTTCAACACTCTCCACCTCCATCCCACCCCCAATTTAGGCTTCTCAGAGTATCTCAAGAAGTCAAAAGTTAATCTTAAGGTATTAACGTATTCAATATTAATCTTAATATTAAAAACATATTTGTGAAGCTATACAATTAAAGAACTTCACAGATCAACAACAAAAGGGCAACACTACCTGAAACATATTAACAAGGGTCAATTTTCTTAATGCAACAAAAACCATACAAATCAATATGAGAAAAATGGTACAACACAACAGGGAAAAATAGGCAAATATGATGGGCAGACAATTAACAGGACAGAGGGTGATAAATTATGTACAAAGATGCATTTGCTAGTTACAAGTGAGGTTTCTCAATTCTATCAGTGATAAAACACCTGCGAACAAGTTATAGTAGATTTGTTTTAAAATTATGGTGTATGTACACAACAGAATAATAGCAAAATTTTTAAATGATGTTGTGAAAGTATGTTTAATGAGAGAAAACTTATTATGACATTGCTGATTTAAATATCAGCTTACAAAAAATTATATTATATAATAATTTGCACAAAATATATAGCATATAAGATTGCCTCTGTGTGATTAAGGTTATGATTTTTTTTTCTTAGGTTTTTTGTTATTTTAATTGTGCTTTGGGTGCAAATTTACATAGCAAACTTGTTTTATATTCAACAGTTCATTCACATCTGATTTCATGGCCCCAATTACAGTCCCCAACTGTAAAAACTCTCTCCTCTCTTCTCTCTATGACCACCCACTCCCTGTGCCATTCTTATCTATGCATTCCTCTCTGTCCAGCTTTTCCCTTATGTGAATGCTGCCACTCAGGTGTCTCATGGCTGATTGATCCAAGAGGTGCATTTCCCTACAGTAGGTAGTACTTCGACCTGGGTTAGGTGTTCTGTATGTAGGTCTTTCTGCTGTTGAGCTGAGAGCCAATCCACGTAAGTGAGTCCATTTCTCGGCCCAGAGGGTAACCTGGAGCCATAGTCTCAGAGGTTCCACCAGTCTCTTTCTGACTAGTAACTCTAGTCATTTTTATGTTTTTGAATTTTGTTCCATATTTTCTTCCCACTCTATCCAGGATCTCCATATCTGATCCCTTTCCAAGCTGTTGGCATTTGCAGCCAGACACCATCTAGTTCTTCTGTTCTCGAGTCATGTAAGCTGGGGTCCTCATGATCCATCTTATCTTTGGACTAATTGTTTGCAGATGACCTTTATTTTCTTCACTCCTTTTTGTTCCAGATGAGATGAGACCAATAGTTGAATCTTAGATGGCTGCTTGAAAGCTTTTAAGACCCTAGTCACTACTCACCAGAGTAGGTTGTAAAACAAAATTTTTATGGAGTATGTGTGCCAATTGAGCATAATGTCCCCCGACATTATGTTCCCAAGCCCCTAGGTCTGGTGATTCTCTCTCACAGGATATTTGATTGTCTCTGCCATGATACTCCAACCCTGTCTTCTGTTGCTTCTGTAATATGTTTGGCTAATTTTGCAGCACAAGTGTATCTGTAAGATTATCTTCAGCCAAATCTATCTTTGGTCTAGGGTGTATTCCTATTCATCTACCCCTGCCTGCTCTTCTCACTTGTCTATACATTAATCCATAACCTGGTGCTAGTGATACCGCAGTGATGTGCGTGTAATAATATTGGCCTCTGTTGTCTATATCTTTTGTGTACTTTTCAGTGCCTTTCCTTTCCCCAGTATCATCATGCTGGTCACAGACTCTTTTCATACAATTCCTCCTTTCACCCAAATCAACATATTACTCCCAAATAGTCCAAAATGTTCTCTCCTCTTCCCTCCCATCACTGGTAACCAGCAAAGTGAGTTTCCTTCCCTGAATAAACTTTCCTTGACTTTAAACTCTCTTTATTCATTAATGTGTATCATTTAATATTAACTCATTTTTAACTTATTTTTTCTTACTTTTATCTTAAATAATACTAATAAATTTTTACCTTAACTATTTTATTCTAATTTAAAGCATATAAATGTGCATTTACTAGCCAATATTTTGACATAGTTGGCTCTTCATGAATTCTTTGTTGCATAAGTATTCTCTTGATTCATTGTCTTTTGTTTTCAATTCTGTTCTCTTTAAAGTACAGTGAGAACTTGAAGCCTTCTAAATGCAGAATACTTTTATTTCTCCAGTTATTTAAATAATTTTACTGAGATAAAATTTTCATAAAGTTCTTCAGTTTTAAATGTACAATTCTTTGATTTTAATTATGTTTATAGGGTTGTACAACCATGTTCTGAAACAATTTTAGATTATTTTCATCACTCCAGAAAGAAATCTTGTACCCATCAATGGTCACTCCCTTTCCAACCCCTACTCCCAACTTTTCCACTTCCCAGCTATAGGTGCACAATCAGTAGCCATCCAGGTAGTTGACTCCAATGCCTAACAACTCCATTCAGAGTAGAACTGCTCCATAGGGTTTCCAATGGCTGATTTTTGGGTAAGTAGATTGCTACACTGCTTTTCTTTTTTTGGGGGGGATTCAATTTTTTTAATATATATATAGTTTTTTAATTGTGATTTGGGTGAGGATTTACAGAGAAAATTCACTTTCCATACAGCAGTTCACATATACTTTGTCTCATGTCAGTGACCACAATTTACCACAATGCAACAGCTCGCCTCCCACTTCCTCCCCATAGTTACCTCTTCCCAGTGTTCATTCCTCTATATATTCCTGCCCTCTGAGCTGTCTCCCTGTGGATACGCAGCCCTTCTTTCTCCCATGATTGTTCTTTCCAAGGAGTGTATCTACTTGAGGTAAATATTCAACTCACATGCCTGTATTTTGTTTGGCTGGAAACCACAGGTGTGGGTTCAATTCCAGATCTGAAGGGCAGCTAGGGGCCATAGCCATAGTCTCAGTGGTCCCAGCAGGCTCTATCAGACCAGAAAACCTGGCTCCCCCCTTTTTTTTTCTCCAAATGATTTTGAGTTTTGTTCCACATTGTTCTCCCTCTCTATCAAGGGTCTCCTACATAGATCCCCTTCCAAGGTGATGACAGTGGTAGCCGGGCACCATCTAGTTCTTCTGGTCTCATAGTTGTGTAGGCTGCAAAATGGATGGTGTACCAGTCGCTAGGACTAATTGTTTCCATGAATTTTGCTTTTCTTCATTCTTCTTTGCTCTGGATGAGCAGAGAGCCATCACTGCATCTAGATGGCAGCTTGCTAGCTTTTAAGATCCCAGTCACTACTCACCAAAGTAGGAGGTGGAACAATGTTTTGTATAGTATGTTATGCCAATTGAG
>NW_006921911.1:2335397-2339188 GCF_000298275.1 Orycteropus afer afer | reverse complement strand
ATTTTCTTTTGGGGTCTATCCTGTTTGGGGTTCGTTGGACTTCCTGAATGGATATATTCTCATCCTTCATCATTTCAGAGAAGTACTCCTTGAGCAAATCTTGGACAATTTTCCCAGTGGTTTTGTTTTTCTCTTCTTGTTTTGGGATTCCAATGAGACATAAATTATTCCTTTTGATGGTATCCCACATGAACCTTAGGCTTTCTTCATTTTGTTTTTATTCTTTTTTTTCTGATTGATCTTTTTCCGAAGAAGTATTCAAGTATTTGTCTTCAATCTCATTAATTCTGTCTTCCATCACATCAATTCTTCTCCTTTGCCCTTCCAATGTGTTATCTATTTCTGAAAATTTAGTATTAATCTTTTGGATTTCTGTCTGTAGATTTGGAATCACTTCTAATTTTTCATTTATTTTGTCATTTTGTTCTTTTATTTTCTTCCAAAATTCTTCTAAGGTTTTTTCTATGTTTTCTTTGGTCTGTCTCTCAACCCTTTGAAGATACCTAAAGATAATTCTTTTGAATTCCTTATCAGAGAGTTCCAATGCTGCCTCTTCCTCAGGGATGTGTTTTGGGTCTGTATCCTGCTCCCTTGTTTCTACCACTTTATCTTGCTTCTTTGTGCGGACTGTGATGGTCTATTGTTTCTGAGTCATTGTGGCATTGTTGTATTTAGATCTCTGATAACTGTTTGTGAAGAGCAGCCAAGGGTGAATCAGGCTCTTCTTAGTGGTTTTTACTCATTGGCCCATTGGTGGAGAAGGAGGTAGCATCTGTCGCTCAGTATGTGAAGTTGCAGGAAGTGTGGGTGTAGTTGTGTCTTATGGGGACTGTTGTTGTCTCCCACTCAGTTAGACACTAATTACAATTGAATAACCATCAAAAAACTAAAAGCCCATGGATGAAAAACACACCATGAAATCACACAGGAACAGTAACCAAAAAAAGGGGGGAAAAACAAGAAAACCTGCAATATCTGTGGATAGGGAACTAATAAAGAAAAAAGTAGAAAAGGAGAATAATAAATTAAAAAAAATGGGAAAAATGCAAAAAGAAAAACAAGGAACAGGGTTAACCACAAGAAAAAAGGGGGAAAAGGAAAAAAAAAAAAAACCACATTAAATTAAAAAAAAAAAAAAAAAATTTCAACCAGGCACAGGGAAAAGAAAAAATGCTGAAAAATTGGACCTGGGAGGGGAAGATTAAGAATAATAATAAAAAGGACAAAAGTATTAATAGTATTAGTTATTTTAAAACAGACAAATACAAGCAACCTAATCACCAGAAAAAAGAAAGCAAAAAAGAAAAAAATAAAAAAAGCAAAAAAAAAAAAAATAGTGGAGGACAGGGCAGGGCACTCAGGCTCCATTTGAGCACACAGACTGTGATGGAGTTCCTGTGGGCCCAGAAGGTAGGTAGGAGTGGGGGATGGCTGCACCTTCATTCACCAAGTGGGTGTGGGGTATAAGAGCAACAAGAGGAATGTCATACCTTTGCAGTCTTACAGGTCCCGAGTGTCCTTGGGGTTGCTGGAAAGCAGAAAGTGTTCTTAAGCCCCAGGAATCTGTGAGAGCACTGTCTCTTTAAATATCCAAAATAGTCAAGCAGCTTTTTAAACCTTCAAAATGGCGCCGTCCTTCAGAGTGGCAAAAGTCCAGAGTTCAGCCTTTCTTTCTCTTCACCTTCTCCGTTTGTTCCCCAGTGACCATGCACAGTCCTCCGTGCAGTCCCTGGCTAGCAGGGTGATTTTTAGGTTAATTCTTAGGTCCTACCAGCACTTGGGAATCTCCAAGCTGTCTGTGCCATCAGGATCGCTCAGGATCACTACCAGACCACAGCTCCGTCTGTCTTCTTTTTTTAGTATTTTCATACAAATTCTTTTCCTATTTGGGGTTTAGTCTACTTGTATATCCTTCCCTTTAAGGCTCAGGGGTCCAGGATTATCTTCTGTGTCTGTGCTACTTGGTTTCCCTTTTCTTTGTTGAAGAGGGTCTGTGCAGTCATTCTGCCTAGTCCTCCATCTTGCTGGTCAGTCTCACTACACCTTTTTTCTAAGGTGCCTCTAGTTAGATGCAAGCTTCCAGCCTTTCCGTCAGCAGCTGAGCATGGTAGTAGCTTAACACCATTCAAGTACTCCATTGTATAAATGTTGTTGTTGTTATATGCTGTCGAGTCAGACCCGACTCATAGAGACCCCTCTTTGGGTTTCCAAGGCAGTATCACTGCAGAAGTAGATTTCGCAACCTGCCTTCCAAAGAGTGGCTGGTGGGTTTGAACTGCCAGCCTTCTTGGTAGCAGTCAAGTGCCTTAGGCACTATACTATCTGAGCTGTTGCTGATAGTTCTGTGTCTATAGATTTCACTATTCTGGACATTTAATATAAATGGAATCATACAATATTTGATCTTTTGTGAGTGGCTTCTTACATGTAGATTAGTGTTTTTGAGATCTACCCATGTCATTGTATGTATTAGTACTTCATTCATTTTTATGGGTAAATAATATTCCATTGTGTGAGTGTACCATATTTTGTTTATCCATTCATCTGTTGATGGACATGTGGATTATGTTCACTTTTTCCTGTTATAAATAATGATACCATGAACATTTGTCACCACTCATCTGTCAGTTTGTTGTAGTATGGTGGCTTGTGTGTTGCTTGGGCTGGAAGCTATGCCACTGGTATTTCAAATACCAGCAGGATCCCCATGGTGAACAGGTTCCAGTGGAATTTCCAAACTAAGACAGACTGGGAAGAGGGATGGGATCATCCACTTCTCAAATAATAAGTCTGAAATTGACCAAACATTCAATCAAGATGTACTGATTTTTACTGGTAATTGGAATGTGAAAGTTGGAAACAAAGAAAAATCATCAGTAGTTGGAAAATATGGTCTTTATGATAGAAATGATGCTGGAGATCACATGATAGAATCTTGCAAGACCTACAACTTATGAATTGTAAGACATTAAAGAACAGAACAATGCATATGAAAAATAAAGTTATTCATTCACAGCAGCAGCTTCTTTTTTTTTTTTTTTTCTTTTGCTATATTCTAATGAGGGAGCTCTGGTAGGGTAGTGGTTAAGGCACTTGACTGCTAATCAGAAGGCTGGTGGTTCAAACCCACCAGCCATTCCTCGGAAGGAAGGTTGGGCAATCCTACTTCCGTAGTGATACTGTCTCAGAAACCCAAGGATGGGTCGCTATGAGTCAGGGCCAACTCAACGGCACATAACAACAACAACAACATATTCTAATGAAGATGATTGATGTACTTCTTGGAAGAAGGCCATGATCTTGACTTTCAGATTGGAGGAAATAGGAGACTGATTTCTTTCTCTCACTTTGCAACATAGCTGTCACCCCATAACTGTACAGATAATAGGTACAGTGCAAGTAACCTTGTTGTTGTAGTTGTTACATTCTAGAGTTGGTTTTGACTCATAGAAACCCTATGTAGAACAGAACAATACACTGCCTGGTCTGGCATCATCTTCAAAATCATTGCCAAGATTGAGCCCATTGTTGTAGCTATTGTGCCAGTCCATCTCATTGAGTGTCTTCCTCTTTTTCAATGATCCTCTACCAAGCATGATGTCCTTCCCCAGAGAATGAACCCTCCTGATAACATGTCCAAACTACGAGAGATGAAGTCTCACCATTCTTGCTTCTCAAGAGAATTCTGGCTGTACTTCTTTTTTTTTTTTTTTTTTTTTTTTATTAGGATTTGGGTGAAGATTTACAGAGTAAATTCACTTTTCATACAGCAGTTCACATATACTTTGTCT
>NW_006921911.1:2324420-2330442 GCF_000298275.1 Orycteropus afer afer | reverse complement strand
ATCTTCTGTGTCTGTATTTATTGGTTTCCCTTTTCTTTGTTGAAGAGGGTCTGTGCAATCCTTCTGCCTAGTCCGCCATCTTGCCCCGCCTCTCTGGCTGTACTTCTTTCAAGACAGATTTGTTCATTCTTCTGGCAGTCAGTGGTACATTCAGTATACTTCACCAACATCATAATTTAAAGACAACAATTCTTCAGTGTTCCTTATTCATTGTCCAGCTTTCACATGCATATAAAGCTATTAAAGAGGTCTTCTGCAGCAAATTTACCAAATGCAAAATGTCATTTGATGTCTTGACTGCTGCTTCCATGCACATTGATTATGGCTCCAAGGAAAATGAAATCCTTGACAACTTCAATCTATTTTCCATTTATCATGATGTTGCTTATTGGTCCAGTTGTGAAGATTTAAGTTTTCTGTATATTGTGGTGTAATCTGTACTGAAGGCTATGATCTTTGCTCTTTATCAGTAAGTGCTTCAAGTCCTCTTCACTTTCAGCAAGCAAGGTTGTGTCTTCTGCAGATTGCAGGTTGTTAAGGAGCCTTCCTCCAATCTTAATGTCAGGTTGTTCTTTGTACATTCCAGCTTCTCAGATTATTTGCTCAGCATACAGACTGAATATTTATGGTGAAGGGATACAATCATGACACCTTTCCTGATTTTAAACTGTGCAGTAGTCCCTTGTACTATTAGAATGATTGCCTCTTTCTTCTATGTACAGGTACCTCATGAGCACAATAAGTGCTCTGGAATTCCCAGTCTTTGCAATATTATCCATAATTTGTTACAATCTACATGGTTACATCCCTTTAAAAGTCAATATAAAACAGGCAAACGTCTTTCTAGTATTCTCTAATTTCAGCCAAGATCCATCTGACATCATCACATTGGTAATTGGCAATTACCTGTTGTTTAATTTTTACTTCTTTTTTTTTTTTTAAATATATTAGAGGTCAATAAGAATTTTTACTCATAAATCATTAATCTATTTTAAACAGTTTTGAGAGTCATTTTTATATGATTCAGTTTAATGAACTATTTTATTGTTGCCATTTGTACCTTTTCATAATTGTAGCTACCTTTCCATTGTTACGAATGAAGAGCAGGACTTTCATCCCTCCAGCCAAGATAATTAATCCATAATCATCTCAAATGTGACAGCTTTCCCCAAAGAGCAGTAATTCTCCAAGTGTCTTCAGGAACCTTTTGTATCAACATAAATGTGGAGCTTGGACAGAGTGCAGATTCTTAGGCTGAAAATTGGACTTGCTGAGTCAGAATGTGGCCTGGAATCTGTATTTTCTCAAGCATCCAGGTAATTCATATGCACACTTCCTTCATATGTACTCACTGCCAAGGAAGGTGTTTTATTTACTCTCCCTAGTCTAACAAGTATGCAGTGAAGCAAGCCCCATAAAATGATGAATATGGCAATGAGATCTGACTAAATTTTCTCCTGGTATGTGTTACAGTGAGGGTGAGAATTAGCACACACAATTATTTTTTAAATACTTTTAAATTATTAGTCTATATGTTAAATATTTAATTTTCATTGATGATGCCACTGATTACCAGATTAACCTAATTCTCACTGATGTATCTAATTTAATGTTTATTTATAATTTAAAAAGTAGATAATGCATATTGAGTGCTTACCATTAGTCAGGCACTGTTCTTCATAAATTAATTCATTTATATGAACATTTTACATTTAGTAATTTAAATGTCACAGTGATCACATAAGATGGTACTATTATAATCATCATTTTAGATTAGAAAACAGAGGCTCAGAGCTATGATTTTAAACAAGGTAATTCAAAGCCAAAGTTCTGGTACTTAGCAATTATACATACATTCTCATTTTATTTGTAAAGAAAATATATTTCTTTAAATATTATTTTAAGCAATGCTTCAAATACCCATTGTTTTGGTTTCCTAGTGCTTCTCTAACAGAAGATAACCACAAATGGATGGATTTAACAAACAGGAGTTTTTTTTTTTTTTTTTCTTTTATAATTTAGGAGTCTAGAAGTCTGAGTTCAAAGTACCAACTATAGGGGCTGGGTGAAAGCCCTAGACCTTGGGCTTCAGCTCTGTCTCTTGCTCCCAGACTGTTGGAGCTACAGGCATCTCTTCACTTAGGCAGCTGCTGACTGCTGAAACTGATAAACTCAAGGTTGACAAGTACAATGGCACAGTCTCAAGATTATCAAACAATACAGCAGGCCATTACTTCAAGTCCAGAGACAGTCCCAAGATCAGCAGGAAACATGGCAAGCTGTTAAATGAAGACTTGGCCACATGTAGGGTCGAAGAATGCCAAAAATTACAGACCATTCCTAAAGTTTCGCCTTCTATACTGGAAGCTGACCACATCCCTAAAGCAGCTACTCAGCCACTCATGGCAGATTCCACCGTGGAGATGATTTCCAGTCTCATCATGAGGAATAACTGCAACCAGCTGCCCAACCGTTCCAAAGCAGGCCCAGCCAAGTTAACACACAACCTTAATTACCACACCCATATATTGAACAATTAAATATTATAATTAAACTTTTATCTTGCCTTGTCAGGACTCCAGTATTCCCTGAGTAGCTCAAACAATTAAGTGCTCAACTACTAGCTGAAAGGTTGGAGGTTCAAATGCATCTTGTGGTGCATTGGAAGACAGGCCTGGCAATCTTCTTCCTTAAGGTCATGCAACAAGATCACTCAACAGTGCTAACAACAAAATCAATGTCAGGAATATATATATATATAAACCAAAACCAAACTCACTGCCATTGAGTCCACCCCTACTCCCAGTGACCCCACTTTGAGTTTCTGAAGCAGTATTTCTAAGGAAGTAGATTGCCCAATCTTCCTTCCAAGGAGTGGTTGGTGGGTTTGAACTGCCAGCCTTTTGGTTAGCAATCAAATGCCTTAGGCACTATGCCACCAGAGTGCTCTCTCTCTTACACACATACATATATATATATATATATATATATATATATATACACATATACACACACACACACACATACACATACATATATATAAAACCAAAACCAAACCCACTGCCATTGAGGGGATTCTCTCCCATGAGACCTTATAGGACAGAGTAGAACTGCCCCATAAGATTTGCAAAGCTATTAATCTTTATGGAACCAGACTGCCTCATCTTTCTCCTGTGGAGACACTGGTAGTTTCAAACTTCCAGCCTTAGCAAACTTCCAGTTAGCAGATGAATGCTTTAACCATTGTGCCATGAGAGCTCTTTAGTGTGTATATATATACCAAAAACCAAAAATCAAACTCACTGCTGTCAAGTCAGTTCCGACTCATAGCGACACCTCTCTGGGTTTCTGAGGTGGTATCGCTACAAAAATAGATTGCCCGATCTTCCTTCTGAGGAATGGCTGATGGGTTTGAACCACGAATCTTCTGGTTAACAGTCAAATGCCTTAGGCAGTACCCCACCAGAGCTCTTTGTATGTTTATATATATACATGTAAAATTTATGATAAATAATAGTATGAAAGACAGAATTTGGTTAAATGGCATTTGATTACTTAAAGTTCCTTATTACCTGTAAAGCTACAAAAGTATTAATTAATATAAAACCCATGCCATCAAGTCTATTCCACTCATAGTGACCCTTTAGGACGGTGTAGAGCTGCCCCATTGGGTTTCCAAGGCTGTAAATCCTTACAGAAGCAGATTGCCTCATCATGAAGGGGCTATTATTAATTTAATAGTAACACTTTAACTTAATAATTAATACATTTATATATATGCTATAATTTTAATTTATATTAACTGAGTGTTTTTACACTTTCTGAGGTAAACATTGAAAGAGTAGTGAAACAATTGATTAATAACAAGCTAGTTGGAAGGAGATCTATGAACAATAATATTTAATTTGTATCTATCCCAGGAAAAATGGGACAAATAGACATCTAATGAGATGATACACACATACCATTAATTGATTAATATATACACCAATAATTCATGAAATATAATATGATGAATGTAAATCCACTAAAAGATTAAAAGGCAAAGATAGGTTGGATAAAAAAAAACACATACAACTTATAAAAAAAAAAAAAGAGATAAGAAACAGAACACACAAGTGCCTTCAATATAAGGATACAGAAAGCCTAAAAATTAAATAAGAAATTAAATACAAATAAACAGAAACAAAATTAAATTGGTATATACATTACACACATAACACTGAAAAATAAGAAAAGGCACATTTCTAAATATAAATAGTGTCATTTCATAAGTAAGAGTCTATCCACCAAGAATTGATAATAATCCTAAATTTATATGCAACTAATAGTAGAGCTTTAAAACATAGAAAGCAAAATTGACAAAACTAAAAGCAGAAATAGAAAAATCAACAATCAGATTTTATCACATTTCTGTCAGTAACTGATAGAGGATTAAAAAATCAATAAGGATATAGAAGATGTGAAAACAGAATTAATTCACTTGACCTAGTCGAGAGATAAAGAATACTACATCCACACTCTTAGAACACACATTCTATTCAATATGTAGATTTTTTTGCCCAAATTAGTCATATGCTGGAAAATGAAACAAATCACACATGTACAAAATGTCTAAGGTTTGAAATTCTTGAAGAATGTTTTTTTTTTTCTGACAACAGTGAGGCAGATAAAATGAAAATCAATATAAAAAAGCACATAACTAACATATGCCCAAACATTTAGAAATTACAACCAATTAGTGAGAAGAATTACAAAGGAAATTTTAAAAACAAATTATGTTACCTAACATTTCAATAACTTAGACAACAGAATAGCAAATAATATGCAAAGAAACTAGAAAATGTAAAATGTAGTTTACATTAGTTAATGAAATAGAAAAGAAATGCATGATAGAATTTAAAATGCCAAAAGTGGCTTTTGAAACAAATAATGAACTTTATTACTCCTTGTGAAGGTTGTTTTTGTTTTGTTTTGTTTTAAATCAGGTATCACCAACATTCTGAAAAAGGGACATTATATCAATGTAAGCCAAAGAGTGAGGAACATATTTGCAATATATATTAACTAACAAAGAATACCCTTTAGTATACTAAAAGCTTTTATAAATAAATAATAAACAACAACACAATTAATAAATGAGCAAATACATCTAATAGACATTTCCAAAAAGAGGATAGCCAAACAATCAATAAATTATGAAATCTTTCCCTTTCAACATCATTTGTCCTCAGCAAAATACAAGATACCAATATACTCCCATCAGAATAGCTACTATGCTTAAAGCAAAACAAAAACATATATAAGTGGACAATATAAATATTAGGGAGAATTGTTATAAGACAGTCATATAATGTTGGTTTGGGAGTGATTTGGTATAACCACTGTTTGTCTGTATCTACTAAAGCTGAACACTTATACCCTATGGCAAAGCAATTCAATTTTAGGTATGCAGCCCTCAGATTTTTAAATATCTGAATCAAAAGACTTGTACAAAAATATTCATAAAATCATTATTAATATTATCCCCAAACTTCAAAAGAGTCAAAAGTCATTGAAAAATCCTATGGATTATTTATGGTATACTCATACCATGGAATGCCATATAAATCAAACTCACTGCCATCAACTCGTATTCGACCCATAGCAACCCCTCCTTGGGTTTCAAAAGTGGTATCACTACGAAAGTAGATTGCCCAACTTTCCTTCTGAGGAGTGGCTGGTGAATTTGAACCACCAGCCTTCTGGTTAACAGTTAAATGCCTTAGGCACCATGCCACCACAGCTCCCAAATGTTATATAGAACTAATGAAAATGAATGAGCTACAGCTACAGCAACAACATGGATAAAGCCAAACAAGGCTGAATGAAGGAAGCCATACTCCAAAGGGTACATACTGTCTAATTTTGTTAATAAAAAGTTCAAAACTCTCCAAGAGTAACTACTGTTAGAAGTCAGAGTGGTGGTTGTTTGGAAGAAAGGAGGGCAGTGATTAGAAAACATGCCAAAAAAAAAAAAAAA
>NW_006921911.1:2317525-2319413 GCF_000298275.1 Orycteropus afer afer | reverse complement strand
CAGGAGAGTATGGAGGGATGGTCACTGGGAAGAGGTAACTATGGGGAGGAAGTGGGAGGGGAGCTTTTGCATTGTGGTAAACTGTGGTCAATGACATGAGTCAAAGTATATGTGAACTGCTGTATGGAAAGTGAATTTGCTCTGTAAATCTTCACCCAAATCACAATAAATTAAAAAAAAAAAAAAAAAAGAAAGAAATGTCAAGGTAAGAACTGAACAGAAGATTTCAAAGAGCAGCTCAAGCAGACAAAGCCAATTACTACAATGAAATGTGCAAAAACCTGGAGTTAGTAAACCAAAAGGGAAGAACACTCTTTGCATTTCTCAATCTGAAAAAATTGAGGAATAAAATTAAGCCTCAAATTGCAATATTGAAAGATTCTATGAGCAAAATGTTGAATGATGGAAAGAATCATCATTCAATCAAAAGAAGATGGAAAGAATACACAGAGTTACTGTACCAAAAAGAACTGGTCAATGGTCATCCATTTCAGGAGGTGGCATATGATCAAGAACAAGTGTTATTGAAGGAAGAAGTCGAAGCTGGACTCAAGGAATTGGCGAAGAACAAGCCTCCAGGATTTGACGGAATACCCTTTGAGATGTTTCAACAAATGGATGCCCCACTGAAGGCACTCATTCAGTTACGCCAAGAGATTTGGAAGAGAGCTACCTGGTCAACTGACTGGAAGAGATCCATATTTGCGCCCATTCTAAAGAGAGGTGATGCTACCGAATGTGGAAATTATCAAACAATATCATTAATGTTGCATGAGAGTAAAACCTTACTGAAGATAATTCAAAAATGGTTGCAGCAATATATTGACAGAGAACTTCCAGAGGGGCAGGCTGGATTCAGAAGAGGACACGGAACAAGGGATATCATTGCTGATGTCAGATAGATCTTGACTCAAAGCAGAGAATACCAGAAAGATGTTTACTTGTGTTTTATTGACTATGAAAACACATTTGATTATGTGGATCATAACAAATTGTGGATACCATTGAGAAGAACGGAAATGCCATAACACTTAATTGGACCCATGAGGAACCTGTACATAGAACAGGAGGCTGTTGTTGGAACAGAACAAGGGACACTGTATGGTTTAAAATCAAGAAGCGAGTGTGTCAGGGTTGTATGATTTCACCATTCTTATTCAATCTATATGCTGAGCAAATAATCCAAGAAGCTGGACTATGTGAAGAACGTGGCATCAGGATTGGAGGAATGCTCATTAACAACCTGTTATACACTGATGATGCAACTTTGCTTCCTGAAAGTGAGGATGACTTGAAGCACTTACTGATGAAAATTGAAGAATACAGTTTTAGTGTGGATTACATCTCAGTATAAAGAAAATAAAATTCCCATAACTGGACCTGTATGCAGCATCACAATGAATTGAGAAAAGATTGAAGTTGTCAAAGACTTCACATTGCTTGGTTCTATAATTGACACCAATGGAGGGAGCAGTCAAGACATCAGACGACCTATAGCATGGGCAAGTACGCTGCAAAGGCCATCTTTCTAGTGCTGAGGAGCAAAGATGTCTCCTTGAGGGCTAAGGTGCACCTGACACAAGCCATGGTATTTTCAATCGCCTCATATGCATGTGAGAGCTGGACAATGAATAAAGAAGATTGAAGTAAAATTGATGCTTTTGCAATGTGGTGATGGAGAAGAATGATGGAAGTGCCATGGACTGCTAAAAGAACTAAGAAATCTATCCTGGAGGAAGTGCAGCTGGCATGCTCCTTGGAAGCAAGAATGGCCAGACTTGGTCTCATCTACTTTGGTCATGTTGTCAGAAGGGACCATTCCCTGGAGAAGGATGTCATGCTTGGTAAGGTGGAGGGTCGATGAAGGAGGGAAAGGCCCTCAACAAGA
>NW_006921911.1:2312706-2317425 GCF_000298275.1 Orycteropus afer afer | reverse complement strand
AAAAAAAAAAAAAAAATTTAAACACTGCCAATGTTATGTTTCTTCATCTGATTGTGATTACCTTAATAGGTTCACACTATGATATTCACCATTAGATACTTCTGGATTATGCACTTTTCTGTATATATTTCCATAAAATGTTCTTACTCTTAAGACCAAGAGAGAAGAGAGGGGAAAGTATTAAAGTTAAGGAAATACCCACTGCCATTGCATCAATTCTAACTCACAGTGTGACCTTCTAGGACAGAGTAGAACTGCCCCATAGGGTTTCCAAGGCTGTAAATCTTTACAGAAGCAGATAGTTTAATCTTTCTCCTACAGAGGAGCTGGTGGGTTTGAACCACTGACCTTTCAGTTAGCAGCTGAATGCTTTAAGCACTAGTCCACCAGAGCTCCTGGTAAAGGAAATAGCACAAAAAATCCTGTGCATGGAATGAGTAAGGTGAGTGCAAAGATTGAAAGAGACTCAATATACCTAGAGTACAGTAACAAGGAGGAAAAATGAAAGAAAAAGAATCAGAGCATTTAAAAATGAAGCTGGAGATAGGTAAACACAACACCTCCCTAAGGTCCTTATTAACTAACAGCCATGTAAATCAGAGAAAATATTTAATTAGCTTTGTGTTTTCAATGTTTCCATCTGAAGATTGGAAAATTGATTGGATAGTCCAGGAGACAGAAGAGATGGGAATTTGTGTTAGGATAAAGGTGAGAAATATTAGGAGAAGAGCCTGTGCAGCAGTTGTTTAAGGAGCTGCAGGAGTGAATAATGATGAAGATGTGGTGATCGGTCCAAAGGGTGGTGTCAAGGATGGCATTATGCTTAAAACCCAAGCTCTAATTTTCTTGATTCCAAAACACCTTTTAAAAAATCATGTAATAATGTATTTCTCTCTTTTTACAATTCTTTTGTTTTCTTTTGATAATTGTTTATATTGCACAATTAGGAGCTTTTTCTCTGGTGGCATAGTGCCTAAGGCATTTGACTACTAAGCAGAAGTCTGGAGGTTCAAACCCACTAGCCACTCCTCAAAAGGAAGACTGAGCAACCTACTTCCATAGAGATATCACCTCCAGAAACCCAAGGCAGGGTTGCTATGAGTCAGAATCAACTCAATGGCAACGAGTTTGAAGTTTGGTTTTTGAGCCTCATAACAATATTTTATGGATTGTTTTACTATGCTTTTTCCTAGATTTCCAAATTTTATCCATCATCTCATTTGATCCAAAGTTGTAAATATATTTCATAGAAATGGACTTAATATACCCTGCTATAGTGGTAGACAAAGAGTAATTAAATTTTAAAAAATGCATTGCCTACTACTAATTTTTTACTTTTCTTAAGAGAAAACTACACAGACTTATGAGTTCTCTATTAATAATTGTGCATCTTACAGGAAAATTAGTAAGGTGTATTTATGAATGTGTCTCAAAAAGCTTCCCTTAGATGGTAACTCTTTCACAAAAATCTTTCCCTGAACTATTTATGTTCAAATATAATTTTAAGCTGTCTATGATATCACTAGGAGCTCTGGTGGCATAATTCCTAAGAGCATTTGACTACTAACCAGAAGGCTGGCAGTTCAAACCCACCAGCCACTCCTCAGAAGGAAGACTGGGCAATATACTTCCATAGAGATATTGCCTCAGAAACCCAAGGAGGGACCACTATGAGTCGGGACCATTCCTTGTTATAACTAAGTTTTGTGATAAGCATACTAATATCCCTTCTTATGCTGAAACCAAGGGCAAGACAGAGCAGAGCAGTGGCCCAGGATCCAGGTAAGGGGAGTGACTCAGGCCCCACCCCCACCAGCCAGGATAGCAGAAAAGAGAAGCCAGAGGGACGACTGAGCAGAGCAGCACCAGGGATCCAAGTAAGGGGAGGGTGGAGAGGTTTTGAACAGCTAAATGATACAAACTTGTCTGTCAGTTTTTCATACTATTGTGGATTGAGTGTTGCTGTGAGGCTTGAGGCTGTGCCACTAATGTTTTAAGTGCTGGCAGGGTTGCACATGGTGCATAGGTTTCAATACAGCTTACAGACTAAGACAGACAAGGAAGAAAGAAGAAGTCATCCACTTCTCAAAACATTGGCCAGGGAAAACCTTACAAATAACAGAGAAACACTGTCTGATACATTACTGCACAACTTTATGAATAGCCCAGAAACATTATACAATATAGTGCAGGAGAATTGACCCTTAGGTCAAAATGCTTTTAAAATATGACGAGGAAAGAACTACATAATCAAAGTAGGACCAACCTTACTGACATGGATAAAGTAAAGCTTTCAAGACCTCCATTTGCTGCCATGGCAGGACTCAAATTGAGGAGAAACAGCATCAAACATCCATTAATAATCAGAATATGGAATGTACAAAGTATGTATCTAGGAAAATTGGAAGTTGTCAAAAATGAAATGGAACGCATAAAGATCAATATCCTAGGCATTAGTGAGCTGAAATGAACTGGTTTTGGCCATTTTGAATCAGATAACCATATTATCTACTAAGCTGGGAATGACAATTTGAAGAGGAAGGGTGTGACATTTATCATCATAAAGGGTGTGTCAAGATTTGTCTTGAAGTATAATGCTGTTTGTTAGTGATAGGATAATATCCATACACCTACAAGGAGCACCAGTGAATACTAATATTACTCAAATTTATACACCAACCACCAAAGCCAAAAATGAGGAAATTGAAGATTTTGATCAACTTCTACAGTCTGAAATGGACTGAACATGCAATCAATATGTATTAATTGTCACTGATGACTGGAAGGCAAAAGTTGGAAACAAAGAAGGATCACTTACGGTAGTTGGAAAATTTGGCCTTGGTGACAGAAATAATGCTGGAGATCTGATGCATCTGGCAAAACCACATGGGTCATGAAATGAAGTGACATGAAAGGATTAATGGTTTTCTATTTTATTTCAAAGGAACGGGGGCCAGGAGGATGCCTTCCATATTCTGCGAGAGCAACCCATGATGCCTTTGTTCTACTTTATTTATATATTTGTACATGACTACTTTATCATTCTTGGAATCTATACAATCAGCTTATTCTTTGCATGCCTAAAATTTTACTCCTCTATGTGCTCAAGGACAACAGGTGGTCATTAAAACAATCACAGAAATCTCATCAGGAATAAGGAGTATAAAACGATAAATGTTTACTAGGACAAGGTGACCCAAAGTATGAAACATCTCAATAAGATAAAAACATGGAGAATAACATCTATTTTTAATACTTAATGTTTTGCCAATTAAGCATTTAACAGTGAGAGAGAACTTGCCATTGCTTAACTGTAATTAAAATATGTGCCTTGCAGTCATATTCTTTTGGGGCTCTTTTTCTTGGTCCCCAACATAGATTACATGATAGAATTTTGCAAGACCAATGACTTATTCATTGAAAATATGTTTTTTCCAACAACACAAATGACAGCTATACATGTGGGCTATGCCAGATGGAATACCAGGAATCAGATTGACTACATCTGTGGCAGGTGGTGATGAAAAAGCTCAATATCTTCAGCCAAAACAAGGCCAGTAGCTGATTGTGGGACAGACCATCAATTGTTCACAGGCAAGTTTAATTTGAAGTTGAAGACAATTAAAACAAGCCCACAAACATCAAAATATGACCTGGAATATATCCCTCCTGAACGTAGAGACCATCTAAAGAATAGATTTGATGCATTGAACATCAATGACTGAAAAGCAGAATTGTGGGATGACACCAAGAACCTCATCCATGAAGAAAAACAAGAGGTCATTAAAAAGAAGAGAAAGAAAGAAAAGACCAAAATGAGACTCTGACACTTGCCGTGGAACTGAGAGTAGCTAAAACAAATGGAAGAAATGACAAGATAGCAGGAGTTCCGGCAAGATGGCGGACTAGGCAGAAGGACTGCACAGATGCTCTTCAACAAAGAAAAGGGAAACCAATTAACACACACACAAAAGATAATCTTGGACCCCTGATACAAAAGTGGACTAAACCCCAACTAGCAGAAGAATTAGCATGAAAATACCAAAAACGGAGACACATGGAGCTACAGTCTGCAGCGGGCTGAGTGACCCTGATGGCACAGACGACAGGGCTTAGACATTCCCGAGTGGTGGTAGGACCTAAGAATTAACCCCAAAATCACCCTGCTAGCCAGGACTGAACGGAGGACTGTGTACAGTGGCTGGGGAACAAACGGAGAAGGTGAAGAGAAAGGTGGGCTGAGCTGTGGACTTTTGCCGGTCCGGAGGATACCACCATTTTGTAGATTTAAAAAGCTGCTTGACTATTTTGGATATTTAAAGAGACAGTGCTCTCGCAGATTCCTGTGGTGGTAGGACTTAAGACTTAACCTAAAAATCACCCTGCTAGCCCAGGACTGTGCAGAGGACTGCGCACGGTGGCTGGGAAACAAACGGAGAAGGTGAAGAGAAAGGTGGGCTGAGTTGTGGACTTTTGCTGGTCTGGAGGGCGTCACTATTTTGTAGGTTTAAAAAGCAGCTTGACTATTTTAGATGTTCAAAGAGACAGTGCTCTCGCAGATTTCTGGGGCTTAAGAACACGTTCTGCTTTCTAGCAACCCCAAGGACACTCGGGGCCTGCAAGACTGAAAAGGTATGACATTCTTCTTGTTACTACGCCCTACACCTGCTTGGTGAACGGAGGTGTGGCCATCCCCACTCTCACCTACCTTCTGGGACC
>NW_006921911.1:2300887-2307516 GCF_000298275.1 Orycteropus afer afer | reverse complement strand
AAGGATGTCATGCTTGGTAAGGTGGAGGGTCGATGAAGGAGGGAAAGGCCCTCAACAAGATGGATTGACACAGTGGCTGCCACGATGGGCTCAAGTATAGCACGGATCGTGGAGCTGGCGCAAGACTGAGCCTTGTTTTGTTGTACTGTGCGTAGGGTCGCTGTGAGTCAGAGATTACATGACCACACCTAACAACAACAACAACAACATGCTGAAATACTTTTTAATCTGTCCAGTATATTTGATCCATAAGTGTTTGGCCAATTCTCTTATATAAAAGATTGCACAGAGATCATAAAGTATGTTTCTTCTCCACTGATTCCATAAAATATATATGTAGAGGAGTCTTACATTGCCAACTTAAATTTTCCAAAAATTTGCTTGTTTACAGAGGTGCTTTATACAGACATCCTTATGTTTAAAAGAGGCCTGTCAATTGTAAGAAAGTATTTAGTACCATGAGAGTGCTAAAAAGTCAAGAGGTCTAAACTGACCAAATAAAGCCAAAGAAGTCGTTGAACTACAAGTAATTGAAATAGCTGTGATATGGGCTTAGAATGTTCAAGTAGTTGTAGTATGACCTAGTGATTTGAAACTCAATTTTTCTATCTTTTTATTTTCCTCCACTTGTAAATTGGGTGTAATGGAAGCCACTCTATGTTCAGAGACATGTATGAGGTGAGAAAAGAGACCCTAAGCCTGATCCCTATATATTTTGGTCCATTAAATTCTATTATCTGACACAGAAGAAAACTCAAGACAACCTAATACAAAAGATTTGGTCAAAATTATCACATTCTTGAGTTTAGGATTTAGGTGGACCTGGATAACAAACCTGTTAAATTGGGCAATGCCAGACATGGAGATTAATTTAAATAATTTCCTTAACTCATTGTCTACTCTGGCAAATCAAAACATTGCCAAGGATGATAGTCATGTACTTAAATTAAGAGGGTATTTATGTAGTCACTTTTTTGAACACCTACTCTTTATCAGAATTCCCTGGGGGTGTAAAGGGTTAAGACGCTGGGAAGGAACCACAGCCTCTGGAACACAGTTCTGCTCTGACACACATGGGATTGCCATGAGTTGGAGTCCACTCAAGGGCAACTCCTTGGGCTTTTTACTCTTCATTAGGCAAAGCTTGAGATAATAAGGGTGTAAGGAAAATCATGCCAGTGTATGCCTTAGTTTAGTACAGGTAGACTGGCATGTAAATAAGTATAACGACAAAAAAAAAAAAAAAAAACACAACTACTTCCTTTGAGTCATAGCAACCCCCATGAGGTTTACAAGGCCATACATCTTTATGGAAACAGATTGCCTCATCTTTCTGCTATGAAGCCACTGGTAGATTGAACCATCAACTTTTGGTTAGCCAAATGTCTTAACAACTATACCACCAGAGATGCTGTTCTAACTATAAGAAAGATAATTGCTTTAAGGACCCCAATAGCCATCTAATCTATCCTCATTATTATTGAGTGGATACCACATTTAGTTTCCATTGCCTGGTAATACACCAATGCATGGTGGTGAAGGAATAGTTGAGCAACATGCTTGATGCAAGCCAAGATGAAAACTTTGGAGGATAGAAAGGAGAAAAGACATTTTTTTTTTTCCTCCCTTAAAACTTGGATCTGACTCTTTACCTGGGGGCCTTGGTTTGGCACCCATCCATTTCCCAAGGAAAAGCATAGCTTACAGAGAGGCCTTCTTACGCAATTCTCAATAAGCCTTTCCAATCTCATCTTCATCATCCTCTCCTGCTTCTATATTTTAGCATTTTGGATGAACTACTCATGACATCTCTCTGCCTGGTACTCCTTTTCCCTTAGTCCATGTTCCTAATGGTTAAATTTATATTGGAGATGTATTTTAGCTATTACCTCTTGTTTTAGCTTTATCTACTCAAACACTCTACAAACCATATCATCTATATTCCTGTATCATATTGAGGTGATTATTGTGTTGTTAATATTGTTAATTTTGATGTTTGCCACCAAAAATTGCAAAATCCTTGAGGACAAGGACTCTTTCTTGTAATAAAACCCATCAAATATCACCAACCTTGGTAATTCATTGGTGTCACTACATATTTTAAGTTAATATGTTTAATTCCTCAGTGGATGAGTGACAGAAGGTAGATATAATTTGTTGTATGCTTTCTCCAAACAATTATTATCCATCTGTGCGTTTTATAAAATTCATGCTGACAGATCTAGTTTTCTTCTCAGAAGAAATTTTCCTGAAATTTTATAGGTATATTAAATGATATAGAACGAGTGATGTTTTAAATGCAATTGTTGTTGTCATGTGCCATCGAGTCAGACCCGATTCATAGTGACCCCTCCTTGGGTTTCTGAGGCAGTATCACTACGGAAGTAGATTGCCCCATCTTCCTTCTGAGGAGTGGCTGGTGGGTTTGAACCGCCAGCCTTCTGGTTAGCAGTCAAGTGCCTTAGGCACTACGCTACCAGAGCTTAATGCAATAGAAAAGCTTAAGAAAGTCAGTAATGAATTAATTGGTGAGTAAAAGAGTGGCTTGTGGTAGGAATCAACACTCTCTTTTCCCACATCATCTTGAGTTTAAAAAACTGAGAATTTCACAAGTTGAGTTTCTTTATGGTAGAATTAAGCAAGTAGGGTATTTATACAGTTAAGGTTCTATTAAGCAGTAACAAGAAAAACACTGATAAAGTGGAATGAGAAATCTGTTCTTCTGTTGTAAATATTATCTGATGTCCAATGTGAAACTGAACACTTTGCCAAAAGTCTCGACTTAAATCAAAGTTACTTTAATCAAAGCAGTTGCTAGTGCCAACAATACATAAATTAAGAATGAAGAAACAAGGTAGACAAAACCAATAGCTACAGTATGACAAGTTTGGAGAGAGGCTGGCCAGGGTTAAATAGATGTCTGGGAATAAATTATGAACACAGGTAAATGGGACCTAGATTTCTTGAAACATGGTAGACACTAAATAGTCAAGCCTAATGGAAATATGGTGCTGAAAAATCATTAAACATGATCTTCTTGTAGATTACAAAGATCACAGGAAACTACAAAATCTAGAGAGAGAAGAGCCAATGTTCATTAGAAAATATAGAACCAAGTTTGTGTCCCTGTTAATAAATACAGTAGGCACAACAACAAATCAGAACATTTTGAGGATGGGGTGAGGATAGACGTCGTGATGACTAGGCCATATGGAAATATCTCCTAGTCTAATTGTCTCAGAAAAATTTACTATCCAAAATTGATATGGAAATTGTGACTTTTCCTATTTTAACTATTTTTCTTAAACTTTGCTTTATTATCTATCCTCATTCTCTTGTTCCCCTATATTCCTTACATCAATGGATATAAGCAAGTGTTACACAGAGCAAATGTTCCTCACTCAAATATTCAGAATTGCCTTGTTTCCTTATTCCATAAACGATCCTCCCTTTGTGTCTGATTTTTTATCCTTTCCTTCCAGTAGACCAATTCCCCAGAGACAGGACAAGAATAGGAGAAAAACAGAGGTGCTGCAAACAAATATATAGCTTTGGCTGATAGCTGTTGGGTGAATGTTGGGTGAAAACACCAAGCCTGCTGATATTTATTTAATCATAAAGGTTTAAGCCATACTATTCCATTTTCTGTTTCAAGGAATAGTTTAAAGGAAGTTTTTTTTTTTTTTTTAAATGGTAGGCCCCAAAAAATATTTGTTCTGTTTTTCTTGAGTTTCTTCCTTATTCCATCATATGGTGTTGAGAAGAGAAAAGGGATAGTTGTTGAGAAGCAGCCCAAACCAGCAATTCCTGTTGGGACAGAGAATAAAGAAGATTCCAAATAAATCATGCCTCTTCAAAAAAATGGCTGTTGCTGTTAGGTGCTCTCAAGTCACTTTGGACTCATAGCAACTCTATGTACAAAAGAATGAAACACTGCCCAGTTCTGCACCATCCTCATAATCATTGCTACATTTGAGCCCATTGTGGAGCTGCTGTGTCAATTCATCTTATTGAGGATCCTCCTCTTTTTCGCTGATCTTCTACTTCACCAAGCATGATATTCTTCTCCAGAAACTGGTCCCTCCCGATAACATGCCCAAAATACATGAAATGAAGTCTCACCATCCTCACTTCTAAGAAGCATTCTGGCTGTTCTTCTTCATGGTACATTCAATATTCTTCCCAAACACCATAATTGAAAGGCATCAATTCTCTTGCAGCCTTTCTTATTTATTGGCCAGCTTTTACAGGCATATGGGAAAAAAAAAAAAAAAAAAATCTAACTGTTATCATATAGATTACAACTCATAGTGAGCCCCATGAGTTTCTGAGGTGGTAAATCTTTATGGAAGTTGATTGCCCCACCTTCCTTCTGCGGAGAGGTTGAGAGGTTGATGTGTTTGAACCACCAAACTTCTGTTTAGCAGACAAATGCCTTAGGCACTACACTACTAGAGCTCCTTCATATGCATACGAGAAGATTGAAACTACTGGGGCTTGTGGCAGGCTCTCCTTAATCCTAAATGTGACATCTTTGCTTTCTAACAATTTAAAGAGGTCTTTTGCAGCAGATTTGCCTAATGCAATACGTTGGTTAACTTCTGGAATTGTGGATCCAGGGAAAATGAAATCCTTGACAATTTCAGTCTTTTCACCATTTATCATAATGTTGCTTACTGCCAGGATTTTTGTTTTCTTTATGTTGAGGTGTTATCAGTACTGAAGGCTTTGATCTTTATCAGTCACTGCTTTAAATCCTCTTTGCTTTCAGTAAGCAAGGTGTGTCATTTGCATATCACAGGTTGTTGATGAGCATTCCTCCAATCCTGATGCCACCTTCTTCCTCATAAGGTCCAGTTTCTTGGATTATTTGCTCACTTTACAGATTGAATAAGTAATACAAAATGATACAGCCCTGACTCCCACCTTTCCTGATCTTAAACCTCACAGTTTTCTTTGTTCTGTTTCCATGCTTGCCTCTTGGGCTATGTACAGGGTCCTCATGAGCAAAATTAAGTGTTCTGAAATTCCCATTCTTCACAATGTTATCTATAATTTGTTATGATCCCCACAGTTGAATGCTTTTACATAGGCAGTGTAACACAGATATTCACTGCTTTCGGTCAAGATCCGTCTGACATCAGTAATGATATCCCTCGTTCCATGTCCTCTCCTGAATCTGGCTTGAATTCTTTAGACCTTCTTTAGATGTAACATGGCAAACATTTTCAAATTATCTTCAGAAAAATTTACTTCCATGTGATATTAACAATATTGTTAAATAATTTCTGAATTCTTTTTAATTATCTTTCTTTGCAATGGGCACAAATACAAATTTTTTCCAGTCAGTGGGCAAGGTTGCTGTCTTCCAAATTTCTTGGCATAAGCTTAAACAAGTGAGCACCTCCAGTGTTGCATCGTTTCTTGACACATCTAAATTGCTATTTCATCAATTCCTGAAGCCTTGTCTTTTTTTTTTGGTTCTTGATCATATGCTCCCTCCTTAATGGTTGGATATAGACCAATTCTTTTTGGTATAGTTACTCTGCACTCCTTTTATTTTCTTTTGATGCTTTTTGTGTCATTCAGTATCTTGCCTATAAACCAAAAAACCAAACCCACTACCATCAAGTTGATTCTGCCTCATATGGAGCCTATAGGACAGAGTAGAGTTGTCCCAGAGACCTTCTGGTTACCAACCAAATGCCCTAGCCACTGCACCATCAGAGCTCCAAGTTGCCACAGAATCCTTCAGTATTGCAGCAGTAGGCTTATTATTATTTTCTTCATTTCTTCCAGCTTGAGAAACGCTGAGTGTGTTCTTCACTTTTGGTTTTCTAATTCCAGATCTTTCCACATATCCTTATCTTTGTGCATGTACTTTGTCTTCTGGAACAACCATTTAAATGTAAAGAGTATGACTAGGAAACCCTATGGTGTAGTTCTACTCTATTAGATACAACCTCACTCTGGGTCTGAAAAGAGGTAGACATTCAAGGAGATGGATAGACAAAGTAGCTGCCACATTTGGCTCAAGTACACCAACAATTTGAAGGATGGCACAGGCTGGGACAGTGTTTTGTTCTTTTGTACATAGGGTGGCTATGAGTGGGAACTGACTCCCGGCAACTAACAACAACTGCTGCTGCAGTGGTTAAAGTGTTGATCTGCTAAAGCAGTTTGATCTCAGCTATGGCTTTACAGGAGAAAGAGGTGTCAGTTTGCTTACATAAAAATTTACAGCCTTGGAAACACTATGGGGCAGTTCTACTCTGTCCTACAGAATTACTATGAGTCTCCAGACAATGGGTTTGGTTTAGTGGTGTTAGTCGAAATAGACTTGAGAGCACACAACAACAGCATATGTGTATACATATGTATATGTGTAAGTATTGTGGGTATTTTATGTATAACTACCATTTCAATAGCTCAGAGTTGTCTGTTTCTGTGTATGTTTGAAACTGGCCTCTTCTATATACACGGATTTTTTTTTTTTAATGTAAAAAAAAAAAAAGTGCTTTCAAAATTCCTCCTTGCGCCCTAATATTTGGTATAAATAGACTACCAAGCATAATTCAAAATGCACCAACAGCAGAAGAGAAGCCAGATGATTGGGACCTTCTAAAAAT
>NW_006921911.1:2266230-2299627 GCF_000298275.1 Orycteropus afer afer | reverse complement strand
ACATGAGACAAAGTATATGTGAACTGCTGTATGAAAAGTGAATTTACTCTGTAAATCTTCACCCAAATCCTAATAAAAAAAAAAAAAAATTCCTCCTTGCTTAGGCCTGGTGCGCTTGCATGCTTACACACACACACACACACACACACACATACACACACGACAGTGAACTCTAACGAGATGGGCCCATTGTACGTAGAAGACCCCAAACCGTTTTGGGGGCGCCTCCATCCTCTGTGAAAGATAGCTGCCTGGATCCGTTGAGCACGTGACTTTGATTATCTATGGGTGTGCGCGCTCTCGGGAGCGCGTGTCTGCATGTGGTTGGGGTAGCAAACCAGTGGACCTGAATGACTGATGGGAGGAGCGCTGGTGGTAGGGACTGGGGAGCTCAGGGCGCGGTCACCCGGCAACCTGCGGTGTGGGATCTTGATAGGGGAAACTAGGGATCTAGGGTTTGTGTCCTTGCGAAAGCCAAAGGGATTCCTGGTGCCAGGCAGACCCGTTGGCGCCAAGCTAGGCTGTGAGAAGCAGTGAGATCAGATCTCAGCAGGCAGGGAGGAGAGAGCAGGAGCAAAGCTACCTGAAGGACCTGCAGAAAGCCTCCAACCTCCGTAGCATGAGGTGGAGGCCCGCAGGGGCAGCCAGGTGTGTGCGCGCGGAGGGCGGCACAACCAGCCGGCAGCAGGGGGCTGTGTGCTGCGGTTCACCGGAAGGTGCTTAGATGATGTGTAACTGCGCGGCTGCCTATTCAGACGCAGACCCCAGTGCAACCATGGAAACGCAACGTGTGTCCCATAGTAACCTGAAACAACATTATTTAGGTGCTGCCGT
Source organism: Orycteropus afer afer (assembly GCF_000298275.1). Lineage (NCBI taxonomy): Eukaryota > Metazoa > Chordata > Mammalia > Tubulidentata > Orycteropodidae > Orycteropus > Orycteropus afer. The sequence continues at coordinate 2,298,793 of NW_006921911.1, read as the reverse complement.
CTCAACCCTCCCCCTCGTTTCCCCTGTCCTCGCCTTCCTCTTGGCTTGCAGCAGACAAGGCACACCCGTGTCTGGCCCTTTCCTGCGTCTCCCATCCCTTCATCGCTGCGAGACCGTAGGGAGTTACAGCTAAGAAATAGTTAATGCGCACCGGGGAAGGCGGCTCCACCCGGGAGTCGCTCTAGTTCTTGTTTGTAAAGCAAAGCGTGCTTGCACCGTGCGCACACGTCGCCCGACGGGGAGGGGACTTTGGCCCGAGGGGGAGCTTGGGTAGGGGTGCCCGCTTTTAACCAAACAGTTTGTGCTCATTTAACCTTGCAGTAGTCGGAGGCTGGTAATCATCTCAGACATACCAACCCGGCGCGCGCGTTCACACACACATACAAACACGCGCGCCCAAATACACGCACACACATTGCCCCGCCCGTCCCCGGACTGTGGCCGCATGGCCTGGCCCCCGCCCTAAGGGACAAGTGAGACAACCACTCCACTCCAAGCTGCCTGCGTGGAGGAAGCGAGGTGCTGGTCCGAGAGTGTCCGCGAGTGTGCCCGGCGTGTGTGGCGCCCGCGTCTTGCTCGCAGTGTGTTTACAGCGCTCTCGCCGGACACGGACACGAGTGAAGCTGGTTCTCGCCGGCTCTCGCCTCCCGCAGCCTCTTTCTTGTCCCTTGGCGCATCTCCCCCGCTTTGGTTTAAAGCAACCTCGCCCCCGCTCCCTGCTCTTTTTCCTTGTGGCGGCCAAAAAGAGTTGATTGCTGTTGTGATCTGTCAGGAAACGGAGAGCGGACGCGGCAGGTGGAGGTTGGGGAATCAAAGACCTGGAAGAATTCCCCCCCCCCCCAAAAAAAAAGCCGTCCCCGCCCAGCCATCAGAGAGTCCTGTATCTACTTTAGTAATCACCAAGACAATGGATTAAGTAACTCTTCCTGGGCACGAAGTCGGGTTCACACTTTGGGCAAAATGAAGGAAAAGGCGATGATTAAAACCGCTAAAATGCAGGGGAACGTTATGGTAAGTGCTGGCGGGGCTCCCGCCGACTCTTGGGTCACCGGGTGAGGGGCTTGTGTGAAGGGTCGAGGAGAGCCACAAGAAGAGAGATCATGGGAAGAAAGGGAGTCTCTCCTCTTTAGTCCGCGAATCTCCCAGTGATAATAGCTATTTTCCGTGCCCGTGCGCGGTTACATTTCCAGCCACCTCCCAACTAAGCCCACCCTGGCAGTCCCCCTCCCCCTACAACTCGTGCCAAGGACCAGTTATTTATTTGCAGCCCGAAACTTTGAGGTCTCTCAATCTCTCTCCTGTTGGTGTGTGGCTTTGTGTCTTTGATGGAGACTAGGAGGTGAGGAGCGGAAGGCGGAAGAGATCCTTTGCTAGCTGCGCGGGTCCGCCTGCTCCCGGGGTCTGTCTGAGTTCGAAGCAGACCCCTAGGACTGTGCTGGGGGACACCGAGAGAGGATGGTGGCCTCGGACCATGGGCCAGCAGCAGGGGCTCCACGTCCTCCCTCCCGGCTGCCCTGGCCTTGATGTGCCGGGTTCACCAAGCTGGCGACCTGTTGGGGTTTGCTGAGGCTTTGGTCCATTTCAGTAGGGAGCCAGGCGCTGCGCTCCAGCTGTGGCTCCAGCGTCCATGGTGCCCACCGGGCGGAGCCTTGCGCCCCAGATTTGAGAAAAAATCACTACTACAAAGGTTGATTGGTGTCAAGAAGGGTGTTTATGGGCGATCGCCCTCGTAGGATCATCATACCCCAGGGAAGTATCTCTCCTCCCTGAGAGGCTCAGGGCTTCAGACGCAAAGTGGAATCTTTGCATTGACAACTTTGATAACTTGAGGACATTGGTGTTCCACTTCTACCCCAACGCTCTCGGCATAGCCCTCCTCCACTTGAGGAAGCCTGTCTAAGGTTTGAGGGTTTCCTTTTGCCCCAGGGATGAGGCTAAGGAGGGTCAGGGTGTTGGGAAATTCCTGGAGAGTACATGGAGGTTGCCATCTTGATTTGTGGAAATTATTTCTGTGGTTGTGTGTATTTAATTGGGTGGTATTTTTGTCTTGAGGTGCTAGTGGTTTTTGGTTGTTGTTGTTGTTATGTGCCATCGAGTCGGCCCCGACTCATAGCGACCCCTCCTTGGGTTTCCGAGGCAGTATCACTACGGAAGTAGGATTGCCCAACCTTCCTTCCGAGGAGTGGCTGGTGGGTTTGAACCGCCAGCCGTCTGGTTAGCAGGCAAGTGACTTAGCCATTATGCTACCACAGCTCCCTATTTTTCAATGACCGAATTTTGGTTTTGGTTTTGATTTTGAGTGGTGGCACAGGGAGATGTTGATTGCCATTTTACTTTTTAAGGTATAGCAGGAATTGCAGGAATTATTTCAGGATTAAGATCTAAAGTTGTTTACAAAGTGGTCTGGGCCCCTCGGATGGGGAGGAGGAGGTAGGTTTGAGAGAACCCAGTAATTAATCTATTTGTCGGTCTCACTTTAAACAACAAGAAAGAAAGAATAAAAAAAAAATTCAAAAAATGTACTAATAGCCGACAAGCTGAACCACACGCACAGTAAGTCACCTGTTACTTGGTAGAGAACTTAATTTCTGGCCTGATGTGTGGGCCACTCCATCAAAGCACACCTTACAAGCTCAATAACTGAATAAAGGTGAGATTTTTTTCCCCCTGCAAGGCTTGCCTCCCCCTATTCCCACATGAAGACAAGTTCCTCAGTCAAGTCTTTCTTCAGGCTTGTAGGTTCTCTGGCTGATCAACCTAATTACTTGTTTGTCGAAACACATCTGTTACCCTAATTTTCCCAACTCAGTTTTTAGCTATTGTGCTATTGTGGAAGAGAAAAAACAGCAGAGTTTGGTTGAACTCAAAAGTAAAGAGAGACTAGGCAATTTGCAAATTGGGAATCACAAGGTCCAGAGGATTCTGAAATAAGTGCTTCCCTGAGGAGAGAGTTCAGGATTTTTTATAAGAAAACACAAACAAATTTTGATAAAAATTTAGTGATTGGTTGATGCTTAGGTAATGGTTACAAAATTAGGTAAGGGTACATGTGATTGGTAGACATTAGGTACTTTTCTAATTTTTTTTTTTAAGTTACAAAGTAATCATTTAGTTGGGTACATGTAGCCTCTAAACAATCATAGGACCCTCCTTGCATGACCACAGAGAGGACATGCATAATTCTAAGGTTTATCTAGAGTAAGCATCTGTTCTGAGAATTGTTTTGGACCAGATTTCCTGGGCAGGGTGTATTCTTAAGCAAGCAAAATTACATTCTTCTCTAAACTTGTTTACCAAGTAATTTTCTCAGGGTACTGAGGAGAGTTACAGGAATGACAGACTGCATTTTTGATGCGGAAGTTACTTTTGATTCAAAATGGAATTTTGGCCACAGGCCTTAGCATTGCCATGCATCTCATGTCAAGAGCGCTTAATTAATTTGGGGTGCTCTTAAGTCAAGTTCAACAGAAATTCGAGTCCAATTACATTACCACGCACACTCATAATTCCTTTTTTATGTCATATATATCATGTCATAATGTGCTTGTAAAATCCACATATTTAGGACTGAGGCTTACAGATAAGATTTCAAATTAATTATAATGGTAATGATGTAGTATTGTTTCATTACATAAATTGATTATCAAATAAGTATTGCTTCTCATAATTTATATGTTGATTTAAGACATAGAAACATATTTATATTATATCTTTAGTAAAATTTTTTAAGGTCTCTCTCACTATCCCCCTTCTGTCTGCCTTCTTATTCAGAAAATGAAGAATGAAAGGAATGCTAATCATTATTTCTCACTCATATGCTTAATAAGGACTTCCCATGTGATGCTCACTGTATTCCCTCTCCTGTGTCTAAAGATAATATACATAATTAGAGCAGGTTGAACTGAGCTGAAAGAATTCTACAGCAATCATTGTGAAACCAATGAGAGAAAAATGAGATGCAAACTTACTCAACATTTAAATGGTCTATCAAGTCCAAATTGATAATTATTATTTCTCAGTCTGGTGTGTAACTTATATGACATTTCGTGTTCTAACTACATCCATGGAGCTTCAATCCAGTGCTCATTCTGCACTTAAGCTGTTAATTTAGGACTTATGGATCCCTAATTTTTCATCAGTTGCCTTGGGAAATTCTTGCTAATCACAGCCTCTCTAGGATTAGATGACTGGCAGATTCTTTGCATGCCCAACTTGATTGAGATTCAGATGGTTTTTTACATTCAAGATGAGGGCTGGGTAATTCATTTTTCTTACTTAACATAGTTAGAGTTGCTGCACATCTGATGGTGCTACAGACAGTGGCAGAATGTTTTACATTATGCAGAATCAGTGCATCTACAGAGAGAGTGACATACAGATCAGATCTTAGCCTAGAGTGCATAGAGCTCTTTGAGCTGTCTGGACTCATACTCGAGGTTTTGATATTCGAGAACAAACACTTGGAACTGCCCAAATGGTTACTGAAGTGCCAAATCCAGTTATCGCCATTCATGTAAATTGTTTTCAATCTAGTCTTTTCTTATTATGTTAATATTGTATAACCGTTGTGGACCTGTGATCTATTGCTTCATCAGGAGCCCTGTAAGAACTGTGAAAAGAGCACCTTGGCTTATTCTAATCATAGCATACTACCAAATTAGAAAATATATTCCTAAAAAAGTTTTAGTACACATTTTATTCCTCAGACATTGCTTTCAAGGTTCATTGCTGATTGCAGTTAGATGATTCAAGAAGGTAAACAGATCAGATTACTATGTGATATGCTACTATGTTAATAAATAAGAAAAAAGAAGTGGAATCAATTCACAGCTTTCTTCTATTTAAATACTTGAGAAGGGCCTATTTCATAAATTTTTACCTTCAATATTTTGATAATTCCTAGACTAAGAATGTCACATTCAGTCTGATCAATTTAACATGTGAGGGAAATAATAGATCAAGAATTTCTATGTTCTCATAATAAATTCTGTTGTAAAAGAAAACATGTTAACAAAATCCACATTTGGAGCTGATGGGGGAGGGTTGTCTTGCTTGTGTTTCAACCCAGTATTTATTTTTAATATGTTGAGGTCTTACTTAATTAGCAATTGATTTAATTGAATGGATTATTTTAGATAGGTATATTCTGCTGCAGTAAGTTCTAACATCAGTGGAAATTTTTGTTATCCAAAGAGCATTGCTTCGTGCTAAACTCCCCTGCTCTGTCCATATTAACTTTCCCAGACATTTTTTGTTGCTTACTGGAGACTGAGTAAAGTTAGGTTAAAAATAAAAGTCTGGAGGATTCCATATGACTATTGGGATCTCCCCTTTTTTTGTTGTGTGTTGACAACTTCCATAAGAAGATGGGTCAGTGAGAGTGAGGCAGATTACACATGAAGCTACATGGACATTTGGAATTCCATGGTTGGTTGGTATTTGCTTTTAATAAAAGTTGCAGCATGGGAATTCCTTGTAAAGGGAAAACTGAAGTTTTTCTTGTGGTCACTGAAACTGATCTTAAATCTTTGGGGACTGATTGTATCTGTGATATTATGAGCCTAGAAACTTCTCAGATCTAGTGTTTCCCTTTCCTCTGTCAAATAAAAACCCTAGTTCAGATTTGCCCAAAGTAATAGTTTTCATTAAGGCTTTTTGAGTACTTGATGGAGTCCTTGGGTGGTACAAATTGTTAACATGCTCAGCTACTAACTGAAAGTTTAGTGGTTCAAGTTCACCCAGAGTTGCCTCAGGAGAAAGGCCTGGTAATATACTTTCAAAATATCAGCTATTGAAAACTCTATGGATCACAGTTGTACTCTTATTCACATACATGGTCTCCATCAGTCAGAGTCAACTTGACAGCAACTGGTTTGTTGGCTGGTGGAGTATTTGACTGGTTGAGTTAAATGAAATAAAGATATCCATTAGTGATACCCTACTTGTAAAAAGCATATGTAAGAAGAGGATGCTCTTTGAGGTTTTTAGGTATGTTAGAGAAATTTGTGTTGGGCACAAAACTTCCCCTATGGAGCCCTACTTGGGACAGCATCATACATTTGAGAGACAATTTTTAGTAGTGTCGCCTTTAATGATGCCATATTTTGCCCTGTTTGAGGGTAACTGGAAGTACCACTCTACTTTCCTACACTGAGGGTTCCTGGTGAGCTGAAATCCTGGTGGTGGTCCTGACTGTGAACATGTCAGCATGAATATCTGGAGAAATTTGCCTTCTTGAAATGGGTTACAAAACTTACTTTGCGAGCAAACAGACTTATTACATCTGCTTAGAACCCTGCTTCTAAGGTCCCAGGTTTCTGAGAGTTATTGCATGTCTCTGCGGTGTGATATCTAGCTTGAGACTTCTCTACTTAGCTATTCAATATCTCTTCATAAAGTCGCCAATTCTATAACTAGATTCCTCCTGATATATTTATTAATTTCACCTGTGCTGGAAAAAAAACAAAAGCATGATTGGACAGGGTTCCACTTCACACCCCTCCCATTTACAAAATTCACAGGCTGCAAAGCCTTTGATCATGCTAATTGCCAGTAAACGATACACAAAATTGCTAATGTCCCCAGAAAGATGTCCCCCAAGCCAGAAATGAGGTATCAATTAAGGATGTTTTGTAAAATGTCTGAAAAAAAAGTTTGATTGAGAGGGCTGTTCTGTTTTGCCTGTAGACTCATGTCCAGGTCTCTAATTCATAGATTCCCCTGGGTCTGAGTGTTTCAGCATAATTCACTTTTTCCTGTTCTGCAACCACTTCCACCTTTTCTGTAACCCCTGCTGTTGCTAATCACATTACATTTAACTTGTTCATCATTTGGACTTTGAACTCTCTGTTCTATTACTAAGGATATGTGGTCCATTTTGAAATAAATATTTATTATTTACTCCATGGGCAAGTGCTTTTCACAGTAATCACTCAAATGGATAGATTTGTTAAATGGAGAATTATTCCTTCCTTGAAGACTGCTTAGCATAGAAGTGCCTTTGTGAGAAAGGTCTATGATTTTAGTTGCACATTCTTCCCTCTATCTGTCCTTCCCTCCCTCCCTCCTTCCCTCCCTTTATTATTCTTAAAGTTCTAATGCATCATATAACACAAGAGATAATTTCATGTATAGAATATTTCCCACTTATAGCTATAATAAAATTCAAGTTTTTATAGCCCCTTTAGGGACTAAGTAACTACTACTTCAATATTCTTTTTGTTTTAGGATAAATAAATTCATTCCAGATGACTTTCTTTTCTTCACTTTATTAATATAAAATAAATTCAGTAATATAAGAGAATTTTGTGGCCTCATTTGATTATTGGAATTGATTTTATTTGATTAGTGGGACCACATTTTAGAACTTAAGAGCATGCCACATACCTGTCAGGCCACAAGGAGATACTGAGCTAAGAATACAAAAGTAGATGTCACCATTCAGAATTTCCCTTTTATCATTATTCCTTCTTGTGAGAATGAGTGAAAGGGTTCCATTCAAGAAGTGAAAATTCTAAAAACCCAGCTAGGGCAGTGGATCTTGACAATGACTGAACAAAAGAATCATCTAAGAAGCTGTGAAGAATACAGATGTGTCCTAAGTTGAGAATCATTGGTTAAAGGCAGAAGTTCTTAAACTTGGATACACGCTTAAGTCATCTGTAGAATTTCAGAAATGACCAATTCCTGGGACTACCCACCACTACCAACACACTCACACATACACACACACACACACACACATGATTAGGGGTTAGTTGCTCTGAGTTGCAGCCTGGGCATCAATATGTTTAATGGTGGTTCTAGAGTGCAACCAAGATTGAGAACCACTGGATTAGAGACAAAAGTTTTTGAATACAAATTTTCAACAAGACCTGAGGAAATACTCAAATTATTTATAAGATGGCCTTTTGGTTACTATAAAATGTATACTCAAGTCTGGTTACATGAGTTGTGGAAGAAGCAAAATATATGAAAATATTACTAAATGGCACAGAATAAGTAAAGTAGAAAGGTGAAATGAAACATGGAGGGAAAGAGAAGAAAATAGTTGTCACCAGGAGAAAAAACAGATGGAACACGATGTGTTCCTGATATAAAGTTTCTAACCTCAGTTATGGACTGGAATGGGGAAAAAACAAGAATATTTGAAGAAGCTGAATTGTCCTTTCTTTGCTTTACACCTAGAAAAAAAATCCTTTTGACTGCAAGGTACTCTAGTATTTGTCTGCAGTCCACCTAAAATTGTATTTTAAGCTAAGTGGAACAAGTAGAAACAAGGAGAGAAGGAGCAAGAATAAAGTTAAAGATAGCCTGGACCAGCAGGTATTCTGGAATTAGCCATCAACTGCCTGAGTGACTTTCTGTTACCTCACAAGTAAAATAAGGGAATTAAATATACTGATGATTTTTAAAGTCCTTTTCTACTTCTCCTTTCCAATCAAGGGTAACCTTCTTACTGTCTCTTGACTCTTGATCTTACAATATATTTTGGGAATAACATTCTATGCAGAACAAATCTTTTGTTGGCATTATAATTTGTTCTTCAGTGGTTTATGTGGCATCTGCCTGTTCACCGGGCTGTCTTTCAGTATGTCACTGTTGATAGGCAAAAGAAAATAGCATAACTTCTGTGTGTCAATAAGCCACAAAACCTAAAACAATCATGCCCCAACCTTGGTAACCTAGGCAGAACTGTGTATGTACTATACACACATGCATGCATGCACACAAAGTGCATCCACCTCTGTGATGCCTACACGACTGCAAGGCATAGCTAGGAATTTATGGAATGGGAGCTGCTGTGTGTATAAGCACTTTGATTGCTTGACATTCTTTGCCATTAAGAAAAAAAAAAAAAAGCACACTATAATAAAACAGTCATGCCAAAGATGTTCTGGTTTCCAGTTGATGTTACTCATCTGTGAAAATGAAGAGGAATTGCTGGCTAGCTAGCATGGCCATGTGGCCTGGTTGACAAAAGGCCAGCTGCTGGCTGGGAGGGTTGTAGTACTGGGGCTTACCACATCTCCTTCTCTGCTGGTGGTATTTGAAAAAAAAAAAAAAAATCTCTCTCTTCTCTCCTCCTACTAGATCAGTATCCTCATTTGTTGTTGTTAGTGTGTGTGAGTTGATTTCCATTCAAAGCAAGCCATGTCACAGAGTAGAACTGCCCCTTAGGCTTTCCTAGGCTGCAGTCTTTATAGGAAACTCATTGCTGTCAAGTCAATCCCATAGTGCCTAAGGCATTTGACTGCTAACCAGAAGGCTGGTGGTTCAAACCAGCCACTCCTCAGAAGGAAGATTGGGCAATCTACTTCAGGTAGTGTTACCACCTCAGAAACCCAAAGTGGGATGGCTATGAGTCAGATCTGACTTCACAGCAGTGAGTTTGGTTTATGGTTTTTGAATCTTTATAGGAACAGATTGCTATAACTTCATATAATTTTACTTTAATACAAAGAACTCTCATTTTCATGATTTCAGTTATGTATAAACCAATGATGTGTCATAAAATCTCTACTGATAAGAACCGAACTGTGAACCTCAGTAAACCAGACTACATGAATCCTGAAAGTTAATAAAATATGCTTATATGATTCTAATATTTAATATAAAATTCAACTTCTAGGATGTTTGCTGGCCTCAGTATACATTCAGCTCAATTTTCTACACCTTTTTATACTATATTTGGAAAATGTGAGAATTAATGATCCTCAAGTCTAAAGGACAGAATTCTATCATTATTCCAAAACCAGTTCAATTATGGACAAAAAAGAGAGAACTAACACATTTATTCTAAAAAAAATCTATAATTAACAGAAAATCAAGCTTTTTGAAAAATTTAACTCGTTTCCCAGAAATTTCTGTTTATCAGATGGAATCAAATCCTAAGCAAACATTTTAAAGAGCCCCCATTTTAATTGGCTGTTCTGCCTGTGCTTCTGTGTATGTACATCTTGTGTCTGTATACCTTGTACATATATATATATTTATATATATTTATTTATTTATTTATTTAAGATCCCAACCATTTCATTTAATTTAAACCTAGTTATATTATTAGCTTACTGTTGCATAGTGCTTTTACAGCTTATAAATTTTATGTACACTCTTTTGTTGTATTAGAACAATTCTTATTTTATGGTTGAAAGAGCTACCACCCAGAGAAGTAATTCAGTAGGCGCAAGCCAGGAGCTCATGGTAGACTCCTTCCTTGGCCAGTTCTTTGCAATCTACTCCACTGTGTTTCAGAAACTGTCTTTCTCCTGATTACAACTGGACAGAAATGTAGAAAGATGAAAGGGGCTGTAGAGATGATCTAGAACAGTATTTCTGCTAATGTTGTATCCTTACAGGATTTCTAACTGCTTTCAGACACATCTAGGGGCTGGAATTTCTATCCTTGGTGACAAGTTCTATTTGTGATAACATTTGTTTCTTAGATTCACATAAAGCACAGCTTCGTGTAAATTTCACCCACAGTCCCAGGTCTAAACCTTTAGCTACACAGAGCAAGTCTAATCCCTATGTCCCTTGACAACTTTTCACATATCTTCAGATGGCTATCATGTGACCTTTTTGCAGAGTAAGCATCTCTATTTCTTTCAACTTACTTAAAGTTTTGATCTGAGTGAGTATGACTTTAGCAATTAGAGACACCTTATTTTTTATTCAACCATTGTTATCTCATCCAATTTCTCATCTTCCCCAAATTAATCCCTGTTTTATTGTTGTTTTTTTTATTTATATTTCACCTGTTTAAGAATACCACAAGCAAAGATTTTAAAAATTAACTTTAAAATCTGTGATTAAATGCAAGGCATATACAGCACAGCCAGTGTTTTCAGAATATAGCATAATCTTTTTTTATCTTCCAGAGAGGATAAGGCTGTCACTTACTAGCCTAAGAAATATTATGGCCTTTCAGCTGACTTCTCCCATGATGGGCTTAGAGTTGCTTACAAAAGAGATAGATGCAATCCCTGCCAAATGTCACAACAATAATGAGACTTTACAAAGCAAGTATTATTTCTATCTAGCTGATATAACCTGTTACCTTCCAAAATCTGTCCCTTTCCTTTTGTTGTATACAAAGTACATCTCAAACCAAAACCAAACTCACTCCCGTCGAATCAGATCCAACTCTTAGCGACCTCTCCTTGGGTTTCAAGGCAGTATCACTATGGAAGTAGATTGCCCAATTTTCCTTCCAAGTAGTGGCTGGTGTGTTTGTTTCGCTGGCCTTCTGGCTAGCAGTCAAATGCCTTGAGCACTACACCACCAGAGCTCCTAAAGTACTTCTAGCTCACCTAAAAATAAGAAATACTGTTGCCTTATAATTAGCCCTTTTTTCCCTGGGAAACATATTATAACCTGACAAAAGGTTATCTACTCTAGGACTGTCTAATTGGGGGGAAAAGAAAAAATAAAAAGGAAATCAATTAACAACAACATCAGGAGGTGAAAATCCACCTACAGTTTTAAAAGCCTCCCTAGCCATAGGAGTTCAGCCCTGTCCTGCTAGAGTATTTAACCTAGACCTGTGTTGTCCCATAGAGTACCACTAGCCAAGTGTAGCTATACAAGTTTAAAGTTAAATGAATTTAAATTAAATGCAATAAAAGGCAAATCTCTCCAGTTGCACTAACTAGCCAGATGGTCTCCAAAACTGGGTGGGCAAGAGGTAATGAAGCAATGATAGTCCAGGGAATAATTGCATAAGAAGAAGCCAAGATCATTAGAAAAGAGAGCAAATATATCAAGACAGTTTAAATAGGGTGTAAAATACTAATAAAGCCCATGGAAAATACTAATAGCTGGCCTTGGGAAGGAGGACAGAGTCAAGCTCCAGTTGTGAGTATTAGAGCCTTCCAAAGGAACAGGTTTGATTGATGAACAAAGGCTGGGAGAAAAAAACAAGTGAAAATCACTTTTATTTCTATACAGTGCCTGAAGTCAGGCACACCAGCTAAGGTTATATAAAACCAAAACCAAACTATTTGCCATCAAGTTATTACAACTCAAGGCAGCTCCACTGTGTCATAGTAGAGACTGTGTTCCATACAGTTTTCAGTGGCTGATTTTCTAAAGCAGATTGCCAAAGCTTTCCTCCAAAGAAGCTCTGGGTAGACTCAAACCTCCAACCTTTCAGTTAACAGACAAGCATGTTAACCATTTGCACCATACAGGGACTCCAAGTTTGTATAGTAAATGTCTAAAAATAAGATCAGAATACTTGTGATTTGCTGATTTGCATATAAACTTTACTCAGAAATCCTTCACTCTACTAAAGTTGTTTTCTTGCATTCTGGCTTTATGAAGTATTGCTGATGATTTATTATTATAATAAGGAAGGAGATGGAGAGAAACCAAGGCACTGGACTTCAATTAATGTTTAAAATTATACCAGCCCGGATCAGAGTGAATTCAGACAAATGGCCTTTCAGATTTTCTTCTTTTCATTTTTAAAATCAGATTCCCCTAAACAAAGTTTACTGAGGTTGTACTCTATCAATCCTTGTTTTGCAATGGGAAATCGCAACCACAGCTTGAGAAAACAGAGCCTAGTTCTCGGGGTGTGTAACGACCTCTAACATTATCTCCCACCCTTATCCTCAACTTAAATTAAATAATTTGTTGGCATTAAAGAGAGTCAGGGAGATGACTGACTGAGAAAGGTGATGGACATTCCCTTTTTTTTTTCACATTCTGTTGTTTGTTGATTGGTCAGTTGTGTTTCCCACTGAAAATACAAGCTTGGGTACAGGAAGCCTGCTGCTGAAGAGGGAGTGATCAAAGAGTTCCTGATTTCTCAGAAGAAAAAGATGCTGAATTGGTCAACTTGGCCAGAATAGGTGGCAAATATCATTTTAAAAAGGGCATTATAAAAACGACAAAATAGACTTACTTGAAAAACAGATCTATCTGAGTCTTGAATTTTGAATTTGAATTATCAATTAAAATTCTCCAAGGACCTTGCAGATAGTTGCTTTGCAAAACATAACAGTTTAATATAATTTGATCTTTCACTGCAGCTTAGCTCTTGAGAAATGTGTTATGCTCAAAGTGCTCAAGCATAATTGACACTGAGGATATTGGAATTATGTGAGCACATTGCATCTGCTTGAGTGTTGCTGTGTGACTGTATGCACAGGTATGTACAAGTGTGTGCTCAATGCCTTAGGCACTACACTACCAGAGCTCCTCATGGGAATGCTTCAGCGCTATGGTGCTGTAGTGCCTAAAGCATTTGACTGCTAAACAGAAGGCTGGAAGTTTAAACCCACCAGCTACTGCTTGGAAAGAGGATTGGGTGACCTATTTCCATGGTGATACCTCCTCAAAAACCCAAAGAGGGGTCACTATAAGTCAGATCCAATTCAATGGCAGGGAGTTCAGGCCCCTTGTGATAGGCTGATGTCATCATTATCATCTAACCATGGAAATATCATGTACACCATATGAACCTGATGTTGACTCCATATTTACTCTTTGAAAACACAACAAGATTGTCACAACTCTGAAATATATTCTGAAACATAAGTTGTTCTCAAAGTGTGGTGCCTGGACCAGAAGCTTCAGCATCACATGGGAATTTGTTAGAAATGAAAATTCCTGCCCTCAGTCTATCTTGTTGTTTTGGATGCCCCATTGGGTTTTCTTGGCTGTAATCTCTAGTGAAGCAGATCACCAAGCTTTTCTCCCATAGGAAAAGTGAATATGGCTTCTAGGTGGGTTTGAACTGCCAACCGTTCAGTTGACTTTCACCATTGCTCCCAGCCTACTGAATGAGAAACTCTGGGGATAGGGGCCAGCAAATCTGTAATTTAACAAGCCCTCCAGGTGATTCTAAAATTTAGTTCTAAATTTATCTGTTAGTTCTCAATTTATCTGTGGTGAAGGGCCAGGTTTTTTTTTTTTTTTTTCACTCCACCATGAATTGCAACTTTTTAAAAATATGTTGTTGTTGTTATGTGCCGTCGAGTCAAACCCGACTCATAGCGACCCCTCCTTGGGTTTCCGAGGCAGTATCACTACGGAAGTAGGATTGCCCAACCTTCCTTCCGAGGAGTGGCTGGTGGATTTGAACCACCAGCCATCTGGTTAGCAGGCAAGTGTCTTAGCCACTATGCTACCAGAGCTCCCTTTTATAAAATATAGTGAGAATAAAAGTGAAAATGAGAATGGCCAGACTTTGGCTCACCTACTTTGGTCACTTTGTCAGAAGGGACCATTTTCTGGAGAAGGATATCATCACGCTTGTTAAAGTACAGGGACAGTGAAAGAGAGGAAGAGTGTCAAAAAGATAATATAAAAGTAGGATTTATATTTTGAAATCTTTTTGAGTTAATTTTTATATTATTAGATCCACAGACATAAAATTACTCTATTGAATTGCTGTAATTCCATTTAAACTTCATAACGGACCAATGGCAACCAGTTTGCAAGTCAGCTGGCTTCAGACAACAGCCTCACTAAAATCTCACCATTGCCTGTTGTGTGATGAACCCCATCAAATTCTAAATGTGCTTTTTTTTTCTTTCAGTATTTTATGCAAGATAATTTCTTGTAATAGTAGTAAGTAGGTCTGTGAGCCATGACCCCAAAATAATTTTACTTCATATCTCCCAGACATATCCAAACATCTTGCAGGATTAATTTACTAGGTTTGAAGGCTTAGGCCCATAACCTCACTGCTGTTGCCATTGAGCCAGCTCCGACTCATATCGACTCTATATAGAACAGAATAAAATATTGCCCATTCGTGTGCCACCCTCCTTGGCATATACTTGAGCCCATTGTTGCAGTCATTGTGTCAATCCATCTTTTTGACACTCTTCCTCTCTTTCACTGTCCCTGTACTTTAACAAGCATGATGATATCCTTCTCCAGAAAATGGTCCCTTCTGACAAAGTGACCAAAGTAGGTGAGCCAAAGTCTGGCCATTCTCATTTTCAAAGAGCTTTCTGGCTGTACTTCTTCCACAACAGATTTGTTTGTTTTTCTGGCAGTCTGTGGTATTTTCAGTATTCTTCACCAACACCACAGTTCAAAGGCATCTATTCTTCTCCAGTCTTCCTTATTCATTATCCAACTTTCATATGCAGATGAGGTGCATATGAAAGTGCATGTGAAAGAAAATACCATGGCTTTGGTTTGGCATACCTTAATCTTCAAAGTGACATCTTTGCTTCTTAACACTTTAAAGAGTTTTGTTTTTGTTTTTGTTTTTGTTTTTTTTTTACAGCAGATTTGGCAGTGCAGTATGACATCTGAATTTTTGATTGCTGCTTACATAGGTATTGATTGTGGATCAAAGTAAAGTGAAATCTTTGAAAACTTCAATCTTTTCACAGTAAACCATGAAGTTGGTTATTGTCCAGTTGTGAGAATTTTTATTTTCTTTGTGTTTAGGTTTAATCCATACTCAAGACTATAGCCTTTGATCTTCTTCAGTAGGTGCTTCAAGTCATCTTCATTTTCAACAAGCAAAATTGTGTCATCTGCATATCAAATATTGTTAATGAGTCTTCCTCCAATCCTGATTCCTTGTTCTTCTTCATATAGACCAGCTTCTCAGTTTATTTGCTCAGCATACAGACTGAATAAGTTTAGTGAAAGGATACAACCCTGACACACACCCTTCCTGATTTTAAACCATGCAGTATCCCCTAGTTCTGTTCCTACAACAGCCTCTTGATCTATGTACAGATTCCTCATGAGCACAATTAAATGTTATGGAATTTCCATTCTTTGCAATGTTATCCATAATTTGTTATGATCCACACAGTCAAATGCCTTTGCATAGTCAGTAAAATACTCTCATGGGTGATCTCAGTTGGCACAACATAGTCTGTAAGTTTATATTCTACATCCTAGTTTAATAAGTAGCATCTGGTGCTCTAAAAGCTTGCAAGTGGTCATCTATGATACAACTATTGGCGTCTACACATCTGGAGCAAAAAAGAAAGGATGATACCAAAGAGTCAAAGAAGAAACCAGTCTACAGGACCAACTGCCTACACAAAACATCCCTCACCTATCTCCAGACCAGAATAACTAGATGGTAACTGGCTATCCCCACCAGCCATTCTGGCCAGGGCCACAAAAGATGCTCTTGGGTAGAATGGGAGAAAATTGTAGAATAACACTCAAAATCTTAAAAAAAAAATGCTAGACTTAGTGGACCAGCAGAGATCTAGGGAACCCACAAGACAGTTGTGCTCATATACCCTTTAAACATTGAACTGAAACTACTCCTGGAAGTCATCATTGAACTAAATCACAGTTTGACTCATAAAATAAGCAATATCATTTGTGAGTACTGTGCTTCTTTTATATTTAAAAATAAAATAAAACAATAATCTATTTGAGACCAAATGGTCAAAACTTACCCTAAAAAACAAATGAGAAGGTCATGGAGAAGAGAGTGAGGCAAAGAAGCTAACATAATGGAAATGGAACAAGAATGGAAATGACAAAATGTGGAAATTGTAACGAATGTCATTGAACAATATGTGTAGAAATTTTAGAAGGGAACCTAATTTGCTGTGTGAACTTTCACCAGAAACTCTATAAAATCTTTTAAAAAATATTAATAATTTTCTTTCCTTAGTGTAACCATTTCAGTTTAAATTTGGTTAGATATGGAATGGTAATATGGGCTAAAGAGATCTGGTAGCATAGTGACTAAGGCTTATGACAGCTAACCAGAAGGCTGGAGGTTCAAACCCATTGGCCATTCCTCAGAGGGAAGGTGGGGCAATCTACTTTTGTAGAGATACCACCTCAGAAACCTAAGGGGGGGTTGCTATGAGTCAGAATCAAGTTGACGGCAGTGAGTTTGGTTTTGGTGTGGTTTAATATGGGCTAGATTAGGATCGAAGCAATGTCTTACATTTTTGAGTTTTGTTATTAAATATGAATTTGTATTTTCCCTCCCTTTCTCTAAAGGTTATTTTTGGCCATGATTATTTAAAATGATTCCTTTATTTTTTTTAATTTCTCATTATCTAGGAAATGTTAATTACTTCAGTTACAGAGTCCTAATTCTAAGGCAGACCACAAAGGCTTTTTCTTTTTTACTTCTTCTTCAGTAAATATAAAGGAGATAGTATTAAAATATTTTTATGCAAATTATAAAATTCCCTGTTAATTAACAATGCTAATGACAGTTAATGCATTCTTAAAGCTTCTGTGTGATCCAAAATATTCTGAGTGCTTAGAAATATTTCAGGACTACCTTGCAAATGTAAAGGATGTAAGATTTTTCATGGATGGAGATTAGCTCTTTTAAAATGAATTTAGCGTTCAATTTAAAAAATGAAGAAGAGCTTAGAAGCCGGTGTAGTGCAATGCAGAAGCCTCTGCTGTTACAGGTTGAAAATCCTCTTGCCCCAAACCACTCTAATTGCTTCAGTGCAGAATTGGAGGTGAATAGTTAATGCAGGTCAGTAGGAGGATTGTATTTCATACAGCAAAGCAGAGCAAATTTAAGGAAGAGGGGATACCGACACAGGTGAATTTAAGGAAACTGAGTAACATAATCTTGCTGTGAATGTTTTCAGGCTTCCTTCTCCCAGGACCAGACTGAAATGACAATTGTTGTTGTTATGGGCCGTCGAGTCAGCCCTGACTCATAGCGACCCCTCCTTGGGTTTCCGAGGCAGTATCACTACGGAAGTAGGATTGCCCAACCTTCCTTCCGAGGAGTGGCTGGTGGGTTTGAACCGCCAGCCTTCTGGTTAGCAGTCAAGTGCCTTAGCCACTATGCTACCAGAGCTCCCGAAATGACAATAGGAACAGCATTATTCTTCAGTAGGATTATGTTTTCTGATCAGATAAGAAAAGACAGACCATGGTGTCGCTACACTGACCTGGGGAATTCTTTCTGCAAAGCAGTTAAACAATAAAGATTCAGACTCTGTAGATCACTTTATTAGGTTAATTCAGATGATCACTGAGTCTTGGCACAAGTTGATCTTTGTCAAATAGTTTTTTTTGACTACTTCAACCTAATATTTCTTTCTTTCTTCCTTGAGGTCTTTAATTTCAAACAAAAATGGAAGGGGGCATGGCTACATTTTACTTGTAGCCAGACCACCTTTTTGGTGGCTCCTGGAAATTCCCATGTAGAATCTTTAGAGTAAAGCCAAAGTTTTTAAATGAGTAACTTTGACAACAGTCAGAAAAACCACAGACACTCATCAACAGAGTGACTGGAGCCCATCTCAGGGTTATGGATGCTGAGTGCTTGAGATCTCAACACAGTTTAGCTGAAAGTGGGCCTGAGCGCTGCCCAGGATACCAATACTTAATGGAAACTTTCTCTATTCCAAGAATTCAAGAACAAGAAAAAATAAATAAATAAAGAAAGAACAACAAAACACTTAGGGCTTTCATGTCGTGGACCTGAGCAAGAGGTACCTTAGAAACTCTGGAAAAATTGAGCAATCAGGTCCTCAGACCTTGCTACTCAGGGGTGGTTTCATCAGTTAATCTTACTTCCGGGAGAATTACTTCTTCTATGCTTAAATATGGCAAGTGATAAGGTAAGCGTTTCACAGTTGCATATCCTTAAACTCCATACAGCCCTACATGAATTTGATATCATCTCCACTTTTAAAATGATACTCAAAGAAGTCCTGTCAGAAAACTCCCCAGGATCACCTATTTAGTATGTAGAAAGCCAACACCCAACCAGAGTATGAGTAACTTTGTGTTGAAAGAGAAGGGATTAAGTACTAGATCCTTAATAGAATGACAGCATTTGCTGAGAAATTAAAAACAGTAATCATTCAGAGAAATCTTATTAAAGCCATATTTCCTGAGGCCGCATGAAAGACATTTGAAAAGTTATCCAAAAGCTCAATTCTGCTGGCTATAATCATACCTTAACTTTTCCTGGGCTCAAGTATAGCAGGGATTGTGGGGCTGGCACGGGATCGGGCAGTGTTTCGTTCTGCTGTGCATGGGGTCGCTGTGAGTCGGCAACTACTCGACGGCACTTAACAACAACAACAACAACTTTTCATGCTATCTTTTTATCCTTTCACCATATCAACTATTGATTATTTATTTGTTGTATTTAGGTTCCATGTGTAAGAGTTTGGGTTACTATCATTACATTCAGTATTTATAATCTATCACTATCATATGAGTTCAGCAACTGTGCCTGATCTCCTGCTTAAGGGGAAAGAGAACTTTGTTTAGTAGGACTTGTTTCCCGATACTTTCTATGCCCACACTATTCTGAGTAAACAGCTTCCTGTATTCAGTGCTACCTATGTAAAGAATCAGACAGGCAAACATTTGCTAATCATAGAACAAAAATTAGGTAAATCTTAGACCCTGAATCTCCTCCACCTTCTTTTGAATTTGTTGCACTTGGTGTAACCCTCATCAGTGTGGACTAGGTATAGAATAGATGATAAAACTCCAATACTAATGATTTTTTTAAACATTTTATTGTGATTTGGGTTAAGCATTACTGAAGAAAATCAGTTTTCTATTCAACAATTCATACCCATTTTGTTTCATGCCATTGATTCCAATCCCTGCAATATAACATCACTCATACCTCTTTTTTCCTATGTTTCCCATATCCATTCCTCTTCCTTCCCTTACTTCTTAAATTTGTCTATGGGATTGCTGCCCTTTTGATCTCAAATGGTTGATTGCTGTAAGGAGTGCATACATCCTTGGTGTTTTTGTTCATCTTATAGATCTATCGTTTGGCTGAAAGTTACGCCATGGGGTTGAGTTCACTTCCAGACTTGAAGGATGACTGAGAGCCATAGTCTCAGGGGTTCCACCTGTCTCTATTCAGGATCTTCTAATGTGATCCCTTTCATCGCAGTTAGTAGTGGTAGTCTGGCACCATCTAGTTCTTTTGGGGCTTGAGGTTGTGGAGGCTTGGATCTGCAGGGTCCATTAGTCCTTTTAACTAATTGTTTCCTTGCTTCTTTGATTTTCTTCAGTTTTCTTTGTTCCAGATGGGGAGAGATCAGTAGCTGCACCTTAGGTGGCTGCTCATAAGCTTTTAAGACCCCAGTTGCTACTCACCAAAATAGGATGCAGAACATTTTCTTTGTGGACCATGTTGTGCCAATTGACTTTGACATTCCCCAAAACTGTGGTCTTGAGCCTCCAGGCCCAGTGATTCATTCACTCAAGGTGTTTGTTTCTGGCTAAGAAGTTTTCATAGCCCTTGTATCCTCTACTACATTCATGGATATATTTGTAGCATATCTAAATACATACATAGAAATATCCTTTGTCAAACTTAAATATATATTCATGGGTGCAGTCCCATTTGCCTTCTCATACTTGTTCAGCTTGCATGTATATCTATGTGACCACTCTTAGATTATTGTTATTATTGTTATTGGAGGGCTATGTATGTAATAGTATTTGTGTCTGTTGCCTTTAACTCTTGTACTCCTCCCAGTGTCTTCTTTTGTTTTGATTATTTTGTGCTCACTTCCCCCTTATTATACATAACCTGTACCTTCACCCAAGTTAATATACATATTCCTTTTAGTTAGTAATTTACCCTATCTTCCTCCCCTACCCCTGGTAATCATCAAACAATATTTCTTTCTGTGTGAAAACCTTTTCTTGTCTTTTTATAATAGTGTTGTAATTCAATATTTGTTGTTTTGTGATTGACTAATTTCACTCAGCATAATATCCTCTTGGTTCATCCACGTTATGAAGCCTTTTGCAGGTTCATCATTATTCTTTAACGTTACATAAGTTTCCATTGTGTGTTTATCCAGTCATCTGTTGATGGGCGACTACATTGTTTCCATGTTTTTGCTATTGTGAATAGTGCTGTGATGAACATGAGTGTGCATGTATCTATTTGTGTCACAGCTCTTATTTCTGTTGGCTATATATCTAGTAGTGGGATTGCTGGATCATATGGTATTTCCATTTCTAATTTTTTGAGGAAGTGTCCATTTTACAATCCCACCAGCAGTGTATATGCATTTCAGTCTTTCCACATCCTCACCACCATGTGCTGTTTTCTTTTCTTTTTTTTTTTTTTTAAACTTTACTGTTATTGCTGAGGTTAGGTAACATCTCATTGTAATTTTGAGTTTGCAGCCATGTCTCTAATGACTAGTGATCACGAGCATTCCTCCAGTGTATGTTGGCATCATGAAAGTGTTCTTAGGTGAAGTGTCTGTTCATGTACTCTGTCCACTTTTAAATTGGATTATATTTTTGTTGTTGAGTTATTGAAGTTTTGTATAATTTTTTTATTTTATTTTAAGAGTTTGTATAAATTTTTGAGATTAGTCCCTTATCTGATTGACTTTTTTTTTTTTTTTAATCTGTGGGTTTTCTTTTGGTGAAATCTTTGATGTGAAAAGTATTTAATTTTTAGGAAGTCCCTGTCATCTAGTTTGCCTTCTGATGTATATGCATTTTTAGCTATTTTTGATACTATATTATACCATTTATTAGGGACCCTAAGCTTGTCTTTATTTTTTCTTTGATGTTCTTTATAGTTTTAGGTTTTACATTTAGGTCTTTGATCCATCCTGTGTAGTTTTTGTACATGGTGTGAGATATGGGTCCTGTTTTGTTTTTCTGCAAATAAATGTCCAATCTTGCCAGCACCCCTTTTTTTTAATTTCTATTTTCTCTTTTTATTTATTTATTTATTTATATTGTGCTTTGGGTGGAAATTTACAAAACAAATTTGTTTTATATTAAACAGTTCATGCACATTTGATTTCATGTCTGATTATCATCCCCAACCATAAAAAACTTTCCCTCCCCTCTCTGTCACTACCCACCCTGTGCCCTTCTTAACTATGCATTCCAGTTTGTCCAGCTTTCCCTCTCTGTGAAGGCTGCCTCTCTGGTGTTTCCTGGCTGATTGACCTGAGGGGTGCATCTCCCTAGAGTAGGTGGGTGCATCGCCCTGGGATAGGTGTTCTGCATGTAGGTCTTTCCACTGTTGGGCTGAGAGTCAACCCATGGAAGTGAGTCCACTTATTTCTAAGCCCAAATGGTACGGGGCCATGCTCAGGGTGGAGGGGCTCCACCAGTCTCTATCCGACTGGTCATTTTTGTGTTTTTGAATTTTGTTCTACGTTTTATCTCCCACTCTATCCAGGATCTCCAGATTTGATCCCTTTCCTAGTGGTTGGAATGGGTAGCCAGGCACTATCTAGTTCTTCTGGTCTCAGGGTCATGAAGGGTCTGAGGTCCTCGTAGTCAATCTTATCCTTGGACTAATTGTTTCCAGGTGCCTTTGATTTTCTTCACTGTTCTTTGCTTCAGATGAGAGGAGACCAATAGTTACATCTTAGATGGCCACTCAAAAGCTTTTAAGACCCAACTTGCTACTCACCAAAGTAGGTTGTAGAACAAGATTTGTATGTCCTGTGTTGAGTCAGTTGAGTATGATACCCACACCCCACCCCTACCCCCACCCCAAGTCAGCAGGCCAGGTGATTCTCTCTCTCAAGGTGTTTGATTGTCTCTGAGAAGTTACTCCAACTCTATTTTCTGTTGCTTCTATAGGTAAAAAATGTGGCTAATTTTATAGCATAAGTGCATATGTAAGATTTTCTTCAGCCAAATCTATCCTTGATCTAGGGTATATTCCTGTTTGCTTGCCTCCACCTGATCTTCTCACCTGTCTATGCATTTATCCCTAGCCTGATGTTTGGTGTTAGTGGTAATGCAGTATTGGCTAGCCCTTTCTTAAAGAGACTATCTCCACAATTGTCAATGATCAGCTGTTCATATATGGATGAATTTACTTTTGGGTTCTCGATTCTTTTCCATTAGTTTATATATCTGTCACTGTATCGCTACCAGACTATTTTGACTACTGTGAATGTGTAGTAGGTTTTGAGATGAGGAAATGTGAGGCCTCCTACTTTATTCTTCTTTTTTACCAGTATTTTGCTTATCTGGGTTCTTTATCCTTTCCATATAAAAGAGATGAGTAATTTTCCTATCTCTGTAAAGAATGATTATTGAGTCTGGATTGTGATTGCATTATATTTGTAGAAATCTTTGGATAATATGACATTTTCACAGTGTTAGTGTTTCTATCCTTAAGCATGGTATGTTCTTCCATTTATGTACATCTCTGTTGGTTTCTTGTAGTAATATTTTATAATTTTCTTTGTATAAGTCTTTAGTATCTCTGGGTAGATTTATACCTAAGTATTTCTTCTTTTGGGTGGCTATTATAAATGGCATTGTTTTCCTGATTTCTTTTTCAGAGTTTTCTTTGTTAGTTCAGAGGAATCCAACTGATTTTTATATGTTCATCTCGTACCCTGCCACTTTGCTGAATCTTTCCCTTAGTTCCAGTAATTTTCTAGCTGATGCATTGGGATTCTTTATATATAGTGGTGTCTTTACCTGGTTTTAGTATCAGGGTTATGCTTGCTTCATAGAAATAGTTCAAAACTATTCCATCTCTTTCTATGTTCTGGAATAGTTTGAGTAGAATTGGTATCAGCTGTTTTCTAAATGTTTAGTAGAATTCAGCAGTGAAGCTGTCTGAGTCAGGGCATTTTTTATTGGAATTTTTTTTAAAGACCTGTTAAATTTCTTTTTTTATGATAGATCTTTTCAAATTTTCCACCTCATGTTAGTATCTGTAAGTAGTATATATCTAGAAATTTGTCCATTTCTTCTAGGTTTTCAAATTTGTTAAAGTATAATTCTTTTTATTATTCTATTACCCTTTTTATTTTAATTGCTTCTGTTGTGACATTACCTATTTCATTTCTCATTCATGTTATTTGCATCTTTCCTTTGTTAGATTTGCCATTGGTTTGTTGATTTAATTTATTCTTTCAAAACACCAACTTCTAGTCCTCTTGACTCATTAACAACCTGTGATATGCAGATGATACAACCTTGCTTGCTGAGAGTGAAGATGACTTGAAGCACCTATTGAAGAAGATCAAAGACTACAATCTTCAGTATGGATCACATCTCAACATAAAGAAATCAGAAATTCTCACAACTGGAACAATAAGCAACATCAAGATAAATAGATAAGATATTGAAATTGTTAGGGTTTTCATTTTACTTGGATCCACAATTAACACACATAGAAGCAGCAGTCAAGAAATCAGACATCATATTGCACAGGGTAAATGTGCTGCAAAAGACCTCTTTAACATGTTGAGAAGCAAAGATCTTACTTTGAAGAAAGATTAAGGGGCACCTAATCCAAGCCACTGTATTCTCAATTGCCTCTTATGCATGTGAGAGCTGGATAATGCATAAGGAAGAAGTAAGAAGAGTTGATGCCTTTGAATTGTGGTGATATAGTGAAGAATACTGAAAATACCATGGGTTACCAAAAGATTAAATAAATTGGTCCTGGAAGAAGTGCAGCTGGAATGCTTATTAGAAGTAAGAATGGCCAGACTCTGTCTCACCTACTTTGGTCATTTCGGGAGGAAGGTTGGCAATATACTACTGTAGTGATACCACCTGGGAAATCCAAGGGGAGGTCACTATGCTTCGGGTTCAACTCAACGGCACATAACCACAACAACAACAACTTTGGTCATATCAGAAGGGATCAGTCCCTAGAAAAGGATATCATGCTTGGTAAAGTTAAGGGTCAGAGAAAAATGGGAAGACCCTTAACAAGATGAATTGACATAGTGGCTGCAAGACCAGGCAGTATTTCATTTCTGTTGCACATAGGGTCACTATGAGTTGGAACTGACTCGATGGAACCTAACAACAGCAGTCGTGATTCTTTCTATTATTCTTCTGTTTCATTTTCATGTATTTCCAATCTAATCTTTATATTTCCTTTCTTCTGGTGACTATAGGCTTTTATTTTTTCTAATTATTAGAGATGTTTGGTTAAGGTGTTGATTTTTGTTCTTTCTTCCTTGTTTGATGTAAGTATTTATTGCTATAAAATGCCCTTTTACTGTGTCCCAATGGTTTTGGAATACTGTGTTTGTACTCTTGTTTGATTCAGGAATGTTTTTGTTTCATTTTTAAAAATTACTTCTATTACCCAGTAGTTTTTAAGCAGGGTGAGTGCTATTCAATTTTTATGTATTTGATTTTTTTTTCCTTGCTTTCCTGCTCCTCCCCTTGTTCAATTTGTGATTGTATAGCCTTGTTATCTGAGAAGATGCCTTGTAATTTTTCAATGTTTTTAAATTTATTGAGGCTTGCTTTGTGACCTAACACATGATCTACTCTAAGGACGTTACATGTGCAGTGAAAAAGATTGTGTATTGTGCTATTTTGGGTTGAATGTTCTCTAAATATCTAGATATCTTCTATGCCATTGTTGAGTTTCTTTTTAGTTGTTTGGTCCTTCAGCAAAAGTGGTATATTAAAGTCTCCTACCATTATTATGCAGTTATCTACTTCTCTGCTAAAGTTTGGTTTTTGTATTTTGAGGCCCTTTCATTGGATTTGATTCATAGATATTTATTATGATTATGTCCTCTTGTTCAATTGATCCTCTAATCATATACTGTCCTCCCTTATCTCTTATGGTGGTTTTTGCCTTAAAGTCTATTTCATCAGAAAATAATATTGCCACTCCTACTTTTATTTGATTAACATTTCCTTGATACATGTTTTTCATCCTTTGATTGTTAGCTTATTTTTGTCTTGTGTCTAGGTGTGTCTTTCATAGATAGCATATTTATGGGTCCATTCTGCTACTCTCTATCTCTTGACTGGTATATTTAATCCAATTACATTCAGTGTGATTATAGATCAATATAAATGTATTGCTGTCATTTTTTTTGTTGTGTGTCTGTGTGATGCTGATGTCATTGTTCTATATATTTTTTTTCTGTGCTGAGGTCATTTTGTCTACAGATTTTCCTGTCATGTCCTTTGTTGCTGTTGTTTAAAGTTACCATGTAATTTATTATTTTCTTCTCAAGATTATTTAATACAGTCTGGTGGTTAAGGTGTTCAGTTGGTAACCAAAATGTCAGTTATTCAAAAACTTCAGCTGGTCTGTGAGAAAAAGATGAGGCAGTCTGCTTCTGTGAAGATTTATAGCCTAGGGCATTTCGACTGTGTCTTATATAATCACTATGCGTCAGAATCAACTTGATGGCAGTAAGTTAGCATTTTCTTTTTTTTTTTTTTTTAACACTTTTTTCTATCTTCAAATCATATTGAGTTCCTTTCCATTTGGAAGTTCTGTAACTACACTATTTATTGTCTTTTGCTTTTTAGTTGCTCTCATTTACAAATGGATATCTCTGATTCCATATTTTTAGTCTTGTGGGTTTATTTTACTTTAAATATTATGAGTTGGGGCTGACTTGATGGCACATAACAACAACGTTTCTGTATTTGGATTGGGTTCTGGGTGATGTTGTCATGTATGTTAATCTTGGTTTGTTGTATGCTTTCCTTGGTTCTTTATCCAAACGATTCCCTTTAGAAATGTTGTCTGGGTTTTCACAAATTCCCTTAATTTCTTTTTATCTGTAAATGTCTTAATTTTGCACCATATTTGAGGAACACTTTTCCTGGATATATAATTCTTGGTTGGCAATTTTTCTTCAGGGTTTTATATATGTCATTCCATTGCCTTCTTGCCTGCATAGTTTCTGCCAAGAAATCAGAGCTTAGACTTATTTGTTCTCCTTTCTAACAATGTTTCATTTTTCCCAAGCTTCTTTCAGGAGTTTTTCTTTGTTTTTGGTTTTGGAACATTTGATTATGGTATGTCTTGGTGATTTTCTTTGGGGTATATTCTGTTTGGGATGTACCTTGAGCTTATGAATGAATATCTTCTCAGCATTCATGACATTAGGAAGTTTTCTTCCAATAAATCAACATTTTTTTCTTTCTTTCTTTTTTGTCTCTTCCTAAGGAGTTCTGGTGGAATAGTAGGTAAGGCATTTGGCTGATAACCAGAAGGTTGGCAGTTCAAACCCACCAGCTGCTCCATGGGAGGATGAAGAGGCAATCTACTTCCATAAAGATTTACAGCCTTCGAAACCCAAGTCAAAATCGACTTGATGGCAGTAGGTTTCTGTTCAGAATGGTGATCACACCTGTTATTCCCTCTGGTGTTATCCCACATAACTTTCAGGCTTTCTTCCCTTTTTTCATTCTTTTTTCTGATTGTCCCTCTAACATATTAGTATTGAGAGATTTGTCTTTAAGGTCACTCACTAATTCTGTCTTCCATTGATTCAGTTCTACTCATTGGCCCTTTCAATGCATTATGTATTTCTGAAAACTTAATGTTCTTCCTCTGATTTCCATTTGCTGTTATTATATTGTTTCTAATTTTCAATTTGTTTTCTCAGTTTTTTCTTATATTATTTTCCTGAATTCTTTGAAAATTTTGTATGTATTTGATTGTGTTTGTGTTTTCCGTGATTTTTTTTCTCTCAATTCATTGATGGTAACTTACTATAATTCTTTTAAGTTCCTTATTGGTTGGCTCCAGTGCCATTTCTTCCTCAGGAAGGATTTCTGGATCTGTAATTTTTTCACTTGTTTGAGCCACTCTGTCTTGTTTCTTTGTGTGGACTGATATTGCTTGTTGACTGAGACATTGTAGTGTAGTTACATCTGTATTTAATTGTATGTTGATGTGTTGTGCCCAGTTTATTATTATTATTATTATTAATTTGATTTTAACATATATGAGTGAGGATGCTACTCTTTTTGGTAGTTTGGGAGCACTTAGGTGCTTACCACCTGTCTCCTGGCAGGTGAAATAGGTAGGAATGTGTGAGCAGTATTCTGTTCACTGCTCATGTAAAGCTGTTGAGGGCGGGTTAAGCTGCTGTTATGCACTGTTGAGGGTGGGTTAGGCTGCTGTTATGCATTGATCAGGTGGTACAGGAGCAGGGTGTAGCACTCATCCAGTGGGTGGGGCTGTAGGAGGTGTGGGTGTGGCTGGGCAAGGTGTACATGGTTGTTGTTTCATAACCAGATGGGCCAAAAAGGGAAAACATGAAAAACACCAAATTAAAGAGAAAGAGAGAGAGAGAGAGGATGTAGAGACTAGAAAAAAAAAAAAAAAAAAAAAGAAAGAAAAAGAAAAAGTAAGACAAAGGGAAGAGAAAAAAGAAAGGAGAAAAGTAGGCAGGCAAGGCACCAGCTTCATGCTCCCAGGGTTAGGGCACCCAATACATGTTGGCATACTCTGCCAGCTGAGAAAGCTGCTGGTGGCAGAACACTCAGTCTGGGACAGTGCTTCTTCCTGCCTTGGATGTGGCTGGGGACAGGGCCTCTGGTCTAAGATACCACTTCTGCCAGCCTAGGAGGTGGCTGGGGTTGGGGTGCCATATTTGGGACTGTAGTTCTGCCTGCTTTAGGAACAGTTGGGGGGCAGGATGCCAAGTTCCCAGCAGAATTTCTATTGGCCTAGGTAGTGGCTGGGGGCAGGACATTTGGTCGGGGATGGTGTGTTCTGTTGGCCTGAGGAGGCAGATAGCATGTGCCTTCAAATGTGGAGGTACACCCAGCTCACAAGGGTGTACCTCTGACCTCAATCAGAGAAGAGGTGATATAGTGGGAGGTACCACTGGCTGCCAGTTGGGTGGGGATGGGGATGGCTACACTTTTGATCACCAAGAAGGCATAGGGAATAAGAGATATGCTAGAGCTTTCTGGTTGACAGCCACCAATGTGTTGCTGTTGAAGTTCTGGACAAGAGGAGTCAATTAGTAACTTCCTGCCCCAATTGGAACCCTGTGTACAACAATTCAAAACAGCCATGCTATGTCAGGCTAGTTAACAATTCACCACCCCATATGTCTCCTTGTTAACATTCAATTTCTTCTTGTAGTTGGTATTTGTTCTCTTCCTTTATTCTTTTCTTTGAAGCTCAGTGTTCCAGGATTATCATTCATGTCTGTTTGTATAGTTTCCCATGTTTTAGAGGGCTTGAGTAGCTTGTTTGCCTAGTCTGCATCTTGCTGGAAGTCCTCTGGTGCTAATTATTTCAAGAAAGACTTGGTGGATACAACAATGGGACTATTTGGTGATGGTACTCATTTTTTCTCTTTGGCTAATCATGTCTTGAATGAATGAACATGTAATAGATATGTCCAATAGTTACTGAGTATATCATATGCTAGGCACTATGGTTATGATATGGGAGGATGCCTCAGTGAACAAAATGTGTTCCTGCCTTTCCTTCATAGGGCTTATATTCTTGTGCAGAAATAGACACAGACCAACTGATTACATAATTAATTCTTCAATGAAAAGCTCAGGTAGTCTGCAAGGATATAGATTTAGATCCTTATTTCAATATAGGGCTCACAGTCTACTTTGAGATGATTTTACAAATAAGAAAAAGGTTTTGAAGCTAATATCTATGTGAAAGATATTATTAGAAGGATGATTCCTCTAAATTGTCAAACTAAAATAAAAAACAAATCACAATTAAGAATATGTCTTTATATATCAAACTTCTACAGCTTACCAAAAATAAAAGGCAAATAACCCAATCAAAAAATGGCAAAGGACTTGAACAGACATTTCACCAAAGAGGATATGCAAGCTGCTAAAAAGCACATGAAAAGATGTTCCATGTTATTAACTATTAGAGAGGTGCAGATCAAAATTACAGTGAGATACCACTTCACCCATATTAGAATTGCAATGATTTTTTTTTTTAAAGGAAAATAACAAATGGTGTCATGGATGTTGGGAGATTGGAAGCCTTATCCATTGCTAGTGAGGTTGTAAAATGGTACAATCATTGTGAGAAATAGTATGGTGATTCCACAAAAAAAAAATTAAAAATAAAATCACTGTATGACCCAATAATTCCATATGTGCCCTAAGGACCTAAAACCAGCAGATATATGTGCATCTATCTTCCTTGCAGCATTATTAACAATAACAAAAATATGGAAATAACCCACATGTCCTATAAAAGACAGATGAATATGTAAACAAAATGTGATATAATGTTACAATATAGTATTACTCAGCTACAAAGAGAAATGAAGTTCTGATACATGAAACAATATGGGTGAACCTCAAAGATTCTGCTGTTGTTGTTAGGTGTCTGAATTGGTTCCAACTCATAGCAACCCTATGTACAACAGAAAAAAAATGCTGCCAAGTCCTGTGCCATACTCATAATTGTTTGTATGATTGAGCCCATCATTGCAGCCATGGGGTCAATCCATCTCATTGGAGATCTTCCTCTTTTTAGCTACTTTACCAAGCATGATACCCTCCAGAAATTGTTCCCTTCCTTCTGATAAGGCATGATCAAAATACAAGAGATGAAGTCTGGCTCCTCTTGCTTCTAAGAAGAAATCTGCCTGTGCTTCAGTCAAGACATATTTTTTGTTATTGTTCTTCTGGCAGTCTGTGGTATATTCAAAATTATTTGCCAACACCACAATTTAAATGCATCAATTCTTCTTCAGTTCCTTATTCGTTGTTCAGCTTTCACATAATATGAGATGATTGAAAATACCACGGCTTGGGCCAGGTGTTCCTTAGTCTTCAAAGTGATATCTTTGCTCTTTAACACTTTAAAGAGGTCTTTTGCACCACATTTGCCCAGTGCAATGTGTCATTTGATCTCTGGATCAAAATCTCCTGCTTTCGTGGGTCCTGATTGTGGATCCAAGTAAAATGGAATCCTTGACAACTTCCATGTTTTCTCCATTTATCATGATTTTGCTCATTGGTCCAGTTTAGTTTTCTATGTTGAGAAGTAATCCATTCTGAAGATTGTAGTCTTTGATCTTCATCATTCATCAGTAAGTGCTTCAAGTCTTCTTCATTTTCAGCAAGCAAGGTTGTGTTACCTGCATATATCAAGTTGTTATTGATTCTTCCTTCAGTCCTGTTTCCAGGTCCTTCATATAGTCCAGCTTCTCAGATTATTTGCTCAGCATAAAAATTCACACTGAAAACCTTATGAATAACAGTGAAACATTGTCAAAGACATTATGCTGAGTAAAATAATCACAAAAGGACAAATAGTGTGTGATCTCACATAGAAAATGAAAAGAATAGGTAAATATATAAAAACCAATGATTATTAGTAGTTATCACTGGCAGGAATGGAGTTAGAGAAGGGCAACCATTCTTCAGGAAGTAGTGAGTTCTTGTCTATGGTAATAGGAAAACTGGCATTGATCAAGGGTAATCATTACATCACTTCACTAATGTAATGGATGTTACTAAGCTATACACCAGAGGAGGTAAAATTAGCAAAATGTTGTGTTATATACAATTTTACAAAAAAAAAAAAAAAACAAGGAAAAAAAAAAACATGGGGAGCAGCAGCTGATACTGCTTAGGTGCTACCAAACATTGATGAGGTTAGTTTTCTTGTTTCAATGGCTTAGGTTCATGGTTTTGTGGAACACTAGTGTCAATTAGTCACATATTGTTGTTAGAGTTTATATTCTAACTCTTAGTTTGTTGAGTTGTATCTTAAAAGCATCCCAGAGACTATCCAAGATACCACAATTCATCTTTCTTTGCCTGCAGCAGCAAAGGAAGGAGACTCAGGAATCTCAGGGAGGAAATGGACTTCAAGTCTAATCGCCTCCATGAACTACTGCCTCCTTTACCATGAGACATGAAGAACTGGATAGTGCCTAACTACCACTACTAAAGATTTTGGTCAAAGATTCAATAGATAAATCCTCATCAAAAGGAGATCAAATGTGGTACAGAATTTCAAATTCACATAGGATCTAGACTTCCTGGATCCAATGAGGCTAGAGGAACCCTGATGTTATTGCCCTGAAATAATCTTTAAACCTTAAACCAAAATTATCCCTTCAACTCATCTTTAAACCAAACAATAGTTTAGTTCAATTAGTAAAGGATATTTGCCTTGAACACTGTGCTCTGTTAAACAATTACTTATATGAGATAAAATTGACAACTGTAACTAAAGCATAGATGAGAAGTTTAGGGTGGAATGAGTCTAAGGTAATGATGATGAAATAATTAAGAAATAGCAAGAATAGTGACATAACATGAAGAATGTAACCAATGGCACATATAGTAATAATTATTGAATGAGTGTATGTTTTATACACTAAATATAAAATAAACAGGAATAATTATATACAAATATAATTTCAGATAATAAGTGCATGTATAAACATCAACAAGCCTAGTCTGGTGATGCATGGAAGGAATATGTCCAACTGGAATTATATGAAGTCTTTCATGCTAGTCACTGCCTTGCTGTTGGTAAGGGAAATTTGAAGTTGGCCAGTAAGAAATAAAAACATAATTGGGCTGAGGATTCAGAAGGAGGACGGAGAGATGACTAGGTGGAACAGAGCATTTTTTGGGGCACTGTAATATGGATACACAAAGAGTGAACTCTAACTATGAACTTTAACTATTAACTGTGAACTTTAGTTAATAATACTGTATCAATATTGGTTTACCAATCATAATTACTGTACCATATAAGCTGAAGGTGCTAATAATGGGAGAAACATTGTGCAGAGGACAGACAGAGTATATGGGAGTTCCATACTTAATGAACAATTTTTCTATAAACCTAAAACTACTCTGAAAAATAAAGTCTAAGAAATATATA
>NW_006921911.1:2260182-2266130 GCF_000298275.1 Orycteropus afer afer | reverse complement strand
ATATTTCTTAAAGGGAGTAAAATTGCTGTTTTATTGGCAATATGCTAATACAGAATTTAAAAGAGAAGAATTTAAATGACTTTTAAAGTGAAGCTTGGTAATATCTATACTCTGTGAGTGACGTGAGAGATATAAGACATTTTACTTAGGCAAGCTTTATGGACTATTTGACTAGGTGTAAAGATACATATACAAGATGCTGGGAAACAAAGCTGTACATGGGGACAACTGAGGGGAGCACTGCATGAGTGGAATCAACTTTGAAAAGTGGAATGTGACACTCTGGGACCAAATACCAAAGATCTTAGAAAGAGTTAATAGTGAAGCTATACAAAGAAAAGCAAGAGTGCAACTTGGGTATTATATATTGCAAAAGGGACTTACAATATATAAAGTTGGAGGGAAAATAAACCAATTTCTGTAGGGTTGACTGATTCCTTGAAAATCCATGAGTATCATAGTAGAACTGCACTTCATAGGGTTTTCAGTGGCTGACTTTTCAAATGTAGACTTTCTTTCCTGTCCTTTCTTCTGAAAAACTGCTGAGTGGATTTGAACCTCTAAACTTTTCATTAGCAGCCGAGCCTATTAGCCATTTGCCTCACCCAGTAACTCCTAGGAAACTAACAGAAGTTTATATATGTATTTGGAATAGTAGAATACATTTTAAGAGCATTTAAAGGGCACCTGAACCCAACCTTTATGAAAAAATATATGCTCCCACTAGAAGAAAAATAGTGTAGACGTCTCATAATTTAGTGTCACACCCCATTAGCTATTACAAAAGCAAATATTTGAGAGGTAAACATACTACTGCATTTTATTCTGAGTAAAGCACAGCTGAATTTTCAGTTCTGGTTACCATATATAAAGAAGAGCACAGGCAACCTGGCACACATCCAAAAGGAAAGCATCTGAATCATGAAAAATGAGAAAATTTGAAGTAAATGAAAATATTTAACCTGGGAAAACAAAGATATGTATGAAGGATATGACTTGTTTTCACAAATATCTGAAAGACTTCCACAGAAGTAGAATCATATACACTTTGGGTGATTTTTGAGAAATCAAAGTTCCTGCGTTAAAATAAGAGGCAGGCAGTTTTTAGCTTAATAGGAGCAAAATAACAATAACAGATAAAATGAGACATTAATAGAAAAAATAAAAAACAAACAAGTAGAATGGATTGGCATGCCAGGTAGCAAAGTTGAAAACATGGAGCTGTTTATAAAGTTGGTGCACAAGGTGTTACAGAATGAGTTCAATGTGTGTATTGAGAATTAGAATTGTAGAAACATCCAAAGTTCCTAGTGGAACAGTTCATGGTTCGGGTAACACCTTTTGTGAACTCTTGAGAAGTATTCTTTATTCCATAGAGATTGAAACAACAGACTTGATCACAAAGTTGAGAGTATAGCTACAGGTTTCAAATGGAAAGTTCCAGACTGCCAACATTGTGTGAATTCATTAAACACAACTGTTGATGTTGTTATGTGCCACCGAGTCGGCCCCAACTCACAGCGACCCCTCCTTGGGTTGCCGAGGCAGAATTACTATGGAAGTAGATTGTCCAGTCTTTCTTCTGAGTAAATACAACTAGGTAAGAGCAAAAGCCTGGGACTAATGATAAATAAATCAGTGTTGGGTTATTTTAACACTATTCACTTGTAGACACGGATGGGAAATGCAGATAGAATAGCACCATAGAAGACTGATTTGAAGAATAAAGGGAATATAATCAGATAACCACATGAATGCACAGACAAGGTGCAAAGTTTATTACAGAAAAACTCCTTTTTATACACCTATTCAGCTTCTAAAAATGCATATGCTTTTCTTTATAGATTCAACATACTTCAGTTGAACTCAGAATACTCTCAAGTATTTCATAAAATATGACTAATACTTGTTCAATTTTTTGTGAGTGAAAAATATATGTTTACGTATTGAGTCTACTTTAGAATTGTTATGTATATACAAAAGTGCTTTTCTTATTTCTTTTGTTGTTGATATTTTGTTGTTATTTTAACCATTTGAAATTGGGATTTGGTGGGGATATTGCTTTTAATTTCTCCCCCAAATGACTTGCCTAGAGATCTTAGATGATCCTGTGTCTCAAATACATAGTTAAACACTTGGTGAGGTTTGGCCTCTGGGCGGAATAGGAACCAAGCAACATCTAGCAGCTTCTTCAGAAAATCCACCCTGTAACCTCTGTAGCAATGTAAGCATCGCAGTGCTGTAGGTAGGGGCTATGCTGGAGTACATCTATTCAAGAGCACTGGGGATTCCTTTTTTGTGGGATTGTTCCGATCAAGGGAACAAACATGTACTTACATTTTTCTATCTCAAAAAACAAAGCAAACCTAAGACTTAAGACAAAACACCTTCCTTAACCCCATGTGCCCCTCTATCTACCAATCTTTTCCTTGCACATCATAATAGCAAAGTTTCCCTATCTCCACACCTTCCATTTTCTCTTAAAATCTTATGTAGCCAGTCTTTGGCACTAGTACTCCACTGAAATCTTTCCTGAGAAGCTCACCAATGACCTCCTTTCTACCAAATCCAGAAATGAATTCTCACTTCTGTTGACATGTCACCAGTATTCTACTGAGCCCATTACTCTTAAAAAAAAAAAAAAAAAAATCACTTTTGTCCTTTACCTCTGAGATCTCCAAACTCTCCACCTCAGTGGGAGCTCATTTTCTTTATCCTTTCCTGGCTCCATCTTCCACTCCAGGGCTGGTCACCATTCTTCTACCCTTTCTAAGATGACCTAGCCCAGGCTGTGTGGCTTTTAGCAAAATCTATGTCCTGAAAACTCCTAAATTTTTATCCCATCTTGTCTTATCTTCAGAGCTCCAGCATTTATACCCATCCATCTCTTGCCTCCTAATAGACTTCTCAAAGTCAACATGGCCAAAACCAAATTCTCTATTCACCTCCTTCAACCTACTTTTTCTTTAGACATACTTATCCCAGTACACAAAGCCATCTATCACCTGGTATTAAGGTTTAAAACCTGACGTCATGCTTCAGTCTTTTCTTTCTTTCATATCTCAGAGCCAATCAATCTATCCAAAAACAAAGCAGCTGTGACTTCAAATGCATCCCAATTCTGAGCAGTTCTCCCCTCTGTTATGATCACTACCTCACTGTTGTTCTCCTCTCTAGCCTGGACCAGAAATAGCCTTGTATTTGGCCTTCCTGCTTCCACTTTTAGTCAGAGATAGATCATATACCTCCTAGCCTTTGGTGTGATCTTTGTAAACATGGGTCAGATTGCTTCACTCAATATTTCTTACCAACTAGGATAAAACCTATGTTTCCTACCATGACACCTGACCTAGCTGCTGCCCACCTCTCCAATTTCACCCCCTGCCTTTCTTCCTTCCCATTCTATCCTCACTATACTTACTGGCCTTGATCTTGTCCCTGGAACAGAACAAACTTTCTTTAGTCTTACTTCGTTTACCCTTGCTGTTCCTTCCACCTTGGCTCCCTCTGTCTGGAACTCTAGATCTACACACTAGAGTAATTCCTCACTGGCCCCACTTATAAGACTAAGACTAAGGTTATTTTCTATTTCATCTCCCTTCCCCTCCCCTGAATTAGGACACTTCCACTGTCATTCTTTAACCAATTACCCTTTTCCTTTCTTGAAATTATATTTTTTGATTGATTTGATTGACTATTATCCATCTGCTCAACTAGAATGTCAGCTACATTGAGCAGAGATCTTGTCAGATATGTTTATGTTCTATATGCATTACTAGTGGATGGGACGTAGGAGGTTTTCTGATACACTTGTTGTTCTTGGTGTTATATGCTGTTGAGTCAGGCCCGGCTCATAGAGACCCCTCCTTGGGTTTCCAAGGTGGATTCACTATGGAAGTAGTTTGCCCAACCTTCGTTCCGAGGAGTGGCTGGTGGGTTTGAACCACCAGCCTTCTGGTTACACTTAGAAGGAAGGAAATAATGTGAGATTGAGATTGTTCATATATTTTTTTTAAGTTTTTAGTTATTTTTTGTCTGTTTGTTTGGAATTGAAAGTAATTTCAAGGCAAGGATAATAAAAATTAATAATGGAGGTAAGGGAGAACAAAGTAGCAGTATCTCTGAAAAGGTCTTCTGATGATTGTCATGATATGAGAAAAAAGAGATCTATGCCAATCCCAGCATACAGTGGAAATGTTCTAACAAGCAGAGTCATAAATTGAGATGGGAAAAAATTATTTATACATATAAGAATGAAAGAATTAGATGTGGTGTTGTGTGGCTATCACCAATTTAATTTTAAGGCAGTTCTGTTTTGACACTAATTTTTAAATAATTTATGTGGCATGTCTCTGCCCTTTGGATGAGTTGGAATTTGTAATGTGCTTGGTGCACTAGGTACCCCTTGAACATTACTAAGCTGATAGAGCAAGCCTGATGCTCTAGATCCTACATAGTACAAGTTCAGAGTCACTGACCTGAAGCCCTTGACCAAATGTGTTTAGAAACTCAGAACTTTCCAGATTTTATACGGTTAACTCAGTGCTTTTATTGCATCCTAGATAACGCTCCACAGATGTCTGGGCACCACTCCAAAACAAACACATTCAAGTTTCTAAAATAAATAAAACTAAATAATAGTTACCATATCCACACTGTTGTTATTTGCCATCGAGTTGGACCCGACTCATAGCGACCCCTCCTTGGGTTTCTGAGGCAGTATCACTACGGAAGTTGATTACCCAAACTTCCTTCTGAGGAGTGGCTGGGTTTGAACTGCCAGCCTTTGGTTAACAGCCAAGTGTTTTAAGCACTATGCTAAATCAAAATTAGTCATTGCCTCATATCAGTTCTAGTCAGTTTTTTGACTAAAGAAGATTCCAAATGAGTTTCAGAGGCTTGTTGGATTTTGAAATTATAGCCTAAATATGATATGATCTTGGCTTTCCTACCACTGAAGTCATTTTATAATAGAGATATATGCACCTACATATGAAACAAATAGGTCTCTACAGAAGGTTTCAGATAGGAAGGGACCTGACCTCAGCTGAGAGGTCAGTGGGAACCAAGACCAGAAGAGCTTTGAGACCAGGGTGTGGTGTGAGTCGCACTTTAGTTGAAGGGCTCTCAGCAAAGAGCTGGAGGTCTCCCCAGCCTGGGTCCAAAATCTCTTTCCTATTATATTTTAGCAGCCAAAATAGCTCTTTGAATTCGGTGCTTAGAGGATTTAGAGATACTAAAAATTGCAGCATTTCCAACAGAGCTATTTGTAAGAGAAAAGCAATGGAGGCAGAGAAGTGGGTTGTTGAAGATAATAGGGTGAACTTGAAAAAGGAAAAAAAAATGAGGACTGAAATAAGGGCAATCTTCCTCATATTGAAATTTCTCAAACTCAGATTTCTCTAAGGAGTTTCATTCCTTATTTTTCTTGAGGGGAAAAATTAAACTATACACACACACATACACATATCCACCAATCTTTTGGTTAGCAGCGAAATGCCTTAACCACTACGCCACCACATGGAACTCTGGTGGTGTAGTGCTTAAGGCATTTGATGCTAACCAAAAGGTCAGTGGTTAGAAACCACCAGATGCTCTGTGGAAGAAAGATGGGGCAGTCTGCTTCTGTAAAGATTTATAACCTTAGAAATCCAAGGGGGTCACCATAAGTCAGAATTGATTTAATGGCAGTTTTGAGTATATATATGTATATGTATGTATATTTGTTGTTGTTGTTGTTGTTATTTGCCATCGAGTCAGACTCAACTCTATATGTGCTCCAAATTGCCCTCAACTCATTGCAGTACTCTGTAGAAAAAATAATTAAAGGGCAAACATTTGGTTACCTAATCTTTTGAATTACATCACAGGTTGTACATTACTAACAACTTTGGGTAGCCTATGAAGCCTCCAATGTTATATTTAGTTCAGGTTTACTTTTTCAAGCT
>NW_006921911.1:2186633-2260082 GCF_000298275.1 Orycteropus afer afer | reverse complement strand
TTTCCAAGGCAGTATCACTATGCAAGTAGATTGCCCCATCTTCTTTCTGAGGAGTATATATTTAGGAATAGTTGTTAGAGTTCCACTTAAAATGTAATCTCTATGACTGCCCTGTTAAGACTCTAAGTAGCCCTTTTACTGAATTCTAACTAAAAAGAAAAATAGCAAACCTATGGAAAAAAGGTGAGTGTAAAAAACATGATGTCACTTAAATATCCTGTAATTATTTTTTCTAGTAACATGATATTTGAATCTCTTCTCCAATATTAGCTGCATTTATACATTAAGGTTTTTCTATGTAGAACTGTGTTTGGGAGTCATGACTGTTTTTCTCATCTTCAGATATTGCTGTTGTTGTTAGTTGATGTTGAGTGAATTC
This sequence comes from Orycteropus afer afer, assembly GCF_000298275.1. NCBI lineage: Eukaryota > Metazoa > Chordata > Mammalia > Tubulidentata > Orycteropodidae > Orycteropus > Orycteropus afer. The sequence continues at coordinate 2,259,703 of NW_006921911.1, read as the reverse complement.
CAATTCATGGCGATTTGGTGTGTGCAGAGAACTGCTCCATAGGATTTTTAAGGCTGATCTTTCAGGATCAGATTGCCAGGGCTGTCTTGAAAGGCACCTCTGTGTGCATTCTAACAGCCAACCTATCAATTAGTAGTTGAGAACTACTAGTAGTTGTCACCTAGGACTACTCATCTTTAAATAATTGGTTGCAATTGAACACTTGTCTTTCCCAATCATTAACATATAGATTTCTTGACTATATCTAGGATATATTAAAATAACTCTTACCATAACATGTTGTTAGTTGCCATCATCTCCCCTATCTGTTGCTTGATCCTGTGTCATCTTCTTGATCACTGGCACACTAAGTCCACTGTTGTGGCTATTGTTATCCTAAGGTTTTTATTGGCAGATGTTTGGAAATAGATCACCAGGCCTTTCTTCCCAGTCTGTTTTATTCTGGGAGCTCTCTGAAACCTGTCGACCATGGATGATCCTGCTGGTGTTTGAGATAGCTTCCAGCATCATAGCAACACGCAAGCCACCACAGTATGAGAATCTGACAGATAAGTGGTGGTATCAAAAGATAGATCCTTTACTTCTTCTTGTTCCTTTACGTTCATTAAAATATCATGTTGCTGTTGTTAGGTTCTGTGAAGTTGGCTGTGACTCATAGAGACCCTGTGTACAACAGGAACCAAACACTGCCCAATACGACAACATCTTCGCAATATTTTTTATGCTTGAGCCCATTGTTACAGCCAATGCGTCAATCTATTTCATTGAGGATCTTTCCATTTTTCATTGACCCTCTACCAAGAATGATATCATTTTCCAGGCACTGCCTAGTCCCTTCTGACAACATGACCAAAGTAGGTGAGTTGAAGTATGGCCTTTCTTGCTTCTAAGGAGACTTCCAGCTGTACTTCTTCCAAGACATATTTGTTCACTCTTCTGGCAGTCCATTGAATTTTCCTTATTCTTTACCAACACCACAATTCAAAGGCATTGATTCTTGTTTGCTCTTCTTTACTCATTTTCCAGCTTTCAGATGCATATGAGGCTATTGAAAATACTATGGCTTGTATCAGGTGCACCTTAGTCTTCAAAGTGACATCTGTGCTCTTTAAAACTTTAAAGAGGTCTTTTGGAGTACATTTTTCCAGTGCAATACATCATCTGATTTCATGAGTGCTGTTTCCATGAGGTTTGACTGTGGATCCAAGTAAAATGAAATCCTTGATTTCAATCTTTTCTCCATTTAACATGATGCTGTTTATTGGTCCAGTTTGTAAGGATTTTAGTTCTCTTTATGTTGAGGTGTAATCCATACTTAAGGCTGTAGTCTTTGATCTTCATCAGCACATGCTTCAAGTCATCTTCACTTTCAGCTAGTAAGGTTATATCATCTGCATATCACAGGTTGCTAATAAGTCTTCCTCCAGTCTTCATATAGTCCAGTTTCTCAGGTTATTTGCACAGCATACAGATTGAATAAGTGTAGTGAAAGGATACAGCCCTGACACATGCTTTCCCTAATTTTAAACCATTCAGTATCCCCTTGTTCTATTAAAATGATTGCATCTTGCTCTATGTACAAGTTCCTTATGAGCACCATCAAGAGTTCTGGAATTCCCATTCTTTGCAATGTTATCCATTATTTGTTATGATTTGCACAAAAAGAGTGCCACTCAAAAGAGTATCATAGCGTCTCCAACTGGAAAGCATTTTAGCTAGAAGTTATTTGACATTGCTTCCCTTTGACTGCAAAAATAATTTTATTGGCTTTAATATCTACTTCCCTCTAACCTCTACTCACTGCTCCTAGAGCAGTAGTTTGGAGCAACACAGGCATATTTTACTTTCATCTACCTGCCATATATTCAATATTGGAAGATGGAAGACACCTGTCACATCCCCCATTAGCATTCTTTTCATAAGGTAAAATATTATTGTGGGATGCTGTTACGTTTGACTTTTGTAGACTTTAAAGCAAGGAGCTTTTGGCTTCTAATGAAAAGGTTGGTGGTTTGAACTCAATGACTCTATAGGAGAAAACCCCTGGACAACTGACTGCATAAAAATTACAGCCTAGAAAACCCAATTGGGAAGTTCTAATCTATCACATGGACTTGCTGGGTTCTGAATTGACTCAACAGCACTCAACAACAATGGACCTTAGAGCATATTCAAGCCTTGCAAATAAACCCTTCATTCCTCAATAATGGGGTGTGTGCCAAACCATATAGGTCTGTGTCAGCACGGTGATGGGGAAAAGGTGAGCTGGTTCTGGAGCTTTCTTACTGCAATGCATTGCCAAAATGTCAGTTTTAAGAGGTATACAGTGGAAATATGAAGTTTCTTATTAATGCCAAGAAGCCAGCAGTGCCTCTTATTGTCAGAATAGGCAGAAAGGAAACATGCATTTGGTATACACTGAGAACTGACTTATTTATCTAAGCCAATTCTTTGAGGCAAAGTATTCTCATTATCTGCTACCTGTGTGTTCATTAGAGCTACCATCTCCTGGCCACAGGCTTTCTTTAAACAAGCAGTTTTACAAAGTCATGTTTTACGTAGCATATTTACATGTACAATTTAATGTATTTTAGCATAATTACAAAGTAGTACCACCATCACCACAAATATTTTAGAACATTTTTATCACTCATTTCATAGTCTGTTTAGAAACAGGCTGAATATAGATCTTCATAAAAATTTAAAAATATATTACTGTTCTTTATGTATGCAGAAATTAAGGTCCAGATAGACTAAGACCACCTTTGTTCCTTATTTCACAGAATCCTGTTATCTGCATTGTACACACAGCTTGCCTTAAATGTGATCTCTGGATCCCAAGTATCCACCAGGGTGCTGGGATGGGAATCCCATCGAATGGTACCCACCACTCCATGGCTATGATATCTATTTATACTGATCAAGTCACACAAACGAGATAAGTATGTGGTATGGGCCATAAGGAAAGCTATTTTAATGCTCATAGACAACAGATAGTGTACAACAGAAAAAGTCCCATTGTGAACCCCTGGCTCAAAAGCTGTCTGAGTGGGGTGGAAAACTTCCAAGGGTGCCCTTCTTTTTGCACTGTGGATGAAAGACTCCCAAGATCTTCCCCCACCTGGTTTTATATTCCAAGGGTTATATATTTCACTGCACACAGTACAATCCCTATTTTCCAACCTGAACACGCAAAGAGGGGAGTAGTGGCTGACACATAAGGATGCCGGCCCAGAATTGTTAACTCAGAATTTTATCTCTTTAGCTTGCTGCTTATTTGCACAAACCAACTAGTTTCCAAGGAGAGATAAAGTGGTTTGTTCTGAAGCCCAAAGATGCTGGCAGTAGGAGAAGGAATGGGGAGTAATTATAGCCATTTAAGCCATTGAAAGATTGACTCCTTTCATTATCATTGTATTATTATTGTCCAAGCTGGGACCTTACTTCCACTCTTCAGGCTCATCAATTATTCAAACACAACTCTTGTTTTCAAGGGTTAAAGTTCTTAATTCTTTTTTATATTATCAGGCAAACATATGCTAATACACCTTTTTAGCTTTAATTAATAAAGTGATATAAATGAAACAATAGAACATGCTTTGTTATAAATATGTTCTATTATCAACCAATTGCTGTCAATTCAACCCCAACTGATGGAGACCCATGTGTATCAGAGTATAATTGTTTCAAAGCTTTTTCATCTTTTTAGATGAATTTATATTGGGAAAAGAATGTCATCTTTCTTATATTTTATCAATCTTAAATTAATTCAATAAGTGACAGTATATACAATAAGAAGTACACAGAACTTGGGAGTGTTTTCAACACCTGGGTGTTTTACAAATAGAAGTTCAGGTGTGCCCATGTTGGCAGCACCACACTTTACCACCAGGCTATTCTTTTTGGGTGTTAAGGGTTTCTGCACTCAACGACCCTCAGGCTAGGGGTAGGGTATGGTGTTAGGAAGTCACTGCACATTTGTCTTCTACCCAGGCACCTTGTGGTTTCATTGTAGTAAAGTCCTCTCCCAGGTTTCTAAAGCTTTTGGAACGATAGGGAGAAAAAGTACTTTTATTCCAATAGAAACCTTTACAATACCTGATGATAAACCCAAATAGGACAATTCTAGTGAGTGTGACTAAGAGTGGGTTAGGATACCTGTTTAGAAATAGTACATTTGTTTTGACATTCCCATTATTTCCATCACTTCAAATTTCATCATGCTTAAGTCTCAGCAAAGGTATAAATTGCTTTTATCTTTTCACTGATGTGAAAACAGAAGATAAATTTCAAAAGCCTTTCTAAAATGGCTTGATACCCTCAATTTAGAAAATTGCAAACTTCTTTATAAATAATTTTTGAATCATTTATGATATTTTCTATCATCCTGGAAGAATTATTTAACAAATGCAGTGTGTTTATCTGAAATGCACAATGTGGTAGTCAACATAACAGTTCCGTTCATAAGGTCATGTTGACTACCACATGGTGCATTTGTTTCTAAATCTATTGTGTTAGATAGCATTTTTGGAAATAACAGAATCATAAGTTGGAATGCTTTATTGATTTCTACAGGATGACCTTTGGGTTCTTTGATTGCTGTAGAGAATAACACTTAGAATAAAGTGAAATATAATTTTAAATTTTCTGTTGAAGATTTCTCCATCATCCTGTTATTATGAGCTGTGGAAATAATGTATCAGTAATGACTTCTCTCAGCTGAATCCCTTGCTGTCTTAAAATGATTGATCACATTAATCACTTTGGCCATTTTTACCTAGGCAAAAGGAAGAAGTAAATTAAGAAAAAAAAAAAAAAAGGACCAAGTGATATCACCTCCATTGTAGCCAAGCTGACCACTGCACATCTTCATCTTCAAGAAGTTTTTAATGATGAAATTAAACTACTACCTGCCACAGGGGAAATCCCCATGCTGTTCCCTTTGCAGACACCTGAGAGTTCATGATGTGGAATTAGTTCTAAAGCACAGATGGTTTTCTTTGGCCTTATCCAAAGAAAGCAGTGAGAAAGAGTGAGAAAATACCATATGTCATCCAGGTGTCAGGTGATGTGGACTCTGTCCCCTATTCCATCCATGAAGAATTGGGTTAATACTTCTCTCTCTGTAGCTTCTTCTGCAGTCTCCTGGGGAACCAGTGATGTTCATGTGCATGTTGCCTGGCTGGGAAGAAAAGACCAAAGCACCAAAGCAAGCTGTCTCAAGTAGGACTGCAGATTCATTCTTGGCCTCATTCTTGTTTGTTCTTGCTTGCCATTTCCTGTATTTAATTGTACAGTAAACTCCATGTCATATCTGACCAAATTCTGTAGTTGTTCACTTCAATGAAGAACTGTGTTTAATATAAAGTTTCCTGCTGTAGCAAATTTGAATTTTTTTCAGAGGATTAAGAAAAATGGAATACTTTTTAATGAGAGAAATATAAACTCAGGTGGATGGAATTGTAAAAGTCACCATTCAACTCCTTTAATTTACAGAAAGGAAATTCCATTTACTGAGAGATAGACCAAGTTATTCAAAGTTGAACTAGTAAATTACCCCAACAAGCCCTCTTCTCACTGTGCTGCATGAAAGCAAAAAGAAAAGAAAAGAAAAAAGCAGAAAAACTTTATTCAGTGCCTACTTTGTGCAGTCTTAGATGCTCCACAGATTTAAGGAAAAGAAGATAAACCTTTTTTGAAGGAGCTGCCTAGTGATATCCTAGAGAACGAGGATTGCCCAATGAGCACATGGAGGATGAAAAGTGGCTTCACTCAGCACTTACACCCCACCCATGCTGGCCATATCCAATCTTTGATGATTCAGAACATACCCAGCACTGTAGGCAGTCAGTGTTATGAATGTATGTTTTCAGTTTACAACAAATGTGCCCGTGGTTGTTGTTGTTAAGTGTCACTAAGCCAATTTTTAATATATAGTGACCCCATGTGACAGAGTAGAATTGCTCCCATAGGATTTGTGCTCTCAGCTGCTAATGGAAAGGTTAGTGGTTTGAACCCATCCAGTGGCTCCATGGGAGAAAGACCTGGGAATCTGCTCGCATAAAGATTATAGCTTAGAAAACCCTGTGGGAGAGTTCTACTCTATCACTTGGGGTCATTTGAGTTGAAATGGACTAGAAAGCACTTAACAGAAACAAAAGGACTCCTGGTGCACAGTGGTTTAGTGTTCTCCTGCTAACTGAAATGTTGGTCACTCAAACCCACCACCAGCCTCCCAGGTGAAAGATGTGGCAGTCTACTCCTATAAAAATTACAGCCTTGGAAAGTCTATGGGACATTCTATTTGATGGCAAGAGCTTGGTAACAGAAATAAAACATGGTCTTTACAGGAGCTGATCACTAGACCTTTCTTCCACAGAGCCATTGGGTTTGCCACCAGCCTTTCAGTCACCAGCTCAGTGCTTAACAGTTATACTACCAGGGCTCCTTACAAATATGCTTATATTTCCATTAATGGAGCTGTCTATAATTCAGTCTTTGAGAATCAAGGTTTAAGGTTTATTGAAAGCTTCCTATGAATTTTTTTTTTCATTTATGTTTTTTATAATTTTTTATTGTGATTTGGATGAGTTTACAGAGCAAATTGGTTTTTCATTCAACAACTGATACACATTTTTTTTCGTAACATGGTTTGCAATCCCCATAATGTAGCAGCACTCTTCTTACTACCTCCTTGTGTTTACTATTTCCACTCTTCTTTTTCATACCTTCCTGCCTTCTGAGCTTTATCCTTGGGCAAATGTTGTCCTTTTGATATCATATAGTTTATTATTCTAAGGAGTGTGTACTTCCCTGGTGTTATTGTTCCCCTCATAGGCCTGTCTATTGTATGGCTGAATGTTGAGCAACAGGAGTGACTGAGGGCTATAGTCTCAGGGGTTACACCAGTCACCAGCAAACCAATAAGCCTTTTTTTTTTTTTTTTTCTATAAATTTTAGAGATTAATCCCTTGTCTGATATTTTGCTGTCAAGAATTTTTTCCTAGTCTGTAGGTTATCTTACTCTTTTAGTAAAATCCTTTGATGTCCATAAATGTTTAATTTGTAGGATTTCCCAGTCCTCTAGTTTGTCTTCTGCTGTTTGTTCATTTTTAGTTATGTTTGATAGAGTATTTATGCCGGTTATTATGGCCTCTAGGTTTGCATCCTTTTTTGTGTGTATGTGATGATCTTTATAGCTTTAGGTTTTATATTTAGGTCTTGAGTCATTTTTGAATATAGTGAGAGATATGGATTCACTTTCATTTTTCAGCAAATGGATATTCAGTTTTCCCCAGCATCATTTGTTAAAGAGAATATCTCTTCCCCATTTAATGATTTTTGGCCCTTTGTCAATGATCAGCTGGGTTTACTTCTGGGTTCCAATTCTGTTTCTTTGGTCCATGTGTCTCTCTTATACCAATGCCAGGCTCGTTTTACTACCATGGCTGTATAGTAGGCTTTCAGATCGGGATTGATATACTTTGTTCTTCTTCCCTAGCAATGCTTTGCTTATCTGGGGTCTCTTTCCTTTCCATATGAAGTTGATGATTACTTTTTCTATCTCTGTAAAGAAGGATAATGGAATCTGGATCAAGATTGCATTATATCTGTAGATAACTTTGGATAGTGTTAACATTTTCACAATGTTAACCCTTCCTATTCATAAGCATGGTATAATCTTCCATTTAGGTAGATCTCTTTTGGTTTCTTGTAATAGTGTTTTGTCGTTTTCTTTGTATAAGTCTTTTGTGTTAGATTTATTCCTAAGTACTTCACGTTTTGGGTTGTTATAGTAAATTGTATTGCTTTTCTGATTTCCTTTTCAGAGTTCTCCTCAGGAGTTTAAAGGAATCCAACAGATTTTTGTATGTTAATCTTGTACCTTGCCATTTTGCTGAAACTCTCAATTAGTTCTAGTAATTTTCTTACTGAATCTTTGGGGTTTTATGTTTTCATTAAGTCTATTCCTCTAATCGTATTTGATTTACTTTGTTATGTTTTCCTTTGGGGCTCTGAGTTCCAGGGTGTCTTCCATATCTATTTCACTTGTTTTCTCAGTACTTTGTTGTAGAGGGTCTGGATTGCATATCTGCCTAGTCTACCATCTTTCAGACCTCCCTGAAACAATTTTTGTAAAGTGAAGAATTATTTCCTAATTGATTTGTTTTATAAGCCTGCAATGCACATAGAGTCACAGGAGTACAAAATATTTGTCCAAGATACTTTTAAAATAGTTATTTTACTATACTTTATTAAAATATCAGACTATTTTGAAAATATAGTATTAAGTGAGATAATTTTAAATTATAGCGTTATCAGTCACAAAGAATTAATCACCTTAAAAAATTAAATATTTGAAAAGCATAAAGTGACCCACCATATTCTACTGAAGATTTTGATTTCTCTCTCCAGAAGTACACATTTGTGAAACATCCATGACAGAAAAAACAACTATAAAAAACTAAATACATAAATATAAGAATGCTTTATACAGGCACACTTTGGAGATACTGCAGGTTCAGTTTCAGGTCACCTCAATAAAGTGAATATCATATTTAAGCAAGTCACATGGTTTTTCGGTTTCCAAGTGAATATATAACTTATATTTACACTATACTGTAGTCTGTTGAATGTGCAATAACGTTATGAGAAAGTTTGAAATATTGTGAGAATTATCAAAATGTGACACACAGACACGAAGTGAGCAAAGGTGCCCACTGAGTTGCCTCAGGTTGGAAACAAGTTTAGTGTAAAAAGATGGAATTGCTTTGTTGTGTCAAATTTTATTCCTGAAGAGAAAAACAGTAAGGAATTAGTGAAATAAAATAAAAAATAATGTGGAGTCTTAACAACTTAGTTAGGCTTGCTCATGAGTAACTGATAGCTAAGATTATTTATTTATTCTTCCATTTATCTGTATGACGTAAAGTAATGTTTTTTTTTAAACATTATTTTGTTGTAGTGAAATATATATAAATACATCATTTTATCCATTTCAAATATACATTTTTACATGGCATTAATTATATTCACAATGTTGTGTCACCATCACCATTATCTAGTTCCAAAATCTGTTTTAGTTATCCCAAACAGAAACTCTGTACCCACTAAGCAATAGCTCCCTCTTCTTCCATCCCTCACAAACCCTGTTGATCTCCAATCTACTTTCTGATTCTATAAATTTATCTATTTTAGATATTCTGTCTGAGTGGAATTATAAAATATTGTCCTTTTGTGTCTGACTTATTTCACTTGGCATATTTTCATTTATCAGAATTTATTTCTCTTTATGGCTGAATAACATTCCATTGTTTGTATGTACCACATTATGTTTATCCACTCATCTACTGATGGATATTTGGGTTGTTTGACCATTGCGAATAATGCTGCAATGAATACTGGAGTATTTGTTTGTGTCCCTACTTTCAAGTCTTTTGGTTACATAAATAGGAGTGAAATTGCTAGATCACTGTGGTAATTCTTTGTTTTATTTTTTGAGAAACCATCAAACTGTTTTCCACAGCAGCTGCACCATTTTACAGTCCAACTAGTAATGTATGAGGGTTTCAATTTTTCCATAACCTTGCCCACAGTTGTTGTTTTTTGTGGCACAGTAGTTAAGTGCTTGGCTGCTAACTACTGTGGGCAAAAGATATGGCAATCTGCTTCCATGAAAACTACAGCCCATAAAGAGACCCAATAGAGAAATTTTACTCTGTCCTACAGGTTGACTAGGAGCTCTGGTAGCGTAGCACCTAAGGCACTTGACTGCTAACCAGAAGGCTGGCCGTTCAAACCCACCAGCCACTCCTCGGAAGAAGATTGGGCAATCTACTTCCGTAGTGATACTGCCTCGGAAACCCAAGGAGGGGTTGCTATGAGTCAGGTCCGACTTTACGGCAAATAACAACAACAGCAGCAACAACAATAGATTGACTGTGGGTCAGGATGGACTTCCTGGCAGCAGGAGTCAGTGTGAAGTGGTGTTATGGTAGTTTTTGAGGTTGAGGATCTTTTCTTGTATTTATTGACTATTTGTATGTCTTCTTTGGAAACAATGTATATTCAAGTACTTTGCCTATTTTTCTAGGTTGTCTTTTTGTTGCTGCTATTATATCCATTGCTACCAAGTCAATTCCAACTCATAGTGAACCTAAGGACAGAGTAGAACTATTCCATGGGATTGCAAGGTTGTGATCTTTACAGAATCATATTGTGACATCTTTCTTCCTCAGATAGTGTGGTTATCACCTGAATACTTAACCACTGAGCCACCAGGGCTCCTTGAGGAGTTATAGGAGTTCTTTATATATTTTGCATATAAAAGCTTTGTCAGATGTATGATCCCCAAGTATTTTCTTCCACTCTGTAAGTTATTTTTTTACTTTATTAAAGTTTTTTAACTTTGATGAAATCTAGTTTATCTATTATTTTTCTGTTGCTCATGTTTTTGATGTCATATTTAAGACTTCATTGCCAAATACAATGTTCTGAAGATTTATGCCTGTGTTTTCTTCTCAGAGTTTTATGTCTTTAGTACTTATATTTTAATCATTGATCCATGTTGAGTGTATATATAGAGAGAAAGAGGGGGCAGGGTGGTTCAACATCATACTTTTGTATGTAGCTCTTTAGTTGTCCCAGTACCATTTTTGAAGAGATTATTATTTCTCCATCAGATGGATTTGGTGCCTTTGTCAAAACTCAGTTTTTCACAAACATACAGGTTTATTTCTAGTATCCCAATTCTATTCCATTGGAGTATATATCTATCTTTACGCCAGTATCATGTTGTCTTGATTACTTGTAGCTTTTTCCACATATAATTTTATTTATGTTGCTGTTGTTGAGAATATACTGCAGAACATGTATCAATTCAACAATTTCTATATATGCCATTTAGTGAAATTGATTACATTCTTCAAGTTGTGTAACCATTCTCATCCTCTTTTTCTGAGTTGTTCTTCTCCCATTAACACACTATCCCCTAAGATTTCTATCTAGTCTTTTGAGTTGCATAATGCTCAAGACAGATTTTTTTTTTTTTTTTTTTTAGTTAAGCTAAACTATTGTTTGGTTGTAACAAGATTTTAGAGGATATTTTTGATTTAAGATTTAAAGATTATCAGGTCAGTGGTTTCAAGTGTTCATCCAACCTTCATGGCTCCAGTAAGTCTTGAGTCCATGAGAATTTGAAATTTTGTTCTGTATTTTCCCACTTTTGATCAGTATTCATTTATGGGAACTTTCATTAAAATGTTCAGTAATGGTAACTGGGCACCATCCATTTCTTCTGGTCTCATGGAAAAGGAAGCAGTTGTTCATGTAGGCAATTAGACACACGTTCCATATCATCTTCCTCTTTCTGACTCTCCTTTTTTTGTTCTGGGTGAATAGAGGCCAAATGTTGTGTCTTAGATAGCCACATACAAGCTTTTAAGACACCAGGCATTGAACTAGGAGGTAGAACAGAGGCACAAAATATGTTATTAGGCCAGATAACTGGGATGTCCCATGAAACCATGACAAAAAACCTCCTAACCAGGAAACCAAATCCCATGAGATTTTTGGTTGTACATATCAGCGTCAGCCGTACTTTTCTTATGTGTGTGTGTCATTGCTGTAAATATATCTATCACACAACTTTTGCCAAGTCAGCTTTTTACAGGTGTACAACTTACTGACAGCAATTACAATAAAGGGCTGTGCAACCCTACTATTCTGGTTACCTAGTGCTGCTCTGAGAGGAATATTCCACAAACGGGAAGGCCTTAACAAATAGGAGTTTATTCTTAAAATTTGGAGACTTTAAGTCCAAGTTCAAAATGCCAAGCTCTAGGGGCTGGGTGAAAGCTCCTCAACCTTGGGGTCCAGCTCTGCCTCATGCTTCCAGCCCACTGAAGCTAGAGGTGTTTCTTCATTCAGACAGCTGCTGGCCGCTGAGGCTGAGAAGCCCCAAGGTTGACAAGTAAGAAGGCACAGTCCCGATATTACCAAACCACATGGCAGGCCATTAACTTAAATCCATTGTAAGTGCCAAGGTCGGCAGAACATAGCAGGCTGCTGAGCAACGACTCAGCTAGATGCAGGGCCCAAGCATGCCATAGGCTAGAGATCATTCCCAAAGCTGCTTCTTATACATGGGAAGCAGACCACATACCCAAAGCAGCTACTCAGCTGCTTGTGGTAGATACCACCATGGAGTTGACTGCCAATCTCATCATGGGGAATAACTACCACCAGCTGCCCAGCCACTCAACCAGGCCTAGCCAAGTTGACACACAAACATAACCACCACACTTACCCTTAATCAACATGATATTTCCATTATCTTAACTCTCCCACTTTACTCTATCCTCCTGCCCCTGGTAACTACTAATAAACTTAATTCTCTCCATATTTCCCCTTTCTTGCCTTTTTTACACAAGTGATGGCATAAAATATTTGGCCTTTTGTGATTGACTTATTTCACTCAGCATAATATCTTCCAGCTTCACACATATTGCAGCATATATCAAGATTCATTACTTCTACTGGCTGAGTAGTATTCCTTTACCTGGATATACCACATTTTGTTTATCTATTCATATGTTGATGGACATTTAGGTTGTTTCAACCTTTTCATTATTGTAAATAGTGCTGAAATGAACATTATTGTACTAGTCTCTTTTATGTCTCTGCCTTCAAGTCTTTTGCATATATACCTAGGAGTTGAATTGCTGGGTCATATGATAGTTATTCAAAAGCAAAGATGTCACTTTGTGGATGAAGATGCACCTGACTCAAGCCATGACAATTTCATTTGCTTCACATGCATGTGAAAGCTGGATGATGAATAAAGAAGACCAAAGAATTGATGCTTTTGAATAATGATGTTGATGCAGATTACTGGATATACCATGGACTGTCAGAAGAGTGAACAAATCTGTCTTGGAAGATGTATAGTCAGGATGCTCTTTGGAAGCAAGGATAGTGAGACTTCATCTTATGTGCTTTGAATTTGCTATCAAGAAGGACCAAACCCTGGAGAAGGACATCATGCTTAGTAAAGTAGAGGACCAATGAAAAAGAGGAAGACCCTCAACAAGGTTAACTGACACAGTAACTGCAACAATGGGCTCACGCATGGCAAAGATTGTGAAGATGACACAGGACCAGGCAGGCAGTGTTTCATCCTGTTGTACATAGAGTTGCTATGATCTGCTAACAGCAACAACAGTGGTAGTTCTATTTTTAGTTTTTTTGAGTAGCTGCCACAATGTTTTCCACAATGGCTGTAACATTTTGCATTCCCACCAGTAATGGGTGTTGTTGTTGTTATGTGCCATCAAGTCAGACTCGACTCATAGCGATCTCTTCTTGGGTTTCTGAGGCGGTGTCACTACGGAAGCAGATTGCCCAACCTTCCTTCCGAGAAGTGGCTGGTGGGTTTGAACCGCCAGTCTTCTGGTTAGCAGTCAAGTGCCTTAGGCACTATGCCACCAATGGGTAAGTGTTCCAATTTCCTCACATGCTCGTCAACATTTGTTATGTTCTTTTTTAAAAAATCTTAGCCATCTTAGTAGGAGTAAAATAATACTTCTTTATGGTTTTGTTTTGCATCCCTCTGATGCTAATGATGCTGATCATCTCCTCATGTGCTTAGTGACCATTTGAATATCCTCGATTACCTGTGGCTTTATAGTATATTTTGAAACTGGGAAGTGTAAGTATTATTGGCTATTCAGAGTCCTTTATAATTCCATATGAAATAGGATTCATTTATCCATTTCTTCAAAAAAGGCTACTGGGATTTTTATAGGGATTTCATTGAAACTGTAGATCGCTTTGAGTAATAGTGACATCTTAACAATATTAAGTCTCTCAGTTTATTTAATACAGAATGTGTTTCCATTTATTTATACCTTCTGTAATTTTTCAGGAATATTTTGTAATTTTCAATTTTATAAGTCTTTCATCTTTTTGTTTAAATTTATTCTTGTGAATTTTATTCTTTTAGATTCTCTTGTAAATGGAATTATTTTAATTTCCTTTTTGGATTATTCATTGTTTGTTTATAGAAACACAACTGATTTTTGTGTGTTGATCCTGTACCCTGCCAAAATGCTTTAAAAAATAATTAAAAAGAAAATTTAGTCATCTGTTTTACTAATTGAACAGAAAATTTCATTTTAGATCAGGGCAATCAAGTAGGAGTTGTTGATGTTCCAGTTGTCTTTACTGACATGTTGCTTGTTTATTGAGATTACTGTAAAATTAGTCAGAGAATGGATGCTCTTTTTAAGCCATAGATACACTTGGCCAAAACTTAAAACCTCTGGCTTATAGGGTGATATTCATTAATAATAACAGTATCCTGAGGTGCCATGATCTTACTAATGGATTTTTGCTGCTGCCTTGAGGCCAAAATTTCCTGCAGTAATAATGACTCAAATACATCTCATGGGAAATAAAGTGAGAGCACACAATGAATATGAAATCTGCATGCTGTGCTGCTGTTGGTGAAATCCCATTTTCCACCAGGTTTAGCCAATGATCTTTCCCATTATCACTGGTAATTAACTTCTTTGAAAGAAGTTTAGAAGGGTGAATATACTGGAGATATGCCACTGGGTTAATATTTTTGTATGTGTGTGTACATGTGCATTTTAACATGCTTTGAAGCAAGGTTTTCTCATAAGTCTGGGGCATCACAGGATTGCCCAAGAGAACTAGAAAGCAACCACCTTGCTATTCTGAGGGCTAAAGAACATTGGAATTCATTTGAGAATAAGCCTTTCATATTTCAATCTGAAATATGATGTAAACTGATTTAAAAGAAAGGAAGAAAGGAAGCAAAGGGGAGGGTAAAGAGGACAGGAAGAAAGAGGAAGGTAGAGAGTACAGGAAGGAAGAAAAAAAGGAGGAAGGGGGGAAAGGAAGAAGTGGAAAAAGAAAGGAAGGAAAAGAATAAAAGGAAGGAAGGGACAAAGGGAAGTGAGAGAAGAGAAAGAAGAATAGAAGAGAACCAATGTTATGGACTGTTGTTGTTGTTGTTATGTGCCGTCGAGTCGGCCCCGACTCATAGTGACCCCTCCTTGGGTTTCCGAGGCAGTATCACTACAGAAGTAGGATTGCCCAACCTTCCTTCCGAGGAGTGGCTGGTGGGTTTGAACTGCCAGCCTTCTGGTTAGCAGTCAAGTGCCTTAGGTACTATGTTATGGACTAGTCATATGAAATAAAAAAATTACTTGGTAGTTAAAGAAACTGAGGCTTATAAAACACATAATGTTATTTACTCTCATGATTTTGAAGGACTTTGTGATAGATTGTACTCATCTTTCACAAATACTCAATTTCCTGCTTTATGGATGGAGGAATTTGTTATATAACATATTGGCCAATGGAATGTGGGACAAAACGTTGTGTTTCACTTCCAAATAGAAACTTTTAGACCTGCATGTAGTTTGCTGTGTCTCTCCTTTCCTTCCATCAGGAGATCTGCCTATGTTGGAGTTAGAGGCTGTGCTGTCTGCCTGGCTTTCAGAGTGAAGAAAATGTGGAACTGAGCAATGGCTTTGTTATCATAAGCCTCTGATATTTGGGGGCTGATTATTACTACAGCACAACCCAACCTATCCTGACAAGTAGCAGATACTTTTAAGTCTTAACAGTATTTGATTTAGATTTATGTTTATGAGAAATTCATGCTGTCATATTGTTCCCCCAAAAGGATTAAATGCTGCTTATAAAATGCACTCAATTCAGTGGAATTAAAGTGCATAAATTACATAGCACACATACTTGAATAAACAAAAGTGAGGACAGAAAATCAATGGAGGCCAAACCAAGTACTCTTGGATACAGTTGAGCTGGGAAGAGCCTTTCCGGGATGAGCCTCACTACAGGCTGCATCCTTTCAGTTAACCATTAGGCAGCAGGAACACACTGTTCACAGCATGAAGAAACCAATGACTTTCATCTCAAGTGAGCTCCCCTACAATGAACAACTGTAGAGTAAGAATTAAAGCCAATCTCTTCATCAGTAGCTGATCAGGTCTATAATAACCTCTGAAAATAAAACTCTGAGTTAGAGTATGCTCCCTGTCAATCCCTAAGACTCAGACTTGCAAGGGTGGGGTGATAGCCAGAACTGAGGAGCAGACTCTGACCCAACTTTGCCACACAGCTATGCACTCAGAAAACTTGGAAAAACAAAGCTGTGACAGTTTCTGCCCATCCTCTGCTTACCACATGGAAAAAAGTGGCCTCGAAGAGGTGGAGCTGGCACAGCTTCACCACAGCTTCCAGGCACAGCAAACCTATTGACAATTAATCCTGGTTTAATTAAATCTGTCTCCATTAAGAAGATAGTGGTAGAAACACAGGGTACAGAGTCAGACCTGTGATGAGGCCTAACCACCCCCCACACCCAGTGCCACATGCATACAAACTGCAAACAAAGATGGGTTTCTTTTTCTCTGTTGAAAATATAAACACAGTCCCAACCACTTTTCAAAGGTTTAACATTTTATTTACCCAGGTCTAAGATACATGTTATTTGTATATTTTTTAATCTCTTAATATGAAGGATCATCTTATAAATAATAGCATGTCACATTTTAATTGGAAATTATTTATATTTACAATTGTCCGTAAGATGATGTTGCATACTACAATCAGTGATGTCTCTCAGCTTTTATGTAATATGATAAAAAGACATTTATCATGACAGAAATCTCACCTTATGTCAGGGAGCCAGTAAAACCATTTGCTGTTGACTCTGACTGATGGCAGCCCCAAGTGTGTCACTGTAGAGGAGTGATCCATAGAATTTTCAGTGGCTGGTATTTTGGAAGTTAGATCTCCAAGGTGCCTCAGGCTGGAATCAAACTGCCAACCTTTAGGCTAGCAGCCAAGTGTGTTAACTGCTTGCACCATGCAGGGACTGCACATCAGGGAAGAAAGAATTCTGTCTTGAATAGTTTATTCAGAATTTGAGAAATTTTAAATTATTTAATCTATGTAAATCACTGATAACAGGGCTGGGCACATGTGTTACATGCTGCTGCTGACAATCATGTTGATGATGTTTTTAATAACAATTATGATGATGTTGATTATGATAATGGTGATTAAAGTTGTTATTAAGTAATTTTCTCTTCCCAACAGCCATCCTCTCTTCCTTAGTGATCTTATTTTTCAATCTTTCAACTCTAAGGCCTTTTCAAAGAGCTCTGGTGCTGCAGTGGTTAAGACATTTGGCTGCTAACCAAAAGGCTAATGGTTTGAATCTACTGGCCCCTCTGTGAAAGAACAATGGAGGTACTCTGCTTCCATAAAGATTTACAATCTTGGAAACTCAGTGGAGGTCTCTATGAGTCAGAGTCAATTCAATAGCGATGAGTTTAGTTCTTTTGGTTTTTAAGCCCTTTTCAGTATTTTCCTTCCCTCTTTATGTGCAGCTCACAGAACTGGTCATGTGACTCTGGTTCTAGATGAATGCTTCAAAAAGTGGCAGAATGACTGTTGCCATGACTGGCTAGTGTCTGATACTAGTGAGCAAGAGACTATCTGTCAAGTTGTTGGTCTGAGTCATCAGGGGCCAGATTCAAAGACTAGAGGGGTCACAGGACCAGATGTTCCAGGATTCTGTGGGTCAACACAAAGCCAGGCTGTGTAACAAAGACAGAGAAGCAAAGTGAGTACTCTATTAGCTAAGAGATCACTCAGGCATTTACTGAGATGTCAGGGTCCTGTGCATGAGGGTTGGCAAAAGGATTTTTGTAAGCTGGCAATTATGACAATCAAGGAAGATTCTCTTTCATTTCTGCCTGCTTATCTGTACATGGTCATCAACATAGTACTTACAAGGCTGTAGCTCTTTAGGGGCTAGGGCAGAACCTTGCCAACTGATCCAAAGGATGGATGAGGCAATCTGTGGAACAGTGCAAGGGTTGGGAAGTGACAGAGCCATTAATTGGGGGCTCAAAGAGAGCTCTGTTTCCCTGTGAAGGTCAATCTAGGAACCTGCTGAATTTTCAATTTCTGATTAAGGCTAGAATCTAGCATAGGGGAAAATCTAGACTAGCCTGTGTTTTAAGGTGTCCTTAACCTTTTTGAGCCTCCATCACTATAAATATAAAATGTCTGCCCATTAGAGGTAACTTTGAGTATTTAAACTTGTTTTATAATATAGGTGCCTGTAGATTTTCAGTATATAGTAGAAATTAATATATGTGATTGCAGTGGTGATGGTGACAACATCCTTGGAGAGTCCTTTGTTGACCATAATATGTACCTGCTATACCAGCAATCTCATAATGATAAATACTTCACACACTTTATTACACCCTTTATTACAACATCTACTCTCATGCAGTCTTTCTAGGTGAACTCAGTTATTCATTCATTCAACAAAAAATCACAGAGTCCTACAGAGCCTTGAAAGTCCCCACCCTAGGTATTTGTTGTTCACTGTCCTGCTCCATGGGAGCTCTGGTGGCATATTGTCTAAGACATCTGACTGCTAACCAGAAAGCTGGCAGTTCAAATCCACTAGCCACTCCTCGGTAGGAAGGTTGGACAATCTACTTCTGTAGTGATACTGCTTCAGAAACCCAAGGATCAAGGAGTGGGCACTATGATTTGGATATGACTCCACCGCAGTGAGTTTGGTTTTTTTGTTTTGTTTCTATTTATATGTTAAAAGAGCCCATTAGAAAGCATGGTAGAGAGCCAGGGCATGCTAGTATAGGGAGTCCAGAGGGAATGACCTAAGCAAAAACTCAAAGGCAGGTGTGTAGAAAGACCCCAAGCTGGCATGTAGAATGGGAGCAGAAAGGTCAGAATGGCTAGAGTACAAGGCACGTGAGAGATGTTGGTAGGGGAGAGTTAGAGAGAATGAAGGCCCAGATCATGAGGGCTTTGTACTCATTGTACGGATCTGACTCCTCATAGTGACCCCTTCTTGGATTTCCAAAGGCAGTATCACTATAGAAGTAGATTGCCCAACCTTCCTTCTGAGGAGTGGCTGGTTGGTTTGAACCGCCAGCCTTCCAGTTTGCAGTCAGATGGCTTTGTATACATTGTACATTGACTTTGCTTTTACTCTAATGTGATGGAGAGCAATTACAAAATTGTGGACAGAGTAATTATAGGATCACATTATCTGCTGTAATGGGAAGAGACTCCTCAGGAGGTAAGACATGATTGATGGTGACTCAGACCTAATTATTTTCTAGGAGGTGATGCTCAGTATGAAAAAGAGGATTTCAGGTCAGGTTAGATATGGAGAATGAGATAAGAAAGAGAAGCCAAGAATGACATCAAGATTTGGGCCTGAGCAACTGACAGAATAAAGTTGCCTTTTTTTAAGATTTAGGAGCTCTGGTGGTATAATGGTTAAGGCATTTGGCTGCTAACTATAAGGTTGATGGTTCAAACCTGCTCCAGAAGAAAGATGAGGCAGTCTACTTCCTTAAAGATTTATAGCCTTGGGAAACAATGGGGGTCACTATGAGTTGGAATTCACTCAATGGCAGTGAGTTTTTTTTTTTTTTTTAATTAAGATTGAGAAAGGTGTGGATGAAGTAGATTTGGGGCCTAATTGTTGAGTCTTGTACATTTTGAGCTCAAAAGTGTCTACTAAACTCCCAAAAGGAAATGCGAAATAGAAAATTGAATAAATGAGTCTGTAGTTTGAGAGCAGGCTAGAGACTGAGGATATCCATTTAGGAGCTGTCAGCAAATAGATGATATTTACAGCCATAGGATGGAGGAACTGACCAAGAGAGTGAATGTAGATAAAGAAGAGAAGAACACTGGTGACAGTGTGAAGACGTATGAGGCTACTGATGACATATTTGCAAACGTCTTTGTACAAAGGTATCAGAATACTTTATTATCAGCATGGAATAGGGGGGGATGATTGTTCAGCTCACCCTCAACTCTTCTCTGTATTATACATATGTTCATCATGACCCACTTGAAACAGATTTTTTTTTTTAACTGAATGATTGCTTGAATTGTGATTTATTTGATTGTCAAAAAGGTGGACTTTTCATTAGTGCATTAGCCATCTGCATATTTGCATTACTTAGGTGAAGTGAATAATCTGTTCATTTTCCAGAATTTCAAGTCAAGGAGAGTGTGTTTTATTGTATAGGAAGTGGAAGCCATTGCAGAGTTATAAAGAGCACAACATGATAAAAATAGGAGCATTAATAAGAAAGTTCTTACCCCTGGATCCTTCCTTATATGGTTGTTGTTGTTGTTGTTGTTATGTGCCATCGAGTCGGACCCAACTCATAGTGACCTCTCCTTGGGTTTCTGAGGCAGTATCACTATGGAAGTAGATTGCCTCATCTTCCTTCCGAGGAGTGGCTGATGGGTTTGAACTGCCAGCCTTCTGGTTAGTAGTCAAGTGCCCAAAGCTCCCTCCTTATATGGTACTGATCAGTGATTTGGGATCCAGAGCCATAGTGTCCTGAAAAATTTAGAGAAACTGCAAATTTATTTGGAAAATTATTAGTCAAGTGTGAAGAATTAACTGAGGAAAGGCAGAATTCACGTTTTGGAATTGCCTTTAAACCTGGGGCATGCCAGCACTAATAGCAAATTTTGAAAAAGCAGAAAATAACAAATTCTGAAAAGGATATGGAGAGACTAGAACCCTCATACACTACTGATAGAACTGTAAAATGGTGCAACCACTTTGGAAAACAGTATGGTGCTTCCATAAAATCTGGGAATACAAATACCATATGATCCAGCAATCTTACTACTAGGTGTATATCCTAGAGAAATAAGAGCTGTGACTGAAACAGATATGCCCACCCATGTTCATCACAGCACTATTCACAATAGCAAAAAGATGGAAACAACCTAAAAGCCCAACAAGGAATGAATGAATACACAAACTATGGTACATACACAAAATAGTACACAGCATTAACAAACAATGATGAATCTGCAGAACATCTTACACGGATTAACCTAGAGGACATTATGCTAAATGAAATTAGTCAATCACAAAAGGACAAATATTGTATGTGACCTCTATCGTAGAAAGTCAAGAAAAGGTTTCCACACAAAAAGAAATATTCTTTAAAGGTTATCAGGGATGGGAGAAGAATTGATGTAAATAACTAAGTAGAGGGTAAACACATACTAACTTAGGGGAAAGAGAAGGCAATACAATAAGGGGAAGGTCAGCACAAAATGATCAAGGAATAGAAGACACTGGGAGAAGTACAAGAGTTAAAGACAACGGGTAAATATTAATTCACACACAGTCCTCTAATATCAATAAAAACAGTAGTCAATAATCTACGAGTGGATACATAGATAGACATGCAAGCTGAACAGGTGTGGGAAGGAGAATGGGACTATACCCACAAATATATATAAGCTAGACAGAGGATATTTCTGCATATGTATTTACATATGCTACAAATACATCCATGAATATAGTAGAGCATAAGGCGGGCAAAGGTTTGAAAACTTATTAGCTATAACCAAAAATCCTTAGGGAGTGAGTTGGGCACTGGGGACTCAGGACCATAGTCTCATGGGACATCAAGGTCAATTGGCACAACCTAGTCCACAAAGGCAATGTTCTACATTATCCTTTGGTAAGTAGTGACTGGAATCTTAAAAGCTTACAAACAGCCAAGTAAGATGCAACTATCAGTCTCTCCCCATCCAGAGCAAACAAGAGTGAAGAATATCAAAGACACATGGAAATAATTACTCCAAAGGGCTAATGGACCATGTGAACCTTAGCCTCCACTACCCTGACACCAGAAGAACTAGATGATGCCCAGCTACTACTACTGACTGCTCTGAAGTGGATCACGTTATAAGGTCCTGGATAGAGTGGAAGAAAAATATGGAACAAAACTCTAAACCATAAAAAAAGACTAAGTGTACTGGTCAAATAGAGACTAGTAAAACCCACAAGACTATGGCCCTTGATGAACTTTCGGACCTGGAACTGAATTCACTCCCATAGCACAAACAATAGACAGGTCTATGAGGTGAGCAATAACTCTAGGAAGATAGACATTCTTTGGAACGGTCAACCATTTAAGATCAAAAGGGCAGCATTTGCCCAAAGACAAAAGTTCAGACGGCAGGAAGGGTTAGAAGAGAAAGAAGAACGGAAAGGAGAAAAACAGGGAGGAAGTGGGAAAAGTGATGTTATACTGAGGGGATGGCAGAAAGACAATGACATGAAACAAAATGAATTGTTGAATGGAAGGCCAATTAACTCTATAAACTTTCACCCAAATCACAATAAAATGTTAAAAAAAAAAGACAAGAACCTTTCCCAAAAGTCAACAGAGAAAGCCTTCCTTTATAACTGGGACCCAGAATTTGGACTTCTAGCACCCTGAACTGTGAGAAAATAAATTTTTGTTTGTTAAATCAGAAAAACAAAAACAAAATCATGGGATATGTTCTAGGAGTATATTCTCTTGAATATGTAAAAAAAAAAAAAAATGATGGGCATAAGGTGATGGCAATTGAGGAGAACTTGTGGAAATATTTACTAAACTTGGCTATGAATAAGCTAGCAATGCCAGCCATGCTTTATATGCACAGCTTGTTTTGGAACAATGTGACTAATTTTCTTATATGGCTCTGAAAGCAACTCTCCAAAAGGAATTCCAAAAATATTTTGAACACCAGCAGCATTATTAGAATTAGCTGTGCTCCATCCCAAGGTGACTGTTACAGGAAATGATGCTCACTTGGATGTGTATGTCTTGGTTGGCCTTTTAAAAAGTAGCCTCATAAGAGTATAGTCATGATTGTTCATTTATAGTTTTCCCCTTCAATTAAAACTTTGACTAATTACCAGAAACTATGTGTTTAAAATCACCAGGGATAAGAATCATCATAGGATGACAGGATCATATTATGCACTTCCTATAAGTTTGTGTATCCATTCATTCCTTGTTAGGCTTTTAGGTTGTTTCCACTGCCTGTTTTCGGCACTGAAAATGAGAATGGAGATACTTAAAAGAGTTGGAGAAACAAAAGTATCTCCAGCCTCTACCTAGAGTATGTAACAGCACTTAGCTAGTTTACATCCCCTTGAAAGCTTTGACAGTCCTGCTACCATGGTAAATAAGACAAGTTTGACCACCGTTGCAGGCTTATTGCTATAAAATGTAACATTTATTTCTTTGAGGAAGAAAAATACTGTTCTTTGTATAACAAACTAGTTAAAATATTTCTGGGGATAGAGGGATGGGGAAACATTTAAACTCTTTATTCCATCAGCTTCACCCTCTGAGTCTGTCAGTGACAACTTTTTCTCCAAGCAGTTATTTATGTCAGACCCTGACTACACACATTCTTTTAGAAATAACTTTTCCCTCAAATGACAATTGAATTCTAATATGTTTATCTTGAACTTGTATGAAGGCTAGTCACCTAAACATCTCTCATGAATTCTTTAAGGGGGCTGTGCCATTCCAGGAGAGTGGGGAATTACATGAGGACCACCATCTCACCTTTTTTACCCTGTGGGGCCTGGAAACCCAGAGCAGTGCCTATAAATCATCAAGGCAGTGTGCAGAGGTGAGGAGGTGAGCAGGTAGTGAGAAGTGCTCCTTGGCCCTCAAAGCTGGTCATCAGCCAGCAGGATCTGTCACCTTATTGCCACACATGCCCGCCAGAATGAATGAAAGCTTTGAAAAATCCCCTCCTGCTCTGTTCTTTATTTCCTAAAGGCTATTCTTGGAGTTTATTTTGACCAGATTTAATCTACATTGAAATATCTGTTTTGGAAAGAAGGGGATTTAAGGTTATAAATGGCTCGTATTTCAGATGCTTTTGCACATTTTGAATTGCCCCATCAAGGTAGAGTATAGCCTCTCCTGGAAGCAGATTACCCTAAAATTTTACCTGTTCCAACTCATTACACATCCAGAATGAGGGGAAGATATTTTGCAGAAGGTATTGGGACATGCCCTGGTGGATTCATTTTCTGAGCCATCATTGCACAGATATTTGCAAACACACATAAACTGTTACAATGCTCACAGTTGCACACATTCACATGTTGTTGTTGTTGTTATTTGTCGTCGAGTCGCCCCCGATTCATAGCGACCCCTCCTTGGGTTTATGAGGCAGTATCACTACGGAAGTAGGATTGCCCAACCTTCCTTCTGAAGAGTGGCTGGTGGGTTTGAACCGCCAGCCTTCTGGTTAGCAGTCAAGTGCCTTAGGCACTATGCTACCAGAGCTCCACACATTCATATACACAAAAACACATACCCACCTATCTCACACACATATACTCACACACATTTTCAACATTTTCACACAGAAATTCACTCACATTCATGCACATGCACACACATTCATACATGCAGTCAGTCTAGGATCATACACATAGCAGCACAGACCTTGATTTGGTAGAGTCGTCTTAATGAGGGCACAGAAGGCATCCCAGATTGCTTTCTCAAGCCAGGGAAGTAAGAGGCCTTCTGTTAATCAGATTGTCAGAAGTTGCATCCCCACCTCCCACCCTTGATGGACATGGGTCTCGTATTACATGAACCAAACATCTGGTGACCCTGGGGAGGGGAAAAGAGATGTCAGTAATGGTAGGTCTTCCTTTACTGTTGTCAGCATATGTAGATGAAAATTAAAATTACATGGAGACTGAGTAAAGTCCCTGTGGCAGTGGTCCATGCCTAGGAGCTGAGGCTGTGGAAGGCAAAGGGCGGGGGTCTTAAGTGAGTGCCAATCCCATGTAGCTATTACAGAGACATGGTGGAAGGACTAACTCTGAAATAGAAACAGATGAATAAACTCAGCACTCCCTGGGCCCTATAGAAAAATGCCAGGGGAATAAGAGAGAGAAGCTACTCACCAGAGAAAGGGAGCCAGTATCAGGGATGGGGCTAGAATTCTGGGCCTGAGGAAATCCTAACATTAGGTCAAAATCAGATTGTGACTGGTAGGAGAAGGAAGGGAATAAGAAACAGAGAGAGGGATGAAAGATAGTGAGTCCAGCAAAAGGGGACATTCTGGGCTGCCCTTCCTTAATCTTAGCTTTAATAGTGTGATATCCCAGCTGAGAAGTAGACTATTGCCTCTAGTGCCAACTTTGAAAAGCTCAGCATCAAAGTCCTTCACACACTGGCTAAATGTCCCATCTACCTTTCCCTCCCTACGCACCACACAAAGTAGCTCCTGCCCTCTGACCAGGCTGACCTCCCTGCTCTCACTGACATCCTAACCTTTCCCTTCTTCACTGTAGTCTGGGCTTAATGAATGGCAACATAGCACCAGGCTCACAACTAAATGTGTAGAATGTCTAAGTGGTTGATATAACTTACATTGTTTTTGGCTTATTACAGCAACCCTGGGAGATATGTGATATTGCCCCAATACAAAAATGAGAAGGCTCCAAGTGAGCTCACTGACTTGGTAAGATAAAGTAGACCTGGGTTCAAATCCTGGCTCTGACTCCATATCCATGTGTTCATCCCAGCACTGTGCCACTGTCCCATCCACATGGCTTCTAGCTCCACTCATGGGTTGCATTATGAAGACTTTTCAGACTTGATTCTCTCCCTGCACCTTCTGTTTCCTGATGTCTCACTGACACTCATCATCTGTACCCCAGGACCATGAAACCACAAGATTAGATGCTGTGTCTTCTAGCTATGGTTTCTTACCTATATTACCGAGCTCTGGTAGCATAGTGCCTAAGTCACTTGACTGCTAACCAGAAGGCTGGCAGTTCAAACCCACCAGCCACTTCTCAGAAGGAAGACAGGGCAATCTATTTCCATAGTGATACTGCCTTGGAAACCCAAGGAGGGGTCACTATGAGTCGGGTCCGACTCAACAGCACATAACAACAACAACAACACTACTCTCTAGGAGCCTAGTGCTGGGCTAGGTCATCAACATACACATAATAAACTTCTACTGTTTGGTGGGATGGAATTCTTTTTAGCTTTCTTTTATTGCAAAGAAGTCTAAAGTCATATGAGTTCCTTGGTTCAGTACTACTAGGCCAGGTAGGCTATCTCTTGACAGGAAGGTAATGTTGTTCTGTCCATAATGACTGCTGGGCTCTTACTGTTCCTAGAAAATAGGTAAATGTGACATTAAAGTCCAATGTGATACAAATTTTCTGTCCCAAGAAGCTTCTAGACTAATTGTTGGGGACAAAGCATGACATATCAAGATGAGACAAGATTATAAGTAAAACAGCAAGAAATCACATAGCAATAGATGGAATATTTTAAATGAGGTCTGATGATGCACACTATGAGTGAAAGAGAAGTAATTAATATACTTTGCAGTGGGTTCAGGATGGGAGAACTCTAGGTAAGGAGTACGGCAGAGACTACTAGCTGATAACTTACTGCCTCCACTTCTTTCAGAGCACATAGCAACATGGCATTTGCCATTTTCTTCAACCTAGATGTAGTCCTGTAGCTAAATTACTGCCACTACATAGGAGATGCTGGCGAAGAATGCTGAAAGTACCATGGACTGCTAAAAGAACTAACAGATCTGTCCTGGAGGAAGTGCAGCCAGAATGCTCCTTGGAAGCAAGAATGGCCAGACTTCGTCTCACCTATTTTGGTCATGTTGTAAGAAGGGACCATTCCCTGGAGAAGGATGTCATGCTTGGTAGGGTGGAGGGTCGACGAAAGAGGGGGAGGCCTTCAACGAGATGGATTGATACAGTGGCTGCGATGATGGGCTCGAGTATAGCAGGGATTGTGGGGCTGGTGCGGGATCGGGCAGTGTTTCGTTCTGCTGTGCATGGGGTCGCTATGAGTCAGAAACGACTCGATGACACTTAACAACAACTTAACAACAACAACATAGGAGAGGAAGAGAGGTATGACACTTCCAATCCTGGCACATAAAAAATCCAGTGACCAATTTTACATGTTCATCCTCCATAGTTACTAATCTTGGAAAGCACACATTGACCATGGTGGAAACATAAGATGGCATGAGTCTGAGTCCCTGAATTGCCACCTGGAGGAAAGCTGCCAGCCTATCAGTAATACTAGTTTGGATTTTACAAGAACCATAAATTAACTTCTGATTGCCAAGCCACTGAGATTTTTGACTTATCTGTTATGCCATTATTGTTGATGTTAACTTTCAATGAATTAGCCCCCAACTCATGGTGATCTAATGAGCAACAGAATTAAATGCTGCCCAGTCCTATGACTTACTCACAATAGATTGTGGATTAGACCATTGTGATCTGTAGGGTTTTGAATAGCTGATTTTCAGAAGTAGCTCACTAGGCCTTTTTGATTAGTCATTCTTAGTGTAGAAGCTCCATTGAAACGTGTTCAAGTATCATAGAAAAATGCAAATATCCATTGACAGACAGGTAGTGGCTGCAAATGAGGTATATTGGCTGGGACTTGAACCTGTGTGAAAGGCAAGAATTCTACTACTGAACCATAAATGCTTTTAAAAATATAAATAAATAAAGCAGTTGTCATAGAGTCATTACTGACTCATGCTGTCATCAATGCTGACATACTTTGAGTAACACTGACTCTGAAAATGAGTAGGATTTAAGTGAAATGCATATGCCTAAGGAGCTTAATGGAACAAGATAGGCAATATGATTGAATAATATGTATTCAATGAAGTATGTATGCCTATGTGAGTTTGGATGAAATGGAAATTTAAGTACAGCACAAAATGAAATATATGGAAAGACTAGAATATAAGTTGTTTGGAGCCAACTGGAAGAATGTTGATAAATGAAGGAGATATGTGGTATCTGTCCATTTCTTTCCTTTCTTGTTGCCTTCAACAAAGGGTAAAATAAGAAGGCTTGGTGAGGTATTGATTTAGGCATGATAGGAAACTGGAAAAAGGAAGAGTCAAAACTACCTTTGAGGTTTCGAGTCTTGGATATTATGATGTTATTCAAAGGAATATTTACTTTGCTGTTTCTGTACCTTTGGTCATCAAATTACTACTTCATATATTTGTTAGTTTATTTAATCTAATATCTTCTGGCAACTTCCCAGTTCTACCACAAAGACAATCTGATTCCTTTGGGACAAAGAAACTCAAGGCCAAAGCATCTAGACATGGTTTTTTTTTTGAGAATGGGGTTGTTTTGAGGTTGCCCTGGATTCCAAGAAGGGCTGGAAGTGGACAAAGATCATGTAGGGGAAGCCCTCCAGTGTTGGACAGTGCAGTCAACCAGTGAGAGCAGCTGTATGGGTCCATGGTGACTGGGTCAAGAAGGCCCTTGCCTTAAGTCAAGAAAAACCATCCTGTCACTATTTCTAGAGCCAATCCTAAGGTTCATAGGGAGGATGTCTAGAAAATCCCCATACCATGGACCATCAAATAGGAAATGGTAGATATAAGATTATATTAGCCAAGGCTGCCACAACAAATAAAGCTTACTACATAAAATCAAGGAGTCTTGTTGGTGCAGTGATTAAGTGTTCAGTTGCCAACCAAAAGGTCTGCTCTGGCATAAAGATTACAGTCTTAGAAACCCTATGGGGCAGTTCTACTCTCTTTTACAGGGTTGCTGTGGTAGTTAAGTTTGTGTGTCAACTTGGCTAGGCCTGGTTGAATGGCTGGGCAGCTGAATGTAGTTATTCCCCATGGTGATATTGGTAATTAACTACATGGTGGAATCTATTGGAGCAGCTGAGTAGCTGTTTTAGGGATGCTATTCACTTCCTGTATATAAACAGCAGCTTTGGGAATGGTCTCTACCTTATGGCACACTTGGACCCTGCATGTAGCCTTGTCATTGTTCAGCAGCCTACCGTGCTCTGCCGACCTTGGGACTTTCAATGGATTTGAGTTAATGGCCTCCCATGTGGTTTGGTAACATCAAGACTGCCTTTTTATTTGTCAACCTTGTGCTTGTCAGTATCAGCAGCTAGCAGCTGTCTGAGTGGAGAAAAGCCTCTAGCTCCAGTGGGCTGGGAACAGGAGACAGAGCTGAAGCCCAAGGTTGAGGGGCTTTCTCCTAGGCCCCAGAGCCTGGCACTTTGAAGTTGGACTTAAAGCTGCCAAATTGTAAGAATAAACTCCTGTTTGTTAAGGCCATCCTATTTGTGGTAAATTCTTGTCACAGTGGCACTAGGTGACCATAACAGTTGCTGCAAGTAGGAATTGACTCGACAGCACACAACAACATATTCCTACTAATTGTTGCTAAAGGAGTTGTGGTCTCTAGTTCTTTAGGGACGCCTCTTTTCTTCAGTTTGGTTATTTGTGATTTTTTTTTCCCCCTTTAAAGCTGCCTTTGATACTCTTAATATGATTGAATCTAGTGAGCAAGAGAGCACACCAACGTTAATTTGTTCCCAAGGATGATCCTCAGACAGTTCTTGAACTGCCCTTAGAGACTCTGCCTCAGGAGGAAGAACAATGCACCCACTTCCTTTAAGACTAATGGTATGATTTACATCAGATCCATTCTCCTGAAAGAAAAGGGTTCACTGATTCACAAACATGTGCTGAAGCTACAAGGGTATCCTGATTTTTGCTTTAGTAACAACAGCTTGTGAAATTGAGGAAGTGCCGTTCTTCCTACATGCTGAGTTTGTTCTAACCAGGATCCATTTCTCATTGTGAAAAATATAATAAGTTCTTTGCAAATTCTGTTCTCCTCCTTGGTTAGAAGGAGTGAGTGGACCTTGAGAAGCATGGCATTTATAATGGCTAATATCTGACATATTACCCTTCTTGTCTTTTTTATCTTCATTCTGTTCATGCATTTGCCTCAGATGAGCAGGTAAGCCTTTCAAATCTAGAGATTAGGCTCTTCCCATTTTGTACTGAAGCCCAGTCGTTGGGTCAGCTAAAAGCTGCATAATGCATAACTCCGATTTATCACTTGGAAATCTGGAGCAGGAATTCAAATCCCTATAGGAAAAAGGAGAGTTTTGCAGTTGAAGAACTGAACCTCTGAGTCTTAAGAGAGCAAATCAAAGGAAATTACATTTGATCTCTCAGAAAACCATGAAGAGTCTTTGCTTGGAGTTGACTGGACACTAGAAAAAGCCTAATAAGTGAGTGCAGGGGGGAAAAAAAGGAATCAAAATTGCCAATGTTAATCATGTACACACACATGCTTTATTTTCTAAAATTGTTGGTGTTTAATCTCATGAGACTAACTACTATCCCCATTTAGCATGACTTCTCCACTTTTTTTCTTCGCTTCCATACAATTTCATTTTTCCCCATTCTTCAAGTAATAGCCCTTGGAAAAGCAAAGCAGAGGATGTTGGAAACCACTACATCCACACAAATTATGGTTTCCCACATAGAGAAATTTGCTGGGGCCTCAGCTGTCACATTACAGAGGGCACACATGGCCTGTGTGCCTCTCATCAATATAATGATAGTCACGCTTACTCAGTTTGCCCAACCAATTCCTTTTAATTAAAAAATTCTGGCTATAGATACAAAAGGAGCTCTGGTAGCATCATGCCTAAGGCACTTGACTGCTAACCAGTATCCTGGAGGTTCAAACCCACCAGCCACTCCTTGGAAGGAAGGTTGGGCAATCTACTTCCATGGTGATACCACCTCGGAAACCCAAGGAGGGGTCACTATGAGTCAGATACGACTTGATGGCAGTGAGTCTGGTTTTGGTTTTTATAACACAAAGGGTCTTTTTTTCCCCTTTAAATGAAATGCATTTTTTCTGGGCTATCATTGTAGTTATCCACAATCAGAATAAAAATATTCAGTAGGAGGTAGAATGATGCCATTTTTCATAATGTTATTTTTATTTTTCAATACAAAGAAGAAAGTGTATTAAGATCACTAGCTATTAAGTTAAAATGGTGTCATTACTCACCTGCTTTATATATAGTAAAAAACATTATTATAGGCTAATAGTGACTCAACACTAATAATGTTCTAGGTACTACACAGAGTCTATAAAGTAGAAGCATTAAAACCTAGTAGTGTGTAATTTCTCTTCTGATTGCCAGAGATTATTCTCTTGTTCTCTTCAACAAATATTTATTAAGTTCCTTCTCTGTCCCAAAGTTGTGATCAAAACAGACATGGCCCTAGAGCTCAGAGAGTATGCAAGTCCACAGTCTAGCAAAGAAAGCAGACATCAAACAATCACTGAAGTCAGTCTTAGATCATGGTTTGCTGGGAGCCACAAAAGTGAGAGGCATGACAAAGTAAGTGGTCTAACTCAGGCTGGAATAAGGAAACACCTCTCCAGGAACTGGTCTTTTTGAATGGCTTCATTCATTTACTTGGAATTCATTTGAATGTGTCAAGTCCTGTGCTAGATTCTAAGAGATAAGAAGAGGAAGAATACAGAAATTCTTATTCTCAGAGAGCTCCACAATGCAGTAAGAAAGATGGGCACAAATTGCATAGATCAGTAAATATTGCATAGACACTTAGGGTACTGTGCTGTGAAAGGTACCAATATGCTGGTACTTCTCCTGAAGGAGGAACCAAATGACAGTTACACAAGGACTAAAAGTACCAGCAA
Source organism: Orycteropus afer afer (assembly GCF_000298275.1). Lineage (NCBI taxonomy): Eukaryota > Metazoa > Chordata > Mammalia > Tubulidentata > Orycteropodidae > Orycteropus > Orycteropus afer. Next base: position 2,228,199 of record NW_006921911.1, on the reverse strand, counting down.
GGTCTTAGATGATGAGTAGATAATGTGGCAGTGCAACAGAAAGTTTTTCTTATTGAATTAAAGAAAAGAGACATTACTGATTGTCATATAATAAGGAGCATCATCAAAGCAGTAGAAAGTCAAGAAGGGAAACAGCAATTTGACTGTGATGGTGCATTAGCTAGGGATGGCTCCTTCTCACAAATAAAAGCAAAGTAGCAGCAAATTATGGCCCCTTATCTTTCTTCTTAGACCTGGATGGTGCAAACAGTTAACATGATCGGCCACTAAAATAAAGGTTGGAGGTTTAAACCTACCCAGAGTCACTTCAGAAGAAAGGCCTGGAAATCTACTTTCAAGAAATCAGATACTGAGAACAATATGGAGCATAGTTCTACTCTGACACACATGGGTCTGACACTCCAAGAGTACAAGTTGACTGGATGGAACTTATAGTTTCCACCTACATCTTTTGACTCAACTTGAAGGCAACAGGTATGGTATAGGGCCTACATGTAGAATGCAGGAAGCACACAGAAGGAAAGGAGGACAGTCATTTCATTTGCTGCGTTTAAGAGCTGACACTTACCCAGCCTCTACATCCTTCTAACCTGGAGGATCAGTTTGCTCACTGGAAAGGATCAAGGTCATGGTCTTCCCTTCTCTGATAAGACCATAACTTTTGTGTTAGCTTTGGCAGATGGACAGGAATGGGCAGTAACTCAAGTCTAAGTGAAGCGTATCCTTGCTTTGTAGGGATAAGGATCCAACCAGAGACTAAGAACTAATTTTGAGTGACTTTGAACTGAAATAGTCTTGGAGATTGTACTAGAAGATCTCTAATTTGATAGCTGGGGAAACTAAGGTCTCAGAGAAGTGAAATGATGTACTCCATATTTCATTAAGTGTATGGGGTCTCCATGAATAGCAATGACTGTATGACAATGAGTGGTTGTCAGAGACAATGACTACAGTCTACCAACCAACTACAGTGTCTCTTTTTAACACCAGTTTTCATCCAGTCAACCCTGCCTCATGGCGACCCCCTGTATTTTTGTATACTCCACAAGATTTTCAATGGCTGATTTTTGGGAAGTAGATTGCCAGGCCTTTCATCTGAAGCACCTCTGAGTTGACTCAAACTCCAACTTGTGTTTAGTAACTACATTAACTATTTGTACCACCCAGGCATGCCACAATCTCTCTATGGTGTACCTATTTCACAATTTCACATTACATCTCCCCATAACGATGGGTAATGTTGAACCACCACGAGGGAACTGCTAGATCCCACCATTGACCTCTAGAGACAAGGGCTGACCTAACAGGAGTGAATAACCCCCAGTCATCACTTGGAGAAATCTTCATTGCCCCCTTCTCAACACCACAAATAATTGTATGATCTCAATAAAAATCATGTTTGCTAAGCAAATAGAACTTCAAGACAAGTTCTCTGACTTCTTATTTCAATTAGATTGCTGCCCCTAAATCCTCCCTATAGAGAAAATTTGGAACTTTCATCGTCATCATTAGTCAGGGTCTTTGCAGAGAGATCGAGAAGGTGCTGAGCTGGCTAGTAAGGACCATTTTCCATGCAGGAGCAAATTGCCTCCAGAACTTCTACAATGTAGGCCATCAGGAAGCTAGTCAAGGGTGGATTGATTCCATACATAAATGTGCAAAGTGAGATAACAGCTTTAAAGGGAAACTTTGTGGAGTTTCAAAAGTGTGTACTGTATAATAACTTTGTTATGAAGATTAAATAAGATAATGCATATTAACCATGTGACACAAAACAGGTGGCTAGACCAAAAATGAACCCTTGAAATGTTACAATAAGTTGCTGTTATAAAACAACTACTATTAGTACCAGGCCACATTAGGTTTCTAAAACTACTTGTGACCCAAGAATGGCAGGTGAGCAAATTGAGACAGCAAGGCAGTTTTCTCCAAAGCACACACATCAACTCATTTGCTTCCTGACCAACAATTTCAGTGGCTGAGTGAGTTCTGTAATGAAGCAGAGATTCCCAGGTCAATCAAACATTGGATGGTGAGGTTTCTCTCCATAGTCCAGGCCTGGATTCCACAGCCATGGAATGAATGACTAGCAAGACATTGCAGGAGAAGAAAGAACTCCAAGGAGCTTCAGCACTTGGCACAACTTCTTCTATAAATAAGAAAGGAGGAAATATGAGTTTACTAGATTCATGTGCAGCAATCTACGTACATTCCATGCTCTCTGTGAATGCAGCTCTGGGTCCTTACAGTAACGTGAATTCAAAGGATAAGGGTTTTAAACTCCATTCACCATGAATTTGCAGAAGCACCAGATATATAGGAAGATAAGAAATACAATCTTAATCAAGAAAGAAGATAATATTTTGTTAATGAAGCTTCTGAATGAATAATCAGAGGAGTTTCTAGAATATGCTAAATTTGAGTAACACTCTCTTTCCTTCTTTACTTATCTTTTTCTTTTTGTTTGTCTTTTCTCTCCCTTTCCCTAACTTGTCTGAGAAAGTTAACATTTCCACAAGTTCTGTTAGCCTATGTTTCATGTATGGCCATGAAAGAAAAGAAGGGTGGCGAGGTCACTCACCACCTACAAAGAATATTTGGAATGGTAACTTAAAATCCTCAGGTTGAAAACATAAGACAGAGAAAATTCTATATTAGCCGGTCCAGCCAAATGGTGCCAGAGGGAGAAGTACATCCTCTGCCTCCATCCCATTGAGCATCATTGTGTGTACTTCCATGGAAAAAATAAATGAAATATTGACTCATCCACTCAATTCTCCACCACTTCTTTGATAAATGTCATATATGGGCTCAGCCTGCCTTGGTTCCTGGCATTCCTTGATACATCAATCCTCCCCAGAGTTACATTTTGCATCTTCTATGTCTGTGACTTTTAGGATGTCTTCAAATACACCTGTTGGATGATGCCTGAAATCCTATTAGGAAGTGATCATGTCTTTTTATGATCCACCATGACACGACTTGAAATGCTCAGAGAACAAATGTACAATGGCATTGGACCCTTAGAGGTTCTGGTTCTTGCTGGCATTTGATTCATTATGAGAGCAGCATCTTTAGGGATGGACAGTAGGAGCAGGCATACAGCATCTTGCCTGAACAAAGGGAAGAGGATGAAGCTGGGAGTGTGTAAGGGGAGGCTGTGGCCTCTGACATCAACTATGCCAACTGAAAGAATAGTCTCAGCAGATATAGCCCTGCTTTGCTTTGTTCCTGTTATTGTTAGTTGCTGTCAAGTTGGCTACAATTCATGCCAACATTTTGCACAATGGAATGAAATATTACCCGGTCCTGTGTTGTTTTCACTATTGTTGGTATGCTTGAGTTCATTGTTTTAGGCCACTGTGTATTTTGAGTGCCTTCCAACCTAGGGGGCTCATCTTTTAGCACTATACCCATCAGTACTCCATTGCGATCAATAGACTTTTCATTGGCTAATTTTCAGAAGTAGATCACTAGATCTACTTTCTTGTTAATCTATCTTTGTCTGGAAGCTTCACTGAATCTTGTCCACAATGGATGATCCTGCCATTGAAAATACCATTGGCATAGCTTCTAGCATCACAGCAACATGCAACCCCTGCAGTACAATTAATAGAAGAGTAGGGGAGCTCTACTGTAGTCCTCTCCTCTCTTGACAGACCAACCTGTGATTTATGCTGTGGGCACCAGAAAGGTGGAAACTTTAGGCAGCCTAGGATTTGCCCCATGCTAATGCCCATGGGGAATTACTTCTTGGATCTCTTGTTGCCTATGGTTCTGCCCCCTCCCTACTGCAATCAACAAAACTTTCATCTTTTGTCTTTTGATTTAAGCACCCTCTCTAGCGGGAGCTCTGGTAGCATAGTGGCTAAGGCACTTGACTTCTCACCAGAAGGCTGGCGGTTCAAACCCACCAGCCACTCCTTGGAAGGAAGATGGGGCAATCTACTTCTGTAGTGATACTGCCTCAGAAACCCAAGGAGGGGTCGCTATGAGTCAGGTCTGACTTGACGGCACATAACAACAACAACAACCCTCTCTAGCAATCAGAGTGCATATGATGGACACACCCTATGCTGACTCTCTAACCTCACTTTATTCAGCCTAACTTTTACATATTATGTGCATGCCAAAGATATAACTCAAAAGGCAGGCTAGCCTAACGCAAAATTGTGAGTAGCCTGAAGGAAACTTTAACTTCATTTCACTACCACCCCCTGCCTCATAGTTACCTTCTTGATCCTTGTAAGCTGTTCTCCTTGTGTAAAAGCCTCTCTTGTCAGTAAATATCAATAAATCCCTAATAAAGATTTACTAGGGAAGGCTGCTCTGGTAGTGTAGTGCCTAAGGCATTTATTTGATTGGTAACCAGAAGGCTGGTGGTTCAAAACCACCGGCCACTTCTCAGAAGGAAGGTTAGGCAATCTACTTCTATAGTGATATGGCCTCGGAAACCCAAGGAGGGATTGCTATAAGTCGGGTCCGACTAGATGGCACATGACAACAACAACGGTAAAGGTGGGGGGGAGGAGTGACAGAGATAAATATTTTGTTAATTAGGGAACTCCTGAGAATAGAAGTCTGAAATCCAAAGGAATGACTCACTCACTAATTGCCAATTTGTGACACTCTACCTGGCCACAGGGAAGCTATTTTGAGGCAAAGGGATCTACTTTCTATATTTATTCTATAAATAAATGTCTGCTGATGTTGTTAATATGATCTGTCCAAAACAGTGACTAATTATGGAAATTTCAGGCATTAGATTGATTCAGTACTTCATACTCCTTGTAAGGGGGCCATAATGGACTCCTAACCCCAATCACATCCTACCATTTAGAGTACCCCCTTTTACTTATTCATTCACTCAGCATTTTTTACATCCAAGGACATGTGAAACTTCACAACTCTGGGTCCAATGTTCATTTACTTTCTAATGACTTGCCTCTGTTTTCCTTCCTTTTTTAGTGTTGATTTCAATTGCAAACACCCCCAGGAAGCCACACACTCAGCTTTATTCAGCTCCTGCCGTGTTGTGAATGAACAAGGAAGTGAGAAGAGTTTCATAGATTATTGCCAGAAAAATGTGTCTGCCAGCTTCAGTGTTTATAAAAAGCAATTTTGCTTCCCTGTAAGCTAGCAGTGTTTATTAAACATGTAATAGAGATTTTATGTTTAATATTTAAACACCTCTATACACCTAATCTGAATGATACTGAGCTGTGTTTCTTAAGGGAATTTAGAAGAATGATGAGCTATGACATCCAGCTGAAACAAAAGTGGTTCCAATTGAGGCTACAGCATCTTGCTCCTTCCTGTTTTTCTTTTCCTCTTCTGATGGCAGCTCCACCGTTTCCCTACTTAGGCAAATGAGCATCTGCTGTGTACATGGAAAATGGTCCAAGTAAAATAATAGAGGATGCTGCTTCTGGCATGTGGAATAATCCCCTAAATTATCAATTGAAGGAAGATTGCATAATAAAGCCCTATTATAATAAACCTTGTCATTACATTGATTCCAACACACCACAGGCTCTGATCTGTCTGGCTATTCATTTGGCAACTAGCTTGTGCTTCTACCCACTGTCAGCTAACTGTGTGTTCTCACTCACCACTAGATGAAGATCTTTTTCAACAACATGTTTGAACATACACTGAGCCAAGATGAGTGCTCGGATCTCTAGATGGAGAGATGAGGTTGAAATGGTCCCTGCCCTCTGAGAGCTCTCTTCCCAGTTCATGTGATGTGTACACTGAGTTCTGAAGGGCAAGAAGCTGGTAGTTGTGTGAAGGAGAAGGAAAAGAAGCTTTTCAGCCAGAGGGAGAAAAGCGTATCTGGAGTTACTGTGGTAGGAAGGTCACTAGGCTCCTTAGAAGAAAGGACAGAAAGCCGGTCTTGCTGTAGTCTAGAGAAGAAGGGCAAGAATAGCACAAAACCACAAAGCAGTAGAGTTGGGGAGGTCTCAAATCCATAGTGTCTTGAAGGTCATAATCACAGGAGAGTGGCTAGCAAGTTTCTTTTGGAAAGATCTCTTACTATGGGGCTGCAAGCATAGGAACCATTTTTCTGTTCCTTAATCAAACCGAAGTGCTTCTTGCCTGAAGCCATTTGTACTTGCTGTTCCTACCTGGAACATCAACCACTCTTCTTCATAGTTATTTCTTCCTTAACAGCTTATATATAACCTTTCACAGACCTGACCACAGTCTCTAAAGAATCACCATCATGGGTCGAATTGTGTTCCCAAAAAATATATTTCAACTTGGGTAGGCCATAATTCTCAATGGTTATATAATGATCCCTCACGATGTGATCTGAAGTGATAAACTAATCAATTACAAGAGGATTAATGTGGGAGGCAACATTCTTAATCCCATGACAACTCTGATCCAATGTAAGGGGGAGGAAATTTTCCTGGGGATGTGGCCTGCAACACCATTTATCTTATAAAAGATAAAAGGAAAGAGAAGTAATCAGAGAAGGGGGAACTTACTACCACCAAGAAAGAAGAGTCAGGGAGAGAGCATGTGCTTTGGACCCAGGGTCCTTATGCTGGGATCTTCCTAGGACCAAGCAATACAGAAAAAGAAAGACTTCCCCAGGAGCAAGCACTTTAAATTTGGACTTCTAGCTTCCTAAATGGTGACAGAATTAATTCTATTTGTTAAAGCCATGCATTTGTGGTATTTCTGTTATAGTAACAGAACTGGATAACTAAGACATACCTCAATGATAATGGTTCATTCTATCCAAATTACATGAATCGTTGGTATATTTCTTTCAGAATGCCTCACAGTTTATAAATTCTTTTTTTCTCTATTTACTTGTCAATTTTAGGTCCATCTGTCTCTTTTTGTGATTTCTATGAGAAGACTGATGTGTCTCCCTATTTTTCCCTCTATTCCAGTACCTAACTGTTCTTGGCACAGAGTACTCTATCAGTAAATATATGTGGAATAGAAGGATGGAGCTAGAGTTGGAGACCAGGTTAGGATGCTGTTGAAGTAGCACACACAAGAGATGATGGCATCTTGGACTAAGATAGAAGCAGTGGAGATGGAATGAAGAGAATGGATACATTTTGAGAGAAAGTGTATGGCTTGTGAAAATAGTATGATGGGGGAAGATCTCTAGGAATCACTCAGTTTAAGAATAAGAGACACAAGGTTGGAGGTGTGAATAGGGAATTCTGCCTTTTTTTTTTTTTTTTTTAATTTCTGGATTCATTGGAACTCTTCTCACAGGAGATGGCTGAGTGTCTTGTTCTTGCAGATACAATTGCCAAACCAAAGGTGAGTTTCTGAAAAGTAGTTTTAGAATTTGTAAAGTTGAATGGAGACAGCCCAAGTATTAAGGCGGAAAGTCTGGAAAAGTCTGGGGGAGAGACTTCAAGTGAATTTGTGATCTTCTGTTTTCCTTGTGTTCCACAACTTGCATGACATGTTGCCTGGTTATTGAATTTTTCTTACTGAGATATTAGAGTATTGATTTTCAGTTAACTCATTTCCTTAATGGAGCACCTTAGAATGTATATGGCCTGTTCTGTGGTATCCTGAGAATGAATGACACTGAAGAAGTCCAAGACCAAGGCTGTAGTCTAAGTTGTATCAAAATCCTGATATGGACAAAATAATTCAGAACAATAAAATACAGACTATAACTTAGTGTTAAATATCATAAGAGTTTGGACAAGTATGAAGTAACTGATAAGATTATGTCAGCTGGGGAAGATATTCTGGAAGACATGGTCAGTGAGATTTGGCAAAGAAGAAAGAAGGATGGGGACTTTCAGGCAGAGAAGGAGAGCAGTTTAAGCAAAAATGTGGAAGTAGGACTGACCATGAGGGATGCTGTGACTTGAAATTTGTCCCCCAAAATATGTGTTGATATCCTAACCCCTACACTGACACTTATGATCATGTTTGGAAATAGGGTATGGAAGGTTGGGCAATCCTACTTCCGTAGTGATACTGCCTCGGAAACCCAAGGAGGGGTCGCTATGAGTCGGGGCCGACTCGACGGCACATAACAACAACAACAACAACATGTTATGTTAATGATATTAAGTAATATATCCAGAGTGGGGTGGATCGTAAGCCTAATTACTTCTTAGTTATAAAAACAGCAGAGTAGACACAGAGGCACTCACAGGAGGAAGATACCACATGAAGACAGACATATGACAGATGCATCTGCAAGCCCAAGAATAGCAGGGATTTCAACAGGTACTAGAAGCTGAAATAGACAAAGAAGGACTTCCCCTTAGAGCTATGCTCTGAATTTAGATTTCTACATCCTGAATTGTGAAAAAATAAATTTCTGCTCTTTTAAGTTACCCACTTGATATCTTTGGTTAGGGCAGAAGTAATTAAATAAAACATAGAATTATATTTCTCCTAATGTAAAATACTAATTTCCTAAGCACTGACAAGCTGATAACAAGGCTGGCAAGTCCCTACTATAAACTAGTGACTGTCGCTATCTTCTTTGTTGTGTGATATTCCTTAGCCCATCAAGGGCCCTTCATGGTGTGTTGTGATTCTTTTTCTTACAGACCAATGCCCATCGCTATCAGTCAGGTGACTCTAATGTATAATGATTCTATAGGACAGAGTAGAACTGCCCCATAGAGTTTTCAAGACTGCAATCTATGGAAGCAGGTTGTCACATCTCTCTCCTGCAGAGTGGCTGGGGGTATGAACCACTGACCTTTCCATTAGCAGCCAAGCAGGTAACCAATGTGCCATTAGAAACAAAGTTAAAAATAGGAGCTCCCTTTACCTTCTTTCAGTCAAAAGAATCCATAGGAAGCCATTGATACACTCATTAGAAGTAATAATGTACTACTTGGTAGATTATGCCTTCTGAACCAAAATTATTTACCATGATTTTTCTTTTCAAGTAAGATGCTGTCTTATTTTCAAGTGCTGCTACAACAGAAATACCCTAAGTAGATGGTTTTAACAAAGCAAAATTTATTCTCTCACAGTTCAGGAGAGTAGAAGTTGAAATTTTGGGTACCAGCTCTAGGGGAAGGCTTTCTCTATTGGCTCTGGGGGCAGGTCCTTATCTTCTTTCGACATCTTTGAGCCTGGTGTTCCTTGGAGATCTCCATGTGTCTTGACATCATTCTTCCTCTGGGTCTAGGAGCTTCTCAGTGTAGACGTCCTGGGTCCAAAGGAGGTGCTCTGTTCTCTGTTCTTCTTTCTTTGTGGTAGTCATCTTACTTTTTCTCTGCCTACTTCTGTCTCTTTTTATCTCTTGTGAGATAAAAGACATATATAAGCTACATCCTAGGAAGAACTGCTCTGATATTTGATCAGGACTATGAACTGATTAAGATTGTTGCATCTCACCCTAATTCTATATTATTAACATAACAAATATAATCTAATCCTCATGAATATAACCCAATCTTGGCTCATTAATACATAGAAGTCAGGATTTACAACACATCACAAATGTAGAATAATTACATCAGATCACAACATGAGGAATGATTACATAATTACATAACTAAAAGATCACATCACCATATAATTGCCAAACCACTGACAATCATGGCCTAGCCAAGTTGGCACATATTTTGGGGGGAATACAGATCAATTCACGACACTGTCTATACTAAAGATCATAACAATGCAATACCTTGGCCATACTATTCTCCTGTCATCAGAAGGCAGTATTTCTTTAGTTCAGGGATGACAAATGAAGAAGTTTAAGGGAAGTCAATTCTTTTGCCTTGATTTTGTTTGAAAACAGAAGAAATAATATGTGTGGCTTAAAGTGTGTGTGTAAGTGAGAGAGAAACCAGATTAAGGTTTTGAAATAAAAGTCCATTCTGCAATGATGTTTCCTGGAAATTCTTACCATTAATTCTGGACAGATTACAATAAAATCAATAAACCTACAAGAAGTGTTCATACATAAATCAAGAAGCACATTGGATGATAGGTCTTGTCCTGACACTAGCTAACTTCATGGCTATGAAAAAAAAAAGTACTGTGAAATATGAATATTAACATTGGGATGGGTAACTATGGCCTGGAAATCTTCCTTATTGGATTTCTAAAAGGGTCAAGTAAAGTAATAGATGTTAAATTGTTTAAAAATATTTGAAGGTTAATAAAAGTTAAAAGAAAAGTTCTTACATGTTTATACTCTATAATACAAACCCTCTCCCTTGTCCAGAAAAACAGTCCCTTAGAATAGTAATTGTTGTCATTTAGAAACAGTAGGAACTCCATTGACTCAAGCCTTTGACACCTTCATTAGAAGTAATAACATACTACTTCCCATAGAGCAGGTGCCCCAGATTTGGACTTCTACCCTTCTAAACTATGAGAGAATAAATTTTACTTTGTTAAAACCATCTACTTGTGGTATTTCTGTTGTAGCAGCACTTGAAAACTAAGACAGCATCTTACTTGAAAAGAAAAATCATAAGTAATTTTGGCTCAGAAGGCATAATCTACCAAGTAGTATGTTATTACTCCTAATGAGTGTGTCAATGGCTTGAGTCAATGTGTGTCTAGTCTATTCAATGTGATACATTAAATGGGTCTTAAGTAAATAAGTTTAGTTAAAGGATATTGAGGTTATATTGATTTGCACTTGCTGTTGTTGTTGCCGTTGTTGTTGTGTGCCTTCAAATTGATTCTGATTCATAGAGACCCTATAGGACAGAGTAGAATGACCCCATGGAGTTTCCAAGGCTGTAATCTTTATGGAAATCTCCTGTTCAACTCAGAAGATAGTTGAACAGGAGATTTCAAAGGGTAGCTCTGGAAGACATAGTAAACTATTATAATGAAATGTGCAAAGTCCTGAAGTTTGGAAACCAAACGAGAGGAACACACACAGCATTTCTCAAGCTGAAAGAACTGAAGGAAAAATTCAAGTATTGAGTTGCAATATGGAAGGATTCTATGGGGAAATTACTGAATAACACAGGAAGCATGAAAAGAAGATGAAAGGAATGCACAGAGTCACTGTACCAAAATTAGTTTTCTGATGTCCAATCACTTCAAGAAGTAGCATGTGATCAAGAAGTGAAGGTAGTGAAGGGAGAAGTCCAAATGGCACTGAACATATCGGCAAAAACCAAGCCTCCAGGAAATGACAGAATACCAATCAAGATGTTTCAACAAACAAATGTAATGTTGGAAGCACTCAATCATATATGCCAAGAAATTTAGAAGAAAGCTACCTGGAAAACTGATAGGAAGAGAGTCATACTTGTGCCCATTCTCAAGAAAAGTGATCCAGCAGAATGTGGAAATTATTGAACAATATCATTAATATCACATGCAAGTAAAATTTTGCTGAATATATTTCAAAATGGTTGCAGTAAGACATCAATAGAGAACTGCTTGTCAGTTGGATCTTGTCTGTTGAAAATGTGAGATGGATCTTTGCTGAAAGCAGAGAATGCCAGAAAGATACTTTCCTGTGTTTTACTGATTATACAAAGGCATTCAACTACATGGATCATAACAAGTTATGGATAACATTGAGAAGAATAAGAATTCCAGAGCACTTAAGTGTGCTCATGAGGAATCTGTACATTGATCAAGAGGCAGTCATTCTAACAGAACAAGGGGATACTACATGCCTTAAAACCAGGAAAGGTGTGTGTTAGGGTTATATACTTTCACCATAAATTTCAGTCTGTATACTAAGCACATAATCCCAGAAGCTAGACTGCATAAAGAAGAACATGGTGTAAGGATTAGAAGAAGACTCATTAACAACTTGCAATATGCAGATGACACACCTTGCTTGAAAAAAGCAAAGAGGACTTGAAGCAGTTACTGACAAAGGTCAAAGACTACATCTTTGAGCATGGGTTACACTCAACATAAAGGAAACAGGAATCCTCACAACTGAGCCAATAACCAGCCATGATAAATAGAGAAAAGATTAAAGTTACCAAGGATTTCATTTTACTTAGATCCACAATTGACACCCACAGAAGTAGCAGTCAAAAAATCAGACAATGCATTACATGGGGTGAATTTGTTGCAAAATAGCTCTTTACAGTGTTACAAAGCAAAGATGTCACTTTAAGGACTCAGGTGCACCTGACCAAAGCCATAGTATTTTCCATCACTTCATATGCATATGAAAGCTGGACAGTGAATAAGGAAAAGTGAAGAAGAATTGATGCCCTTGAACTATGGTATTGGAGAATGTTTTGGTTACTTCATGCTGCTCTAACAGAAAATTCCACAAATGGGGGGGTTTTAACAAACAGGAGTTTATTCTCTTGCAAATTTGGAGGCTAGAAGTCCAAGTTCAAAGTCTCAGCTCTAGGGGCTGGGTGAAAGCCCCTTGACCTTGGACTTCAGCTCTGCCTCTTGCTCCCGGTCCACTGAAGCTAGAGGTGTTTCTTCACTCAGACAACTGCTGGCTGCTTAGGCTGACAAATCCAAGGTTAACAAATACAATGGCATAGTCCCAATATTATCACACAACACAGCAGGCTACTAGTTCAAGTCCAAAGACAGTCCCAAGATCTACAGGAAACATGACAGGCTGTAAAATGAAGACTTGGCTACATGCAGGATTCAAGCATGCCAAAAGCTAGAGACCTTTCTCAATGCTTCTTATATACTGGAAGCAGACCACATCCCTAAGGCAGCTACTCAGCTGCTTTAGTAGATTCAATCACGGTGTTGATTACCAATCTCACCATTGGGAATAACTATATCCAACTTCCCAGCTACTCAAAACCAGGCCCACCCAAGTTGATACATAACCTTTACTACCTCAGTAAAGAATATTGAATATACATACCATGAACTAAGAGAAGAGTGAACAAATCTGTCTTGGAAGAAGTACAGCCAGAATTCTCATTAGAAGTAAGGGTGGTGAGACTTTGATATTCTTTGAACATGGTATCAGGAGAGACCAGTTCCTGGAGAAAGACATCATTCTTGATAAAGCAGAGGGTCAGTGAAAAAAAAGAAATGCTCAATGAGATGGATTGACACAGTGGCTGCAACAACATGCTCAAAACATTTTGAACAGCAGTGAAACATTGCTATATATATATACACATACATACACTGGTAGCATAGTGCCTGAGGCACTTGACTGCTAACCAGAAGGGTGGCGGTTCAAACCCATTAGCCACTCCTTGGAAGGAAGGTTGGGCAATCTACTTCCATGGTGATACTGCCTCAGCAACCCAAGGATGGGTCGCTATGGGTCACATATGACTTGATGGCACATAAGAACAACAACTATATATATATATATATATATATATATATATAAATGCTGAAGCCCATAGGTTGAATAGAAGCTTGTTAAGAAAACATGTGGAGGGAGGAGATCCAGGTAGAGGTGGGTAATGTGCACAAAGACAAAATGGCCTACAAGAGCATGATGTGCTTACAATCCCTGGGACTTAATTGAATGGACAAACATGTGTTGGACAAGTGGTGGGATCTGGGCTGGGCTAAGAGTCAGAAGCCTGATTTTGAAGATCCTTGTACATTACACAGAGGCATCTTGAATTAATCCTGTAGGTAATGGGATCCATTAAATAAATCTGAGCAAGGAAGTACCATATCACATTTGTTTATTAGAAAGATGAGTATGGGTGGAGAATAGCCTGAAGAAAGAGAGGAGACTGGAGAAGGAGAGGCTAATAATGTCAATAATGTAGAAAAAAGTGTCTGGAATGGAAATGCAAACTATAACTCTGAGGTGATAGACATAGACTCAATGAGACTTTTTAGTAGTCCAAAGAGATATAATTATTGGATAGATAAGTCTCCACTTTCTTATTTGACAATTGGGTCAATTCTGGCTCCATTCACGAACAGTGAACAGAAAAAATAAGAAATTCAGGCATGCACGTGCACAGCTGAAAGGAACACACACCAGGGGACTATAGTAAGTGGAGGGTTGATGTATAGATATGGAATTTTAGAGAGAGATCAGATCTGAAGTTCAAATTGGGAATCACCAATATATTTGTGGTCATGGAAACTACAGACATGTCTTTGTTCCCTAGGTAGAATGAAAGAGATATATATAAGACAAAGCCAACATTAGAAAGTGAGCAGGTATAAAGGCTCCACAAGACAGTAGGCAGGCAGCAGGTAATGAACAGAACTCATTGTCACCAGGAAGTCACAAAAGTTAATTGAGAGAAAAGAAAATGTGCATTAGGAAGGGAAGGACAAAAAGACCAAAGGTTAAGGAAAGGTTGATTCAGATGCTGTCTTAATTACCTAGTGCTGCTACAACAGGAGTGCCCCAGTGCATGGCTTTAACAAATGGAAATTTATTCTTTCACAGTTTAGGAGTCTAGAAGTCCAAATTCAGAGTGCTGGCTCTAGGGAAAAGCTTTCTCTCTGTGTCAACTCTGGGGGAAGGTCATTGTCTCCTTTCAACATCTGTGGGCCTGGTGTTCCTAGGAGATGTCTATGTGTCTTCACATCAGTCTTACCCTGGTTCTATATACTTCTCAGCACAGGGAGCCTGGGTATAAAGAACACGCTCCACTCCGAGCTCTCCTTTCTTGGTGACAGTCCAGTCCCTCTCTCTCTGCTGGCTTCTTTCTCCTTTTGTCTCTTTTAAGATAAAAGATGATGGAGGCCCCACCCCAGAGAAGCCCTCTTACGTTGAATCATGGCTTGGACCTGATTAATGATGTTACATCTCATGCTAATTCACTTACAACTGACTGGGTGATCATATCAGATCACACATTACTGTGTAAATGTCAAAGTATATCATTATATAACTCCAAAAACAATGAGAATCATGGCACAGCCAAGTCAACACATATATTGGAGAGCCAGAATTCAATCCATTTGCTGAATCCCACTTCTCTTTAGGCAAGAGCCATTTCTTTGGAGAGTCAAAAGCCAGGGACCTTGATTGAAGAGTGGATAGGAGCTAATAAAAAGCTGCAGGAGTGAGTGTAGAGTACTGTTCTTGGAGATACACCTATGAATTGTAGCACTGACATAACTACAATAATGTAAAGGGATAAGAATATATGATTATATTTAAAGGTGAAGTACTAATGAATAAGTAGGACTTTAAGATGAACCAGGCAGGAGAGGATGAGAACAAAAGTGCAAGGGAAAGGATATGCCATGACTTTAAGGGAAGCAACTTCTTCCTTTTCCATTGTATTTCATCTATTAGAACTATGCTCATCTTTAAAAACTTACCTAAACAGTCACCTCTCCTTATCTTGACTTATCCAGGATGCGGCAAACCTCTTTCTCTGTTTAAATTCCTTTCCTTGGCAATAATGATGACTGTATTGTGGTTGAATGTGTAATTTATGAACCTTGCTGTGGAGGACTTTATAGACTAGTTGGTGAGAAAGTTATTTTGTTTTATTATTTTTGGATGATCTCCTCCTACCCCTTTCTATCACCAAGTATAAAAAAATTTTATTTGTGTGTTTTTTTTTTCTCCCAGAAACAACATAATCAAGAAAAACTTAGTGAATTTATCTCATCACCTGTAGACGAATTCTTTTCTTGAGGAAAGTTTATGCTTGTGGATTGTAGTAGAATATATACCTCTTACGTACAAGACTTATTTCCTATTATTCTTTGTTTTGATAATAATGATTTAACACATAAAAATGCTTCATTAATGAACAATTTAATTCAATTTCTACCATTCATATTATTTCTATGTAGGTATCCTTTATGAGTACTCTCAACAGCATTGTGAAACAGATATTACAATCCCCATTTTACAGAGTATTCAACTAAGACCCAGAAAGGCTTAGTAACTATGTCAAAGTTCCTTGTTGAGAAATCACTGGATCAATCTTATTGAGAATCAAATTAAGATTTTCATTCTCTGAAGTCTATGGATTGTACACAGGGTCACTTGAGTTAGAGCCAATTTGACAACATTTAACAACAACAACAAAGTTTATGGATATAATATGAAGTGTTTCATTTTTTTTTTTTTTTTTTACTTTGAGATGTTTCTGTATTTTGCCAAATACAGACTGTGCTATGCACTGAGTTTACTGCAGATGAATTCATCCCCGGATGGTGGGGAAGAGGTGGGGACCAAGTGTTTGTATCTAAGGATCTGAATCTTAACTCCTTTTAGTAAAGAAATGACATTTTGAGAAGCATAGTTGTTCTTTTATTACACTCCTTACTTATTTTATTAGCAGTCTATACGTCTTAGCTAAATCTCTATGTCATGATGAATCACATCATTCATCATGACATTTGAAATGAAAATAAGCATTCTAGTTATAACAATTTGTAGCGAATGCTTAAAGTTAGTATACCCTGCAATCTTTCAAGATCTTGTCAAGTGCAGAAGTCAGTCAGATACAATTTTAAAGCACTTACTAGAGAAAGCTCTGAGTCTTTGCATAGTCAACTATGTCTTCACATTAGAGAAAAGTAGTTTTGTAAATACCTTCCTAGAAGATTTTTTATGTTCTCTTTTATAATCTTACAGTGTTGGGGGCAAGGGAAAGGGAGAGATAAAAACTTATGTTTATCTCTACCCTGCAGCAGTGAAATGAGATAATTCAGAAGATATACCTTGAAACTCACTAAGAATAAATATGAATACTACCATTATATTTTTTAATTTGGTAGTTTCATCTACTTCTCAAAACATTTTTGCATTTTCCTTTAAATTTTCAGAGTGCTCTTAAATCTATATTTCACTTCATCCTTAAAGCTCTAAGAATTAAATAAAGATTGGTATTATCATAGCCATTTACAGATAAGGAAACTGAAGCCCAAGAAGTTTGGGTAATTTGCCCATGATCACACAGCTGTCTCTCAGTGGTGTTTTGTTTTGTTCTGGTGTTTGATAAGTAAAAAAGAAAAAGTCTAATATCTTCCCTTTTACTTTCAAATACTGTATGTGTGTGTGTGTGTGTATACATATGTACAATGGAATACTATTCAGACATAAAAAGGAATGAAGGACTGCCACACAGATGAACCTTGAAAACATTATGCTGAGTGAAAAGAATGCAGAAAGAAGGGGAAAAATATTGTATGATCCTACTTATATGACATATCTAAAATAGCCAAATGTGTAGAGATCAAAATTCATTAGTAGTTAGCATGGGCAGGAAGGAGGGTAAATTGATATGAGTTTCCGTTGTTCTTGTTAGGTGCCATCCAGTTGATTCTGACTCATAGTGACCTTGCGTACAACAGAATGAAACACTGCCCAGTGCTATGCCATCCTCACAATCTTTGCTATGCTTGAGCCCATTGTTGCAGTGATTGTGTCAATCCATCTCATTGAGAGACTTCCCCTTTTTGCTGACCCTCTACCTAATATCCTTCTCCAAGGAGTAGTCCCTTCTGACAACATGACCAAAGTAGGTGAGATGAAGTCTGGCCATTCTTACATCTAAGGAGTATCCTGGTTGCATTTCTTCCAGGGCAGATTTGTTTGTTCTTCTGGCAGTCCATGGTAATTTCAGTAGTCTTTGATTCAAATACATTGATTCTTCAATCTTCCTTATTTATTGCCCAGTTTTCACATGCATACGAGATGATTGAGAATACCATGGCTTGGATTTTGTTGTTGTTTGCCGTCCAGTATGACCTGACTCACTGCAACCCCTCCTTGGGTTTCTGAGGCAGTATCACTACAGAAGTAGATTGCCTAACCTTCCTTCCGAGGAATGGCTGATGAGTTTGAACCGCCAGCCTTCTGGTTATCAGTCAAGTGCCTTAGGCACTATGCTACGAGAGCACCTTAGTCTTCAAAGTGACATTTTAACTCTTCAAGACTTTAAAGAGGTCTTTTTCAGCAGTTTTGCCCAGTGAAATACGATATCTGATTTCTTTACTGCTACTTCCATGGGTGTTGATTGTGCATCACAGTAAAGTGAAATCCCTGACAATCTCAATCTTTTCTTCATTTATCATGATGTTGTTTATTGGTTCAGCTATGAGGTTTTTATTTATTTATTTATTTACCACCACCACCCTTATGTTGAATTTTAATCAACACTGAAGACTGTAGTCTTTGATCTTCATCAGTAAGTGCTTCAAGTCATCTTCACTTTTCAATAAGCAAGGTTGGGTCATCTGGATATCACAGATGGTTAATGAACCTTCTTCCAATCCTGATGCTGCTTTCTTCTTTATATAGTTTCTATTAGGGCTGATTAAAAACTTTTGGGAATAGTTGGTGATAATGGTTGCACAACACTGTGGGTATGTTTCATGTTACTGAATTATACACTTAAGAATGGTTAAAATGCAAAAATTTATGTTGCTGCTGTTTTAGTGCAGTTAAAACAATATTGCTTCCAGTGGAACTCATACAAATTATTGTTAATCAGGAGAAAGATGGATGTCTATGTGGTAAGTCAGTTTCCTACCACTGACTACTGCATGATGCTGAATGAGTCTTGAACTTCTCACTGTGCCCTATTTCCTCTTTTACAGAGCTAGAGAGTAAACATGGAATATTGCGTTATCATCTGGACTAAATGCAGGGATTTGTGAATTTAAAACTGCCTTTAGTTCTTTGGAAAAAAAAGAGACACAACTTGCATATCAGAGTATGACCAAAGAAAGCTCTCTTTCTTGAAAACCAAATTGCACAGCTAACAAAATTGGAATGTTTAATAAATTTAGCATGTGTTTTCTCATGTTTATCTGCTAATTCTCAGACTTTAAACTAGAGGCACTCCAAGCCCCCTGGTGGTAAAGTGGTTAAAGTTTTCAGCTGCTGACCAAAAGTTGATGGTTGAAAGCCACCAGTGGCTCTATGGTGGCGATCTCTTCTTATAAAGATTATAGCCTTGAAAACCTTGTATGGAAGTTATACTGTGTCTTAAAGGGTTGCCATGAGTCAGTATCAACTTGATGGCACATAAAAACAACAAGCCCCCGCTTAGAGCACAAATATTCGTAATTTGTTATGAAGATGTATGGATTGGAAAATCATGGAAATGGTGTCAAACAAAGGCTAAAAACTCAATGTCAATAGACAGCAAGTAAGAAAAACAAGTGAAAGGAGTTTGGGGTGGTAGTCAATGAGTATGCAAGGTGGGATTGTGGTGACTTGGGGATCATAGGCCTTACCTATAATCTTCCAACCCATTTTTGCAATGTAAAAATGGGACTCAGAAAAAACAGATCTAAGCTCTGGTGGCATAGTACCTAAGGCATTTGACTGCTAACCAGAAGGCTGACAGTTCAAACTCACCAGCCACTCCTAAGAAGGAAGATGGGGCAATCTACTTCCATAGCGATACTGCCTCGGAAACCCAAAGAGGGGTCACTATGAATAGGGTCTGACTCAACGGCACATAACAACAACAACAACAATTTTTTAAAAAGCTGTAAATATAGATTTTTACATGAATAATTCACGGATTGGGGATTATTTTTTTTAAATTAAACTGTCCTGCAAACTTTACTCAGCCTACAGGTTACCAGAGTAACATCTTTGTATTCCATCAAGGTACCATTACTTCTTTAATGATATTCTTATGAATAAGGTAGACAGAAATGTGCTGGAAAATAAGAAATTGAGTGCAGATTAATGTCAACTTAGAAATTCTAATGGATTTCTATAGACTTCTGTTCTTCATCTTGCTCTATTCAACAGGTGTATGAATGACCTTGGTGGAGAAATAAAATTTTCTTGAAGAAATAAATAATAATAATAAATCATATGTGTGCTTCCTATAGGCTATTTAGTATTTTGCAAATATTATCTTGTTTAATCTTTACCATACTTCTTAGAGTAGGTGCTTTATTATTATTGCTGTCATCATCATAATCATCTTCATCATTTTAGAGATGACAAATCAGGCACAGAAAATTTTAAGTAACTTCTTAAGATCACATAAGTAGTAAATGGAAGTGCTGGTATTTGACCCCACTTCCAAGCCAATATGTACTCCTGGATATGGAAGTCATGCTTATGAAGAATGACAGGTTTGACCCTCATTCATCCTGCCAGGACTTTTTACATTGAGGTCCTGAGACAGTGGCATGTAGACCAGATGGTTACATAAGCCTGCCCTTTGACCCTAAGCCCCAGGTGCAAAAGCTCAGGAAAGGGTGGAGCTTGACTCAAAGCATTGCTAACAAGGTCATGGACACTCAATATGATTGAGTGTAGGGAACTCAGGTGGAATCTCCTGAGCACCAATAATATGGACCACCCCTACAGTGTTACTCAGTGCTGAACCTCAGTGGAGGAGGAAGATTGATTGGGCTGGCCAACTCAAGATCAGTCACAGGAAGGAGATAAGGGATGAAGAAGGTAGATAACAATGTTATTGATAAGTGCCTAGAAGAACTGGAAATATTTGCTCTGGTATAACCTACTGTCTGAAACAGCCTTAATTCCTGAGGTGGAGAGGGTGGGGGGAGATGAGCATCACTAGGATCAGCACCAAGTTGATTTCTATGAGGAGGAAGTCAGACATACCTCCACTTTCTGAATTACTCACCATTTCTGATACCAGCTATCCTTGCCACAGCTCTCTATTTCTTTACTGAGTTTGAAAATTTATTGCAATGGCCACATAAACTCACAGATCTTACTTGTGATTATGTGGTTTGTTGAGAATTAACAGGCTTCAACTCGGGATCAAGATCAATATGGAAATGATGAGATGCAATTCAGGAGACATGACACAGTTCTTCAATTGGGACAACTTCCAACCAATACAGCTCTCCGCTCCTTCTCAGCCATGTCTACTGGCAGTTCTGTTTTTTAGCCATGCCCACAGCAAGACACCCTTTTTCTTGGTTATGTCAGCCAGCAGGCCCTTCTCTAGGTCTCTGCTCTGCTCAGACAAATGTTACAGCTCTTTAGTACTGACAGCAAGCCTTCTGCATGATAGCACTCAGCTCTCTCTCCACAGACCAGTAAGCCCACCATGCCATCTCATGCCAGCCTCCTGGTCTGTGCTACTCATACCACTGCTACCCTTTCTCTGCCACTGGGCTATGCTGTGCTTTCCATTGCTTCTCTCCATCGACAGAGTTGCAGATCTCTTCTAGGTCTGGGAGGTTTGCAATACAGGGACCTTGGGTCCAAAGGACACACTCTGCTCCAGATTCTTCTTGTTGGTAGTGAGGTCCTCCCTCAACCTCTGTGGGATTGGCCCTTATATTCAATTTCAAGGCCTGACCCTCCCAGACAGAAAATGAACTCACTATTCCCCTCAGTAGACCACAGTCACCCAATTTGCATAGTAAACTGACTAATCACTGCAACATGTAAAATAAACCAATCACAGGGCAGACAATATCCCAACCAATTATTTTAGGCAGAATCATAAATTCAAGGCTGTATATAAAAGAAATACATTGCACCACACATGGAAAAGAGAAAGAAAACTTAGGGTTGGTAAAGGAGAGGAGTCAGCATAATAATAGCCACCTGAGATCATAGGGTGTAGAAAACATAAATCCAAGGATGTATGGGGAAGAAAAACAAGTCCATAAGAATAAGAGAGCAGCCACAGTCTCAAACCAATGCCCCATATGGTCCTCTGAGCATATCGTTAAACTCAGGAACTTCCAAGCTACTGTGAAGGTTTTATTATTATTATTATTATTATTATTATTATTATTATTATTATTGTTGGTTTATGAAGAACTAGAACCCTAAGTCTTTTGTGAAATTTTCATATTTCCAGCCCATCATTTGTGACTTTTCTCTCAGTCCAATTGTGTTCTCAACATTTCCTCCACACATCAGCCTCAGCACATGGTAAGATTTCAAGCACATTGCATTTGTATTTATGTGGGCAATGGTGGTTCAGTAACAGAATTGTTGCCTTCTTGCCTAAGACCCAAGTTCAGTTCCTGGCCAATGCACCTCATGCACAACTACATACCCACTGTCAGTGGAGGTTTGTGTGTTGCTATGATGTTAAACAGGTTTTGGTAGAGCTTCTAGACTAAGACAAAATAGGGAAAAAATCCTGGGAATCCACTTCTGAAAAGCAGTCAATGAAAATCCTATGGATCACAATAGTCTGATCTGTAACCAATCATGGGGATGGCACAGGACCAGGCAGCATTTTGTTCAGTTGTCCATGGGGTCGCTGTGAATTGGGGGCCATTTTGACAGCAGCTAATAACAACAGCAGCATATGTATTTAGCAGTATATGTATTACCTTGAAACACTCTTGTATATGTATTTATCTTCACTTGGGCCTAAGGCAGTTGCCAGCCAAGCCCAAGGCTGGTGGTTTAAACCGACCAGCCACTCCCCTCCAGGTAGACCGGGCTATCTCTTTGGGAGCTCTGCAGGAGTAGTGCCTACACCATTTGACTGCTAACCAGAAGGCTGGCGGTTCAAACCCACCAGCCACTCCCCAGAAGGAAGGTTGGGCAATCTACTTCTGTAGTGATATCGCCTCAGAAACCTAAGGAGGGGTCGCTATGAATCAGACCTGACTTGACGGCAGCGGGTACTTCTCTAAGCAACTTTATGATGCACTACTATTGCTGCCAGCCATTCTCATTATCTGGAACTAGTTCCAATTAGCCTTTCAAACCTGCCTTCAGTCTAAAAGCTTTATGATTTCTTTTAAAGTCTTAAAAAATCAAAATCAAAATCAAGCAGACAAAAACTGATGTGATCCTAGTTCTAAATTCTGACTAATGAAGAACTTATAAGAAATAGACTTTGTACACAAGTTTTTTATATCATTTCTAAGGTGGAATGTGTTACATGAACAGGAAATGAGTTCCCTATTACCAGTGGCATTTAATAAGGAAGGAATTGTTCAAGCCGGAGATAGAAGTTTGAGCTAAAATAACCTAAGGGGAAGAGGGAGAAACACTTTAAATGGCGTGGGACTCAAAACTCTAGATGTCAGAAAAATAGAGACAGAAGATTCAAAGGACCTCACATGCTCCTTATACTTTTTACTTTTTCTGACTTGCTCCCAAGTCAGTGGACTATCTATTCAACTACAAATAAAGAGTGAGACATAATGGTGTCCTTTGGACAGATGAGAGAACACTGGTTTGGAGAGAGAAAAACCATCTTCCTAAGAATCATGCTTCAGAGCTAGTTCCTGACTTTCAGAGCTTTTCTTGAGGGGGAAAAAAAAAAAAAAAATCCAAGTTAACATTCTTTCCATTTGACATATACATCCTGGAAATTTAGAGCTGGAGAGACTTTAACCTTCGTGAGATTCATTTTACAAACGATGCAAAAGACTTGGTTCATTCCACATAGCTAGTTTATGGTGGCATCAACCAGCACGAAAAATTCCTGGTCTCTAATCCAGTCAGATTATTTTCCCTCTATTTACTTACTCTCTTTGATCTCTGGGTTTTGGGAATTAAAAATTCTGAACTACCTGATGATTTTTCTCATTTCTCTTTCACCTTGAGAAGTGTGTTAATCTACTTTCTCAACAAACCTACATGGTTTTTAGCTCATAAATGCAGATAGGATTTATGGTCACTTACTGTAGTTATGATAGGCTAATGGCTGCAACAAATAGAACCCAGAATGAATAACAGCTCAATCCCAATAAACATCTAATTTTTCCTAGGTAATAGGTTTGGGCTCTGCTATCTCCAATATATTTCTCCTAGTGTTATCTTGGATTGCTTCAACTTCTCCATCTGGGTAATGAGCATGGAGGACTTCACATGAGAGGCTTTGTGAGTCTGCTCCAGGAAGATGCATCCCATTTTATTGAGTAGAGCTCAGTCATGAGACCTTACCTAGTTGCAAGGCAAGTGTGGAAATGTACACAAGGTGTGTGAACCAAGGAAGAAAAGGAGACCTAGCCTTTGCCACAGCTATCCCTGCAGTTCCAGTCAAGAGCCAAGGGTCTTGCATGATGCTGGGTGCAGAGCAGGTGCTCGGTACATTTATTTGTTTTTAGTCTGCTGCCTGATTTCTTTTTAAATCCTAGAACCATTGGATGGGACACGTACCCTCCCATATATCAAAGCTCTCTCCTTCCTCTTCATCATTGTCCCAATTTCCAGGGAATGAGGGACAGCAGGACCAGATACTATAAGAGAAATCAGTTCATTTGGCTTCTCTCCATGAAAGCCCATTGCCACTTCTCCCTGAACATCTGGCTCATTTACTGGGGTGTGTAAAGAGAGGCCCTCTGTGCCTTCAGCGCCTCAGCACAGCACCTGTGAACATATGCAGAAAGTACTTCCCAAGCACTTGGAACACAATCTGCTCTGTGTGCACACTCCCTCTCCCCCTGCTCATAATAATAATATTTACCTGTTTGTCAGAGAGAGCCGTTGAGGGAAGAGAGTTCACCTGCCATGATGAGAGCAGAGATTCTCTAATAAAAGGCATTTGGTGGCAAAATTAATTAGGGCATATTTCAAAGGCAGGCTAAGAACTCACCACTTGCACATTCTGCACAGAGGCTTCTCTGATGCTAATGGTCACTAGGGGTAGAGGAATGACAATGATAATAAGTGTTTTATTTATTTATTTATGCATGCATGCATGCTGTAGTATAAAGAGCAGGGCAGGCCCTGGCTGTCACTTTAGCTGCATGGCATTTTATTGCGGCCATTTTTCTCCTGGCACGTAGGTACTTGTTTGTTATTGTTAGGTGCTGTTGGGTCAGGTCCAACTCATTGCAACCCTATGTACAACAGAACGAAACACTGCTTGGTCCTGTGCAGTCCACACAATTGTTGGCTATGCTTGAGCCCATTATTGCAAGCATTGTGTCAATCCATCTTGTTGAGGGTCTTCCTCTTTTTCACCAACTCTCTACTTTACCAAGCATGATGTCCTTCTCCTTGAACTGGTCCCTCCTGGTAACATGTCCAAAGTACATGAGACAAAGTCTTGTCATCTTCACTTCTAAGGAGCATTCTGGCTGTTCTTCTCCCAAGGTAAATTTGTTTATTCTCTGGGCAGTTCATGGTATATGCAATATTCTTCACCAACACCACAAGTCAAATGGATCAATTTTTCTTCAGTCTTGCTTATTCATTGCCTAGCTTTCACATTGATATGAAGTAATTGAAAAGATCATGGCTTGGATCAAGTGCACCTTAGTCCTCAAAGTTACATCTATGCTGTATCACACTTTATAGACACCTTTTGCAGCAAATTTGCCCGTTGCAGTAATACATTTGTTCTGGTTACCTAGTGCCACTCTCACAAGAAATAGGAAGGCCTTTACAAACAGGAGTTTATTCTTACAATTTGGGAACTTTAAGTCCAAGTTCAAAGTGCCAGGCTCTAGGGGCTGGGTGAAAGCCCCACAACCTTGGGGTCCAGCTCTGCCTCCCGCCTACTGGAGCTAGAGGCGTTTCTGCACTCAGATGGATACCAGCTGCCGAGGCTGAGTAGCCCCAAGGTTGACAAGGAAAAAGGCACAGGCCTGATGTTATCAAACCACATGGCAGGCCATTAACTTAAGTCTATTGTAAGTCCCAAGGTCGGTAGAGCATAGCAATCTGCTGAGCAACGACATGGCTACATGCAGGGTCCCAGCGTGCCATAAGCTAGAGACCATACCCAAATGCTTCTCCTTATATACAGGAAGCAGACCACATACCCAAAGGCAGCTACCCCAGCTGCTTGTGGTAGATCCCACCATGGAGTTGATTGCCAGTCTCCTCATGAGGATTAACTACCACCAGCTGCCCAGCCACTCAACCAGGCCCAGCCAAGTTAACACACAAACCAAACTACTACAACATTGTTTGATTTCTTGACTGCTGCTTGTTATTAACGGGTCCTAAATGCATATGTTGTTGTTGTTATGTGCCGTCTAGTGGGACCTGACTCATAGCAACCCCTCCTTGGGTTTCTGAGGCAGTATCACTACGGAAGTAGATTGCCCAACCTTCCTTCTGAGGAGTGACTGGTGGGTTTGAACCACCAGCCTCCTGGTTAGCAGTCAAGTGCCTTAGGCACTATGCTACCAGAGCTTCCAAATACATATAGGTACAGTAAATGGCCTGGTGCTCCTCAAACCAAAAAAAAAAAAAAAGAACCACAAATCCACTGCCACTGAGTTGATTCCTATTCATAACAACCCTATAGGACAGGACAGAACTGCCCAGAAGCTTTCCAAGGCTGTAACTCTTTATGGAAGCAGACTGCCTTATCTATCTCACATGCAGAACAGCTGGTGAGTTCTGTTCACTGACCTTTTGGTTAGCAGGCAAATGCTTTATCCACTGTGCCACAAGAGCTGCCTTGGTGTATCTCAGGAGGGTGAATTGCACATGCTCAGCTCCAGTGGACTTTCCTCTGGTATCATCATATTTTGAGGGGGATTCAAATTGTTGCCTTTTTTACAGCAGCATCCTGAGGAGGAGAATATAATTTGTTGAGGTAGTAAAAGAAGCACATTACCTACAAACTCTTAGGGTGGAATCCTCAATTGTTAACTTCTTCTCTTAATTAATTCCCACTATGAAAGAAATAAAAGAGTTCATTTTCAACTCAGTTTTGGTGTCAGGAGAGCTGATTGCAGTGAGATTTATGCCAAGCTCCATTATAAATCATACTTCTGGGTATAATTACTATTCAGTGTTATGTTTATTTATTTTTTTTAATCATCTTGTTATATTTTTTCTCTCTCTCATTTCAAGCCCCATCCCCCTCAAGTGTTCAAAGCCTAAAATTGCTGTGTGTGCACTGTGAACTCCCTAGCACCATTGGTTTTGAATGAATTCTACCCTTGGCAGGAAGGTAAAAAGGGGATCAAATTGCATGGAAAGTGACTGGATCACCTTTGAGGTTGTCTTCTGTCCCTAAAGCCATGTATGCATGTGTGTGTTTGTGTGTGTGTGTGTGTGTGTGTGTTGAGATATGTGGGCAGTGGGTTTTAAAAGTATATTGTAATTACTTTTTTCTCTCTATTTATTCTACTTTGGTTTCTTTGAGTGTACCTTTTCTTAGGAGTGGACATTGAACATATGAAACAGAGGTAATTATTTGTATAATCTTATTTTAGGCTCTTCTTCAGTACCAATAATTTTATTTTAGTATATGAGATACATACTAATGTTGTATCCTAATGCTATATGTATTAACAAGTTAAATATAAAACTCAAATCCCTCTTCACTTCCATATGCCCTCTCCTAGTACCCTATCCAGCAGTAATCAGTGTAATTACTTTAGTATGTAAATTTACAGTCCCTTATCCATGCATACTTACACCCACATGCATGCACACACATTCACCTATACACATATATGTATTAGAAAAATATGTATATGTATTAGAAAAAATATATATATGTATAATTTTATATATGTATAATTATATGTATATGTATAATTTTGTGTATGTATAATTATATGTATATGCATAATTTGTGAATGTATAGTTTTTTCCATGAATAGTATTACACTGAGGTATAATGGAGCACTGGTGGTGCAGTGCCTAAGGCATTTGACTGCTAACCAGAAGGTTGGCAGTTCAAACCCACAGGCCTTCCATGGAAGGAAGACCAGGTAATCTATTTCCATAAAGATTTATGGCCTCAGAAACCCAGTGGTGGTGGCTGTGATTAGAAATTGACTCAATGGAAGTGAGGTTCTTTTTTCTTTTTTTTTTTTTTTAGGGATATTTTTCTCAATGTTTGTATCATTTAACAATGTGAGTTTGTAACATTTCTATTTGTTGACTTATATTTAAATTTCCTGACATATATATGTATACACTTACATACACCTCATTCTTTTGGACTACTACATACTGTTCTCTATTATGGATATGCCATAGCCTGGAAAACCATCCCTCATTAATGGATATTCAGTGGTTTTGGAGCTTTTGCTTCTGTAAACAATGCTGCAGTGATTATCTTCATATATTCCTCCTCATGCATATGTGCCAGTGTTCTTCTAATACAGATGCTTAGAAATATTGCATTTTAAATTTAAATTTAGAAGGACAAATCATATTCTATAGTGATGGCACCAATTTTGAGTCCCACCAACAGTATGAAAGCACACATTTTCTCAAACCCTTTCCAATAGTGTAGTTTTCAAAGCACTAAGTGTTAAGGTAGAGTCTAGAAAGAGATATCAGCATTTCTGATGCTTATTCCAGAGTTTTTATGAGTGCAAACATAGTCTTCCATAAAGTACATAAGAAACACAAACCTGAAGCAATGAAATGGATTTTTTTTTCTATCCAAATTATTATAAACATTGGTCTACATGAGCATTGTTCTCCTTGTATTGTGATAGCTAAATTTGTGTGTCAACTGGGCTAGGCCTGGTTGAGTGGCTGGGCAGCTGGATGTAGTATTCCCCGTGATGAGACTGGTAATCAACGACATGGTGGAATCTACTGTGAGCAGCTGAGTAGCTGCCTTAGGGATGTGGTTGGCTTCCTGAATATGAGCAGAAGCCTTGGGAAATGGTCTCTAGCTTATGGCACACTTGAACTCTGCATGTAGCTGATTCCTTGTTCAGCAGCCTACCATGCTCTGCCAACCTTGGGACTTTCAATGGACTTGAATTAATGGCCTGCCATGTGGTTTGATAACTTCGGGACTGTGCCTTGTTACTTGTCAACCTTGGGATTGTCAGTCTCAGCAGCCTGCAGGTGCCTTTAGCTCCAGTGGGCCAGGAGCAAGAGGCAGAGCTGAAGCCCGAGGTTGAGGGGCTTTCACACAGCCCCTAGAGCCTGGCACTTCGAACTCAGACTTCTAGCCTCCCAAACTGTAAGAGAATAAACTCCTGTTTGTTCAAGCCATCCCATTTGTGGTATATTCCTGTCAGAGAGGTACTAGGTAACCAGAACATACATCATAATGCAACCATTGTGTGAACAATTGTGTATATCACCTTTGGAATTCTATGACAGATTCTTTTGAAACTTTTCAGAAATTGAGGCCAGAAGTTGATTCCCTTGAAAACAGATTTTGGTTTTTGGAAAGAATCAAAAGCCATTTGGAGCAAAACCTAGCAAATGAGGTGTGTGATCAAACTCTAATAATTTTGATATCTGGTGTCATAAAATAGTAAGGTTGACTTACTGGTATAGATATATATAATAGTCTTATCATTTGGAGGCATAGGTTCAGTTGTTATAAAACAAATTGACCACATAATTTATAGTCACACCCCATCTGAGTCAGAAAAAATTTATAGGAAAAAGCTGTAGAAATTTGTTCTTCACATTATTGCAAAAAGATCAGTGATAATTGATATGTGAAGAAATATAGATATGGAAAAGTGTGAACAATAATGAGTTTTATTGTGTCATATCCGTGCCCCACCCCCCAAAAAGTGCATGTTTTCTTCATTGAACTGGATAATCATTTGATGGTACTTTAAGCAAAAGACTCTCTTGCTATTCCCTATGTGTCAGGGACAGAGGAGTGGAAAGAACTCATCTACGTCATCAGCCTGAGTATTCACCTAAGTGACAGCATGAGGGTCTCATTTAACCAGATGAGTCATTACCAAGTAGGGAGACACTGTGCTTGTCACTGATCTCCCCTGTGCCATTAGGTGACCTGAGATGGACATTAGGTGATCCAGAGGACACAATGTGTGTGTGTGTGTGTGTGTGTGTGTGTCCCTTCAGAGAAGAGTCCAGTGGCTTCTAAATGGACAAATCGTAATCAAGCCTCCTGGGGCTATCTGGGGGTTTGCTGCTCTTTCCCCTCCTCTGTCCCCAACACAGAGCATGGCAGAAGAGCAAATGAGGTAGCTGCAAATTCATGCTGTGCTTTGAGTTTCCATAGATGTGATTATGTCTAACACCCCTTTTATGACTATTAGTCTTTGAAAATTGCTTAAAGCTATGTTTAAGAAGTCTCAGAATAAAAAGAGATTATCCTAGAAGGTGAGAGAAGCAGAGGCCCTACGGCAGCTAAAAACAATGATATTTGGCATTTATATAGGCCCCTTTGTCTTCAAGGGAGCTCTGGTGGCATAGTGCCTAAGTGCTAACCAGAAGCCTGGCAGTTCCAACCCACCAGCCACTCCTCAGAAGGAAGATATTGGGTGATCTACTTCCATGGTGATACCACCTCAGAAACCTAAGGATGAGTTGCTATGAGTTGGATCTGACTCGATGGCAGTGAGTTTGGTTTTGCTTTGTCTTCAAGGTTCAGATGGGAACTCAACTAACCAGGCTAAATATGATCAGGGATCTGAAAGCTGTGAGTTCAAACCTCATTTCAGCTGCTCATTCTTTTATGAGGAGTTGGAATATGATTAATTCCCTTTTTCCTAGCATTTATCTGACAAGGTTGGTCTTATGTTTTGGCAGAGTAGGTAGTATGACTCCCCTTCCAAGGTATACTCCCCTTCCAAGACAAGAGTTTCTCTCACTATTATCTGAACAGAACACACTTATAGGCATAGTTTGCAGTAGCATGTGGGCAATTAGTTTATTGCACTGTCACCAATTACACAAAAAGGCTTGGAGGACATGGGCCACGAAAGAGATGAGCTTAACTGAGTACTTGAAGTTCAATGTGTCTGGCAAAGGAAGCAGTGATGATTCAGTGGTAAAAATCTTGTCTTCTATTTGGGAGACTGGGATTTGATTTCTGGCCAAAGCATTTGATGCACTGCTACCATTTGTCTATCAGTGGAAGCTTGCATGTTTGTATGAAGCTTACCAGGTTTCAGTGGAGATTCCAGACTAAGACAGACTAGGAAGAAAGACCTGGTAATCCACTTCCCAAAATCAGCCAAAGAAAACCCTGTCTATCACAATAGTTCTATCCTCTTGTGCATGGGGTTGTTATATGAGCCAACTCCATGATTGATTGCCTTTTTTTTACAGAATTTTATGCAAATCAGTATTTTGTCTTTTTTTTAAGCTTGATTCTACTCTTCCTGCTCCATAATATTTTATCTTGTTTTTCTCCAAACTTTGGATGTCTACTTTGGTTCCCCTGTTTGCTTTCCCTCCTCTATCTGGACCTCATTGGTATTCTTCAACTTTGGTTTTCCATTGAACAACTAATACACATTTTGCTTGTGACATTCATTGCCATCCTCACATTGTAACATCGCTTCCTTCCTATGTTTACTATTTCCCTTCCTTCCTCACAATTCCTTCCTTCTGAGGTTTATTCCTGGGCAAATGTTGCCCTTTTGATAGCATGTGGTTGATTATTCTAAGGAGTACATATTTCTTTGGTGTTTTATATTGTTCACTTTATAGTCCTGTCTATCCTTTGGCTGAAAGTTGAGTCATGCGGATGAGTTCAGTTCCAGACCTGAAGGGGGTCTAAGGGCTATAATCTTGGAGGTTCTACCAGTCTCTATCCAACCAATAGGACTGGTCATTTTTTTTTTTTTTTTTTAATGTGATTTGGGTGAAAGTTTACAGAGCAAATTCATTTTCCATACAGCAGTTCACACACACATTGTCTCATGACATTGACTACAATTTACCCCAATGCAGTAGCTCCCCTCCTCCTTCCTCCTGATAGTTACCTCTTCCCTGTGTCCATCCCTCCATGCACTCCTACCCCCTGAACTGTCTCCCTGTACATAAACAGCCCTTCTTTCTCCCATGATTGTTCTCTCCAAGGAATGTATCTACCTCAGGTACGTGTTCACTCATATATTTGTCTTTTGTTTGGCTGGAAGCTTCAGGTGTGGGTTCAATTCTAGACCTGAAGGGCAGTTAGGGACCATAGTCTCAGTGGTTCCACCAGGCTCTATCAGACAAGCAAACCTGGTCTGCCTTTTTTTTTTTTTTTTGCCAAATGATTTTGAGTTTTGTTCCAGTTTGTTCTTCATCTCTATCCAAGATCTCCTGCATAGATCCCCCTCTGAGTGGTTGACAGTGGTAATCAGGCACCATCTAGTTCTTCTGGTCTCATAGGCTGAGGATTGCATGGTGTACCAGTCATGAGGACTAATTGTTTCCATGAATCTTTGATTTCCTTCATTCTTCTTTGCTCTGGATGAGGAGAGCCCCATCATTGCATCTAGATGGCTGCTTGCAAGCTTTTAAGATCCTAGTCGCTACTCATTAAGGTAGGAGGTGGAACAATGTTTTGTGTAGCACGTTATGCCAATTGATTTTGATGTCCCCTGTGACTATGTTCCCAAGCCCACAGTTTCAACTACTCGCTCCCTCTGGATAGCTGGCTGTGAGGACTGGTCATTTTTATGATTTAGAGTTTTATTCCACATTTTTCTCCCACTCTATCCAGGACCTCCTTTTGAGATAGGCAGAAGGTAGCAGGATCACAATAACTGCTGTAGTTAAAGATTAACCCATATCCTGAAACATAGGGTGCAGAAGTAACCAGAAACCTCCCCCAGCTCTGTGCTTCAAGATTTTTGTAGGTGTTTGTTGTGGGCAACCTAATTTCCAACTCTCCAGGCATGTGCAGTACAGCAACAGTTGCCCTTGTATGACCACCCTGAGATGATAGAGGCCCTGACTGGTAATCCAACCAGCTCTCGAAAGTATGGCACATGCAACACATCTCATAATAAGTTATGTCAAGAAGCTCAACAATCCTGGCAACTCTTGTGCATGCACTCATTTCCATAGTGCCACTCTATGGTGGCATAGTGTCTAAGGCATTTGTCTGCTAACCAGAGGGCTGGCAGTTCAAACCCACCAGCCACTCCTCAGAAGGAAGATTGGGCAATCTACTTCCATGGAGATACCACCTCGCAAACCCAAGGAGGGATTGCTATGGGTTGAATAGACTTGATGGCAGTGAATTTGGGCTTTTTTTTTGGTACCTCTTTCTGGGAACCTACCAGCCCTTCTCAGAAAATCCCCACCTCTTTCAAAACCCTTAAAAACTACAGCAAATCTTTGCTTGGGGAGACAGAGGCTGCTGTTGCTTAGTGCCCCTTTGTCTCTGCTGATGAACTACTTTCTTTTTCTCTTTTCCTTAATAAAGAATTGTTTATATGGAAAGTTTAAGCCTTTCCTGATCATTGTTGGTCAGCAGAGAGCAAGAGCCTGGCAGGGCTGACTACTAATAGGGAAGGGCTCCCTGGGATACTTTCAGAGTAATCAGCAATGGTAGCCAGGCACTGTCTAGTTCTTCTGGTCTCAGGATCTTGGACTCTGGGATTCATGTCACCCATTGGTCTTTTGTGCCAGTTAGTTCCCGTGTCTTTGATGTTTTTACTTTTCTTGGCTTAAGACAGGGAAAGATCAATAGCTGCCCCTTAGATAGCTGCTCACAAGCTTTTAAGACCCTAGTTGCTACTCACCAAAGTAAGATATAGATCATTATCTTTGTGGACTATGTTATGCCAATTGGCCTTAGTGTCCTTTGAGACTATGGTGCTGAGCCCCTATGCCCAATGACTCATTCCCTCAAGGTGTTGGCTAAGATGTTTTCATAACTTTGGTCCCTGTATGCCCTACTATATTCATGGATATATTTGCAGCATATGTAAATACATGTGTAGAAATATCTTCTGTCAAACCTATATATATTTGTGGGTGTAGCCGATGCACCTTCCCACCCTTGTTCACCTTGTGTGTCTATCTGTGTATCTGCTTGTAGATTATTATTACTGTTATTGCAGGATTATGTACAAATTAGCATTCTCCTTTGTGGCCTTTCATTTGGCTGCTAAGCAAAAGGTCAATGGTTCAAATCCACCAGCTGCTCCATGGAAGAGAGATGAGACAGTCTATTTCCATAAAGATTTACAGCCTTGAAAACACAATGGGGGTTGCTGTGAGTCAGAATCAACTTGACAGCACTAAGTCTGGTTTTGGTTTTGTGGTCTTCCAATGTCTTCCTTCACCTTGATCTTTTTGAACTGACCTCCCTCACCCAAGTTAATAACCTCTTGTTAGTGATTTACCATCCCACTCTTCCCACCCTGGTAATTTCAATGAATATTTCTTTCTGTGTATAAACTTTTACTTGATATTTTTACAGTAGTGGTCTCATACAATATTTATAATTTTCAGATTGACTAATTTCACTCAGCATAATGTCCTCTACGTCCATTCATGTTATGAAGTATTTTGCAGATCCATTGTTATTCTTTAATGTCACGTAGTATTCCATTCTGTGTATCATAGTTTGCTTATCCATTTTTCCATTGATGGACATTCAGGTTGTTTCCTTCTTTTTGCTAATGTGAAGAATGCTGTGATGAACATGGATGTGCATATATCTGTTCATGCCATAGCTCTTATTTCTCTAGGATATATCCCTAGTTGTGGGATTCCTGGATCATATGATATTTTTATTTACAGTTTTTTAAGGAAGTGCCATACCATTTTTCACAGTGGATATTCTATTTTACTATCCCACCAGCCATATATGAGGATTGCAATCTTCCCATACCCTTGACAAAATTTGTCATTTTCTGTTTTGTTTTTTTAAATTTTTGCTATTAATGCTGGAGTGATTTGATCTCATTGTTGTTTTGATTTCCATCTTTCTAATGGCTAATGATTTATTTCTCCATGTGTTGTTTGGCTGCCTGAATATCTTCTTTGGTGAAGTGTCTATTCATGTCTTCTGCCCATTTTTCAATAGGATTATTTGATTTGTTGTTGTTGATGTGTTAGAGTTTTCTATAAATTTTAGAGAATGGACCTTTACCAAAACTGTTTCCTTGTCTGTAGGTTCTCTTTAGTAGCTACTTACCTACATACTACCTGATTATGTAGCAGGTAGTAAGAGAGTAGTTTGCTTAATTATGACAAGAGATTAATAATTTATGCTTCATTGTTGTTGTTGTTATTATGTGCCGTCGAGTCGGCCCCGACTCATAGCGACCCCCTCCTTGGGTTTCCGAGGCAGTATTACTACGGAAGTAGGATTGCCCAGCCTTCCTTCCGAGGAGTGGCTGGTGGGTTTGAACCGCCAGTCTTCTGGTTAGCAGTCAAGTGGTTTAGCCACTATGCTACCAGAGCTCCCTATGCTTCATTAGTTTCCTTATATTATAGAATATTTTATCTGCTGGCATAAATGTCTTGGTCTGTAACCATGGCTCTTATCCAGTGCATCTCATAATATTTATATTCTAAAATAATCTTAGGCATATAACTGCTAAAAGCTTCATCAATTCACATTTCAGAATTAGTTGCCAGATTGTAAACTTAATAATAGTATTGTGCCTTTGTGTCTAAGACTCTTAACTACATTTGCAATTTAAATGCTTGGTCATTTCTCTAGCTCATTAACCATTCCAATACCTCTCCAGTCAACAGTCCATATTGCCACTAACAATTAAACCATGCCTCCATTGTAGATAACATAGTCTTATCAATCTATTGGGAACTCTGGTGGCATAATGCCTAAGTCATTTGACTACTAACCAGAAGGATGGAAGTTCAAACCCACCATACACTTTTCAGAAGGAAGATTTGGCAATCTACTTCCATAGTGATACCACCTCAGAAACCCAAGAAGAGGTACTCAGAAACCCAAGGAGGGGTTGCTGTGAGTCGAATCAACTCACAGTGAGTTTGGTTTTTGTTTTTTATCAGTCTATTAAGAACTAAACAAGTATTTAGCATGTACTATATCTATAATCTTTTATTATCATGAGTGACCATATATAGAACCTATAAGACATGATATAAAACTAGAAATGTGCTTGCATTGTAAAAAATGATTAATTAACCTCTTTCAGATTGAGCTGGTATTACTTTTTCTGATTATACAAATTTGAGGATGGTTAAATTCTATATGGAGAAAATCATAGCAGAAAGATTTACATGTTTTCAGACCCATGAATTTGGAGAGGACTTTTAACAAGAGGTGGATATGAGAGAGACTTTGTAAAATGAAAAGCCCCTTGCTAGGACAAATTGTATGTGGTAGATGAATGTGAGCACTGAGTCAAAGAAAAATCATAGAAGTTCTTCTTCTAATGGTGTTGTTGGAGGAATATTTTGTCCTATGATTATTATTCAATTAAATTATGTGATTCAAAAAAAAAAAAAAAACCCAGCTCTTTGTCATCCAACTCATAGTGACCCACATTGGGTTTCCAAGGCTGTAAATCTTTACAGAAACAGACCACCCCATCTTTCTTCTGTAGAGTGGCTGGTAGCTTCAAATCACTGACCTTTTGGTTAGCAGCCAAATGCCTTAACCGCTACACCATTGGAGCTTCTTACATTATGTGATTAGATTGAAAAATATATAAATATATTTAACTGTATTATCAATAGGGGTGTCTGTGTGTGCATGCATGTGTGTATGCTGTTTATGACACAGTAAATTTGTCTGCAAGCTTTTTTAAAGGAAAACTCCTATCATCACCCCTTCCAAGTTTCCATCAGTTCTCCATTGGTGAAGAGGATGAAAACTGTAGCTATTGCCCACCTTTACTGAATCCCCTCCTCTTCCCCACTCCTGTTGCCCTTTTTCTCCCCATTCCTGGCTCATATTTGCCTTTGAATCCTTACCGCCTTCTTGGTACAGAGAAGAAAAGTATTTAAGCAGACTATTCTGTATTAAGGTCACTGGGAAGCACAAGCAATTTGCCCTCAACTACACATTAAAAGATTGGTGGTTTGAATCTACTGAGCTGCACCATGGGAAAAGGCCTGAAGACCTGCTTCTGCAAAGGGCACAATCAAGAAAATCCCTATGGAACAATTCTACTCTATAACCATGGGATCTCCATGAGTTGGAATCAACTTGACCTTGACTGTAATTGTTTTGGTTTGTTTTTTGGAATTTTGTATTTAGTTCTTAAAGATTTGAGACTTTTTAAAAATGTGATTATTCTTACAAGAGGTACCAGACAAAATTAAGAGAGGCTCATTTATCCCAAAGTAGTTAGTCTTTAGGACAGGAGTATAATTTAAGGAGATCCAATACTGAAGAGTGACAGAAAATACTTTTGCATTTAAAGCAGGGTTCATTAAACCTGTCTAATACTGCTCATCCTTTGCATTCCATGATGCCAGTGGCTTTGGGTTGCATTTAGCACCCCAACTCTGATATGTTTTTGTTACCTATGAAATGCTCAATGTATATATTATTTTGCTCTCAGTTTCCCTGAAGGTGATTTCCCTGAAGTTTGAACTCTAGTTGTTCCTCAGAGCCACTGTGGAGAAGAGGCCAGAACTCTAACAAGAAGCAGTCTGAACTCAGCCTGACAAGTCAGCAGCCACAGTGCAATGATTATAGCAAAAACCCCATGAAATTACCTGGAGCTTAAGTAGTAATTCTGGACAAATTCGTTTCATATCTTTTCTTGTACCTAGTCCATTAGCTG
Source organism: Orycteropus afer afer (assembly GCF_000298275.1). Taxonomy (NCBI): domain Eukaryota; kingdom Metazoa; phylum Chordata; class Mammalia; order Tubulidentata; family Orycteropodidae; genus Orycteropus; species Orycteropus afer. The sequence continues at coordinate 2,191,041 of NW_006921911.1, read as the reverse complement.
CACCATTTGAAACTTCTTTTTGGCTCAGTGAATACAGTGCTGTACTTGAGCTATTATACCACTCATATACAACCCAATGCTCAGGATCTGCCTCTGATTTCCCATTACCAGCCATAGAGTTGCCCATGATATGTTACTATTGGTATTTTGTGAAGCTGTTAGTGTGCATGTGTGAGACAATTTTAATTCTGTCTTTAACCAATAATAAATGGCAATAAGTGAAGGATTATTAAACCTTAAGAACAGGAATAAGAGAAGGAATACTAAATTCAATTATAGAACTAATAATAATAACAAAGAACAAACCCACAGTCGTTGAGTCTATTCCAACTCATACCAATCCTGTAGGGCAGAGTAGAACTTCCTGGTAAAGTTTTCAAGGCTTTAAATCTTGATGACCAAACTACCTCACTTTTCTCTTGTGGAGTGGCTGGTGGGTTCAAACTGCCAAACTTTTGGTTAGCTTTTAAACATTGTGCCACCACAGCTCCTTATAGAACTAAAGGATAGTGCAAAAACAGATGAGTTATTGTGTTTGTGGTTGGGGCTTCCTAATAATTGAGATTAGGTTGGCATCTTAAAACCAAAACTCCTAAAGCACAAAGAAGGGAATAGTGGTGTGAGTTTTGTCAGTATTCCAGTATTCAAGCACTTTCAGGAATCTTCTGAAATATTCCTAGTTGTGAGTGCTAGACATTTTCACAGTACTCAACAAGAATTGTATGCTGTCACATGAATACATAATATCTATCTTCCCTTCTCCAAAATCTCTAGTAAAGTATCCTAATTGTCCAATCTACCATATTGGCAACCTAAAGAATGGCTACAGCACTCTGTGACATGTGCATCATGGCCTAAAGACACTACAGAGCTTTAGCTGTCATCCTACAACAAGGAAATACAGGAAGTGAAGAGAGAGGAGGAATGAGTTCCAGGGTGATGTCACTTCATATCGAATCTTCTCTCTCTCTTTTTAATTTCTAAACAACATATATAGAGTTTTGACTTAATTATGATTGGTATGGGGCATGACTTCATTCTATCACCATGTTTTCCATCCTTTTAATCCCAGCTAATTTGTATGTGTGTGTGTGTGTTAACATAAATGTGTCTCTGAGTGACATATAGTTTGATCATTTTTTTTAAAAATCCATTTTAATAATTTCTATCTTTTAACTGGAGTGTTTAATCCAGTACAGTTTGAATCATTATTGTCAGGATAAGATGTATATTTGTCACTTAGTTTTTTGTCTTATATGTTTTATATCTTGTTCGTTGCTATATCCATCCATTACTGCCATTTTTTTGTATTAAACAGGTATTTTCTAGTATATCATTTAATTCCCTTGTGATTCTTTTACTATATATAATTTCAGTTATTTTCTTAGTGGTTGCCCTGGGGATTACAATTAGCAAATCAACTTAAAGCAATCTAGTTATTATTAATCTAATTTCAATAATATACATACAACTTTGCTTATATATAACTCTGTTCCTTCCTGTTTCATTTATGTTATTATCATCACAGAAATTTCATCTATATATCTTATAAGAGCCACTGTGGAGAAGAAACCAGAGCTCTGACAAGGAGCTTTCTGACCTCAGCTTGACAGGCCAGCAGCCACAGTGCAGTGATTATAGCAAAAACTCCTTGAAATTACCTGGAGCTTCTTTGTAGTGATTTTGGAGAAGGCTTCATTGTCACATCTTTTCTTGTGACTTTTCCAACAGATGTGCCATTGGAACACAGATTTATGATTATTACATTTTATAATAGTCTTTTAAATGTTAAGGGGAAAAAAGAATTACAAAAGATTCATTTCTACCATATTTTGTGTTTATTATACAGTTAATTTTCCTAGTGGTCCTTATTTCTTCATGTTGATTCAAATTACTGTAGATTGTCCTTTCATTTTCATTTAAGTGTGTAGGACTTTTTCCAGGATTTCTTGCAGGACAGGTGTACTGGTGACATATTATCTCAGTTTTTATTTATCTGGAATTTTTAATTTTTTTTCTTCATTTTTGATGGGTAATTTTGTTGGATATAGAATTCTTGGTTAACAGACTTTTTGTTTTAGCCTTTTGGATATGCCATTCCACCACCTTCTGGCCTGTATGATTTCTGATTAAAGACCAACTGTTAGTCTTATTGAGGATCTCTTACAGGTGATAAGTAATTTCTTTCTTCAGTTTGATTTTCAACAGTTTGCTTATGTGTCTTTGTATGGAACTCTTTGAACGTATCCTACTTGTAGAGTGAAGTATTTCATCAAATTTGGGGATTTTTGGTCATTACTTCTTCAAATATTCTTTCTGCTCTCTCTTTCTCTCCTTTCTCTTTTGAGGACTCCCCATGTGCTCATACTGGTATACCTGATGGCTCTGAGGCTCTATTTTTCTTCACCCTTTTTGTTGTTCTTGTTTCTCAGAAGGATTGATATGAATTTACTTATCTTCAAGTTCACTGATTGTTTCCTTGGCCAACTCAAATCTGCTGTTCAGTCCCACTGGAGAATTTTCATTTCAATTACTGTATTTTTCAAAGTCATCTTCTCTATTTTGTTCCTTTTTATAATTTCTATCTTTTTTTATTGATATTATGTTTGATGAGCCATCATTCTCATGCTCTCCTTTAGCTGTTTAGATACAGTTTTTTTTCTGTTCTTTAAAAACAGTTAAATAGTTAATTTAGGGACTTTGTCTAATAATTCCATTATCTGGACTTTTTCAGAGACTGTTTCTATTGATTGTGTCTCTTCCTATGTATTGTCCATATGTCCTTATCTATTTGCATATCTCATATTTGTTTGTTGATAATTTGACATTTTAAATAATATATTATGGCAACTCAAAATCAAAAGCTTATTGTTACTACTTGTGCTGCAGTTTGATTAGTGCCTTCTTAAATTTTGTAAAATATCTATAGTGGGTGTGCCTCCAAAATTCATGTCACCTTAGAACTTCAGAATGTGAATTTATTTGGAAATATAGCCTCACTTGCTAAGATATTTCCTCTTTTTTCAGAACCTCAAGATCAGTTAGACTTGAGAGTTGAGGGCCTTGTCACATTTTTTCTTTGACATTCACACAGCCGTAAGCATGTACATAGCTCTTAGTATGTGTGTGCCCTTTTAGATCCTCTGGAATACAGATTTTTAAGCCCCTGGGAAATAACATTTTCAAGAATTTCCTGTTAATTTTTTTTGTTGTAGTTGAGCTTCTTATTTGCCCCACTGTTATTGCCATCCCAGGCAGCTGAGATGTTAAATAATTGCTGGTGATTATTTTCAACAAACATCCTCAAAACATAGGCTGTTTGCACAGAGTGAGGTCTGAATCAAGTTACATAAAGTCAAGAAAAACAGTTCAAATAATGGCAATCTAAGAATGGTGTTTTGGAGTAGTTACAAATTCATTCGGTCCCCACCAGTAGTTGTTAGGCTAGTATTTTTCATGATTATTTCAGGGCTATTTGTTTTCAAGTCTACCTCAGAACTGGAGGAGGAGGGGATAGGGTGATTAAAATGTAACAAAGCTCTCTGTCCTTGCCAGATATTCAGTATTTTTTCTTGAATAAGTAAGTGATCATTGGGTTATTGAAAGTCTTTGGTTTATTCCTGGAATTCTGAAAAAAATAACAATGACAATTTTTAGCTGTGTTCTTATTGCTCTGATGGAGAACAGCTTTACAGAGTTCCTCACCTCATCGATCCCAATGACATCTACTTGCATGCAATTTTGGCACTTGACTGCTAACCAAAAGGCTGGCAGTACAAAGCTACTAGATAATCCTCAGAAGGAAGATGAGGCAATCTACTTCTGCAGTGATACCACTGCGGAAACCCAAGGAGGGGTCACTATGAATTGGGTCTGGCTCGATGGCACATAACAACAACAACAACGTTGTGCTCTAGCCCTCATCTTATTTCTAGATTTTCTTTTTTTTAAAAAAATTGTGATTTGGATGAAGGTTTACAGAGTAAATTCACTTTCCATACAGCGGTTCACATATACTTTGTCTCTTAACATTGACCACAGTTTACCACAATGCAACAGCTCCCCTTCCACTTCCTCACCATAGTTACCTCTTCACTGTGTCCATCCCTCCATGCACTCCTGCCCCCTGAGATGTCTCCCTGTGCACAAGCAGCCCTTCTTTCTCCCATGAGTGTTCTCTCCAAGGAGTGTATCTACTTGAGGTAAATGTTCAACTCATATGACTGTCTTTTGTTTGGCTGGAAACTGCAGGTGTGGGTTCAATTCCAGACCTGAAGGGCAGCTAGGGGTCATAGTCTCAGTGGCTCCACCAGGCTCTATCAGACCAGCAAACTGCCCCCCCCCTTTTTTCCTCCAAATGATTTTGAGTTTTGTTCCACATTGTTCTCTCTATCCAGCATCTCCTACA
>NW_006921911.1:2176039-2180360 GCF_000298275.1 Orycteropus afer afer | reverse complement strand
GGGGAAGATTAAGAATAATAGTAAAAAGGACATAAGTATTAATAATAATAGTTGTTTTAAAACAGACAAATACAGGCAAACTAATCACCAGAAAAAAACAATGTGAAAAAGAAAGAGAGAAAAAAAAATTGTTGAAGGACAGGGCAGGGCACCCAGGCTCCGTCTGAGCACACAGACTGTGATAGAGTTCCTGTGGGCCCAGCAGGTAGGTGGGAGTGTGGGATGGCCATGCCTCTGTTCACCAAGTGGGTGTGAGGTATAAGAGTAACAAGAGGAATGTGGTACCTTTTCAGCCTTTCAGGTCCAAAGTAACCTTGGGGTTGCTAGAAAGCAGAACGTGTTCTTAAGCCCCAGGAATCTGTGAGAGTGCTGTCTTTTTAAATATCCAAAATAGTGAAGCCTCTTTTTAAACCTTCAAAATGGCAGTGCTCTCCAGACCAGCAAAAGTCCACAGCTCAGCCCGCCTTTCTCTTCACCTTCTCCATTTATTCCCCATCCACCAGAGCAGTCCTCTGTGCAGTCCCTGGCTAGCAGGGCTGATTTTTAGGTTATTTCTTAGGTCCTATCACCACTCTGGAATCTCCAAGCTGTCTGTGCTGCCAGGATCACTCAGGATCACTGCCAGATCGCAGCTCTGTATGTCTCCTTCTTTGGTATTTTCACACAAATTCTCTGCTAGTTGGGGTTTAGTCCACTTCTATATCCTTCCCTTCAAGGCTCAGTGGTCCAAGATTATCTTCTGTGTCTGTGTTAATTGGTTTCCTTTTTCTTTGTTGAAGAGGGTCTGTGCAGTCTTTTTGCCTAGTCCGCCATCTTGCCGGAACCTCCTATTTCTTGTTTTTCATTCATTTCCCTGCTTTTAAACTCTATTATTACTTCTTGAACTTTCCTTCTAGCTAGTATCATTTTCTAGATATCAGCTCTTTAAAGTAAATTACATTTCTCAAAAGTTTTAACATAAAGATGCTCTAATTAGTTCCGTGTGGTGACTAGGTGTTTTCCACTAAGAAATGTTTACAGCCTTGCACTTTTTTTTAAACTTCCATTTTCCTTCCTCCATTTTTTTTGTCATGTTTGTTTAGGTATTAATTACATTCATTACATTTCTATAATTGAGGAGCTTAACTTGATGAGTTTTGAAAAGTGTATAGTTATGTAACCTCCACCACGATCATGATGTAAAACATTCTTATTATCAAAAACAGTTTTCTCCTGCATTTTACAGTTAATCTCTTTCCTCCCCCACTGATTATGGAAAGCATTGATCTTTCTCTCATCATAGTTATGTATTTTCTAGACTTTCATGTGAATAGAATCAAGGATTATATATGTTTTAGGGGTTGTCTCTTTCTCTTAGTGTAATGTTTTTAAGACTTGTCATTGTTGTTGCATATATTAGTAGTTCATTCCTTTTTATTACTGGGTTGAATTCTATTGTGTGGATAGAACACAGTTTATTTACTCAGTCAGCATGTGATGGTCATTTAACTGTTTCTTATTTTTGGCTATTTTGAATAAAGTTATAAACATTCATGAAATATATAGTTTCAACCATAAGCTTTCATTTTTCTTGTATAAATACTTGGGAGTAGAGTTGCTGTATGTTTAACTTTATGCAAAAAAACTAAATTGTGACTAACAATGTTGAATATTTTTTGTAACTTCTTTGGGCAAAGAAATGTGCAAATCCTCTGCCACCTTTTTATTTGGCTGCTTGCCTTAACATTATTAAATTATTAAGATTTCTAAACACATATTATTAAATAAATGTTTTGCAAATATTTCCTTCCAATCTGTGGCTTGGTTTCATTTTCTTAATTCCCATATACTTTGTCTAATGACATTGACTACAATTTCTCACAATGCAATAGCTCTCTTCCCACTTCCTCCCCATAGCCACTTCTTCCCTGTGTCCTTCCCTCCATGCACTCCTGCCCCCTGTGCTGTCTCCCTGTGCATATACAGCCCATCATTTCTCCCATGATTGATCTCTCCAAGGAGTGTATCTACCTACTGTAAATGTTCAGTTATTATGCCTGTCTTTTGTTTGGCTAGAAGCCACAGGAGTGGGTTCAGTTCTACATCTGAAGGGCAGCTAGGGGCCATAGTTTCAGGATTCTACCAGGCTCTATCAGACAAAAAAACCTGGTGCCTTTTTTTATGATTTGGAGTTTTATTCCACATTGTTCTCTCACTCTATCCAGGACCTCCTACATAGATCCCCCTCTGGATATCCTCTTTGGTGAAGTTTCTATTCATGTTTTTTGCCCATTTTTAAAATTTAATTATTAACCTTTTTTTTTTTTTTTTTTTAACAGTGCTTGACAGTGGTAGCCAGGCACCATCAAGTTCTTCTGCTCTCATAGTCATACAGGCTTAGGATTAATCTCTTGGACTAATTTTTTCCATATATCTTTGGTTTTCTTCATTCTACTTTAGTCTGGATGAGGAGAGACCCATCTTTACATCTAGATTGCCATTTGCAAGTTTTTAAGATGCCAGGCACTACTCGCCAAACTAGATTGTGGAACAATGTTTTTGCACAGTATGTTTTACCAATTGGGCTTGATCTCCCCTGTGATCATGGTCCCAAGCCCACAGGTCCAATTACTCATTCCCTTCAGGCAGCTGGCTGTGGCCAAGAAGTGACTACAACCTTGTCTGTTAACAGCTCTACTGGACATTCTTACAGAACACACAAATACATTTGTAGAAAAATTGTCTGTCAACCCTATACATGTTCATGGACAGATTCCCCCCTGCATAGATATATTTCATAGTTCAGCCTGTCCATCCATCTATCCAACAGTATATCAATGTTTGTCTTCACTGAAAATGCAGTACTGTATGTGGAAAGGGGTTCGTCTTTATGGTCTGTACCTCACATGTACCTCTCTATGTCTTTCTCTTCCTCAATGCCACCATGTTCATCACTCACAATGTTCAATCTTCCTATCGACAAGCATTTCTCCATTTATGTAGATCTCTTATGGTCTTTGAAGTAGTCTTTTGTAGTTTTCTTTGTATAGGTCTTTTGTGTCCCTGTTAAGATTTATTCCCAAGTATTTTAGTTTTTTGGTAGCTATTGTAAATGGTACTGATTTTCTTAGTTCTTTTTCAGCGATCTCTTTGCTGGTGTAGAGGAATCCAACTGATTTTTGGATGTTGATCTTCTATTCTGCCATAATGCTAAATCTCTCAGTTAGTTCCAGTAGACTTTTCAGAATCTCTTGGATTTTCTATGTGTAGGATCATATCATCAGCAAATAGGGCTAGTTTAACTTCTTCTTTACAATTTGATTGCTTTTTATTTCCCTTTCTTGCCTTATTGCCCTGGGTAGGGCTTCCAATACAATGTTGAGTAGAAGTGGTGATAGAAGGCATCCTTGTCTGGTTCCTGTTTGCAAGGGGAATAGATTCAGTCTATCTCCATTGAGGATAATGTTGACTGATTGTTTTCATAGATGCCCTTTATTATGTTGAGGAATGTCCTTTCTATTCCTATTTTGCTAGGAGTTTTGATCAAGAATGGGTGTTGGGTTTTATCAAATGCTTTTCCTGCATCTACTGATATGATCACGTGGTTCTTTTACTTTGTTTTATTTATGTAATGGATGATGTTGATTGCTTTTCTAATGTTGAACCATCCTTGCATACCTTATATGAACCACACTTGCTCATAATGAATTATTTTTTGATATGTTGTTGGAATTTATCAGCTAGGATTTTGTTGAAAATTTTTGCATCTATATTCATGCAGGATATTGATCTGTAGTTTTCCTTTAGAATGATGTCTTTGCCTGGTTTGGGTATCAAGGTTATGCTTGATTTTGGGAGGAGTACATCCTTCTTTATGTTCTGGAATAGTTTGAGTAGGATTGGTGTCAGTTCTTCTCTGAAAGTTTGGTAGAATTCTCCAGTGAAACTGTCTGGGACAGGGCTTTTTTTGTTGGTAATATTTTTATGACCTGTTGAATTTCTTCTTTGCTTGTGGGTCTGTTCAACTTTTCCCCCTCAGTCTGTGTCAGCTTAGGTAAGTAGTGTGTTTCTAGAAATCTGTCTGTTTCGTCTAGATTTTCAAATTTGTTGTAGTACAGTTCTTCAGAGTACCCTGATATTATCTTTTTTTAAAATTTCAGTTGGTTCTGTTGTGATGTCACCCAATTCATTTCTTGTTCGTGCTATTTGTATTCTTTTCCTCTTTCCCTTTGTTTGCCAGTGGTTTGTCAATTTTGTTAATCTTTTTAAGAAACCAACTGCTAGTCTTCTTGATTCTTACTGCTGTCTTTCTTCTGCTCACATCTTTATTATTTCCTTTCTT
>NW_006921911.1:2174496-2175800 GCF_000298275.1 Orycteropus afer afer | reverse complement strand
TATAAATTGACCTCTGATAACCACTTTTGCTTTTTCCAAAGACTTTAGTGTGTTGTGTTTTCATTCTCATTTGATTCAAGGAATTTTTTAATTTCATTTTTCATTTCTTTTATTACCCAGTCATTCTTAAGGAGGGTGTTGCTCAGTTTCCACGTGTTTGTTCTTTTTCCAGTGATCTTCGTATTTTTTATTTCTAATTTTATAGTTTTGTGGTCTGAGAAGATGCTTTGCAGTATTTCAATATTTTAAAATTTATTAAGGCTTGCTTTATGGCCTAACATATGGTCTATCATGGAGAATGTTCCATGAGCACTGGAAAAGAATGAATATTATGCTGTTGTTGGGTGAAGTTTTCTGTATATGTCTAACAGGTCAAGTTGGTGGACTGTATTGTTTAGTTCTTCTGCGTCTTTGTTGAGTTTCTTTTCAATTGTTCTATCTTTCATTGAAATTCTTGTATTAAATTCTCCTACTATGACTATGGAGTCCTCTATTTGTCTTTTTGATTCTATTAAAGTCTGGTTTATGTATTTTGGGGCTCTTTCATTGGGTACATGGATATTTATTATGGTTATATCTTCTTGTTCAATTGATCCTTTAATCATTATATAATGTTCTTCCTTGTCTCATATGGTGTTTTTTGTCTTAAAGTCAATTTGATCAGAAATTAATATTGCCACTCCTGCTCTTTTTTGGTTGCTTGATATATCTTTTACCAACCTTTGATTTTTAGTCTATTTTTGTCTTTGTCTCTAAGGTGTATCTCCTGTAGACAGAACATTTGTGGGTTATATTTTCTTATCCAGTCTGCAACTCTCTGTCTCTCAAGTGGTGCATTCAATCCACTGACATTCAGTGTAATCATCCACAAATATGAATTTGTTGCTGTCATTTTGTTATGTGTTTTTTTTGTTTGTTTGTTTTTTGTGGTGTTCCTGGTTTCTTTGTTCCATATAAATTTCTGCCCTGAGCTCATTTTGTTTATGAATCATATTGTCCTATCCTTCATTGCTGCTGTTTTAGACAGCAGCTAAATATTTAGACAAGCTAAATATTTGTGCTTGTCATCTTTTTTCTTCTGATGTGAAAGTTTATCATTTTTCTTTGAGGTTATCCTGTGTTTTATACTTTCTCCCCAAGGAGCTCTGGTAGCATAGTGGCTAAAGCACTTGACTGCTAACCAGAAGGCTGGCGGTTCAAACCCACCAGTCACTCCTCGGAAGGAAGGTTGGGCAATCCTACTTCCGTAGTGATACTGCCTTGGAAACCCAAGGAGGGGTCGCTATGAGTCGGGGCCGACTCGA
>NW_006921911.1:2170967-2173926 GCF_000298275.1 Orycteropus afer afer | reverse complement strand
CTGACAAGGATATACCACAAATGGGATGGCCTTAACAAACAGGAGTTTATTCTCTTACAGTTCAGGAGGCTAGAAGTTCAAATTCAAAGTACCAGGCTCTAGGGGCTGGGTGAAAGTCCCTCAGCCTTGGGCTTCAACTCTGCCTCCAACTCCTGGCCCACTGAAGCTAGAGGCTCTTTTTCACTCAGACAGCTGTTGGCTGCTGAGGATGCCAAGCCCAAGGTTGACAAGTAAAAAAGACACCGTCCCAATGTTACTAGGCCACACAGCAGGCCATTGATTCAAGTCCATTGTATGTCCCAAGGTCAGCAGAGCACAGCAGGCTGCTGAGCAATGACATGGCTACATGCATGCATACATACAAGCATGCCATAAGCTAGAGACCATTCCCAAAGCTGCTTCTTATATAGGGGAAGCAGACCATATACCCAAAGCAGCTACTCAGCTGCTTGTGGTAGATCCCACCATGGATTTGATTGCCAATCTCATCATGGGGAATAACTACCAGCAGCTACGCAGCCACTCAACCAGGCCTAGCCAAGGTGACACACAGACATAACCACCACAGTTCCACCGCTTGCCAACTTGGCACCTGTGTTGTGTTATTGTTGTTATGTGCCATCAAGTTGGACCCAACTCATAGCGACCCTTCCTTGGGTTTCCAAGGCAGTATCACTATGGAATTAGATTGCCCCATCTTCCTTCCAAGGAGTGGCTGGTGAGTTTGAACTGCCAGCCTTCTGGTTAGCAGTCAAGCGCCTTAGGCACTATGCTATCAGAGCTCCCATACAGATCTTCAATGGGTGGTATCTATACAGGTCTCCTCCACTGGGTGGCTCCAGTCCCCTAGTGCCTGAGTTGCGACCTCACCCCCTTGGCCTGGTGGGCCCCATTCCTCTCCCTCTTGGGCATAGCAGCCCCACCCCCTCACTCTCGGGCAGCAGCTATGGCTCCATCCCACTGACTTATATGAACAAGCAACCCCACACTCCAGAACCAAGTTGGTAAAGGCCTGGCTCTTTGAAACCTAGGGTGCTGTGGTGGTTCCACCCACAAAGGCCATGGTCCTATCCTTTCAGGCTGAGGCAGCTCTCCTTCTGTTTCCTTGGTCTCTCCACTTCTGCTGATTAATGCTGAAGGCAACCTGCTCTGCTGGAAATCTTCCTGCCCCCAAACCATTCAGTTTTCTTGTTCCATGGGCTGGCCAACCTGCTACTCCCTTTCATGCTGGTCTTTTCTACCAAGTAATGCCCAAAGGCAACCCACTCTGCCAGTAAGTCACCTAACCAAAGGCATCAAGCTTTCTCCTCCATGAGCTAGTAAGGCTGTTGTTGTCTTATGCCAGTTCTCTCGGCTCTGCTCTTGCCATCTCTTATGCCAGTCTCTTGCTTTGCTTCTGCCATCTATCATGCCATATGCCAGGGTCTCTCTGCCAGGGTCTCGGGTCAAGGATGCACTCCACTCCTGTTTCCACATTTTAGGTATCTGTCAAAGCAGCACCCTACTCTCTCAGTAACAAATTCTGTTCTGGTTACCTAATACCACTCTGACAAGGATACACCACAAATGGGATGGCCTTAACAAATAGGAGTTTATTCTCTCACAGTTCAGGAGGCTAAAAGTTCAAATTCAAAGTGCCAGGCTCTTGGGGCTAGGTGAAAGCCCCTCGGCCTTGGACTTCAACTCTGTCTCCAACTCCTGGCCCACTGAAGCTAGAGGCTTTTTTTTTTTTTTTTTTTTTTTTTTTTTTTTTTTTTTTTTTGCTCAGACAGCTGCCAGCTGCTGAGGATGCCAAGCCCAAGGTTGATAAGTAAAAATTTACTTGTCCCAATGTTACCAAACCACACAGCAGGCCATTAATTCAAGTCCATTGTATGTCCCAAGGTTGGCAGAGCATGACAGGCTGCTGAGCAATGACATGGCTACGTGCAGGGTTCAAGTATGCCATAAGCTAGAGACCATTCCCAAAGCTGCTTCTTATATATGGGAAGCAGACCATATACCCAAAGCAGCTACTCAGCTGCTTGTGGTAGTTCCCATCATGGAGTTGATTGCCAGTCTCATCATGGGGAATAACTACCACCAGCTGCCCAGCCACTCAACCAGGCCTAGTCAAGTTGACACACAAACATAACCACCACATCATCCCATTGCCCTCTCACCTGCATGGTTTCTGCCAATAAATCAGAGCTTAGTCTTATTGCTTGCCCTTTGTAGGTAACTTTTTGTTTTTCCCATTCTGCTTTCAGGATTCTTTCTTCTTTGGTTTAGTGAGTTTGATAATGATATGTTTTGGCAATTTTCTTTTGGGGTCTATCCTGTTTGGGGTTTGTTGGACATTCTGAATAGATATATTCTCATCTTCATCATATCAAGGAAAGTTCTCATCTAACAAATCTTGGAGAATTTTCTCAGTGGGTTCATTTTTCTCTTCCTGTTCTGGAATTCTGATTACATGTAGATTATTCCATTTGATTGTATCCTACATGAGTTGAAGGCTTTCTTCATTGTGATTTGATCTTTTTTTTTCTGATTGATCCCATTCCAAAGAAGTATTCAAGTGTTTGTCTTCAATCTCATTGAGTCTGTCTTCCATTGATTCAATTCTACTCCTTTGCCCTTTCAATATGTTATCTATTTCTGAAAATTTAATATTATGCTTCTGGATTTCAATCTGTAGATTTTGTATCATTTCTAATTTTTCATTTATTTTGTCAGTTTGTTCTTGTATTTTATTCTGAAATTGTTCTAGGGTTTTGTCTGTGTTTTCCTTCATTTTGTCAGTGTTTTCCTTGATCTGTCTCTCATTCTGTTGAAGATACCTAAATACTATTCTTTTGAATTCCTTATCAAGAGTTCCAATGCTGCTTCTTGCTCAGGGATGTGTTCTGGGTCTATATCCTGCTCCCTTGTTTCTACTGCTTTATCTCACTTCTTTGTGATGGTCTATTGTCTCTGA
>NW_006921911.1:2152813-2170475 GCF_000298275.1 Orycteropus afer afer | reverse complement strand
ATGAGAGAAAATATTTGAAGAAATACTTTAAAGAACCAAAAGAAATATGAATAGAAAAAAGGAAAGAAAAAAAAAGCCACAATATCTGAGGAGAAGGGAATAAGAGAAAAGGGGTACAGTAGGAGAATAATGAAGAAAAAAGTGGGGAAAAGAAAAAAAGAAAAACAAGGAATGAGGAGAATCACAAGAAAGAAAAAAGTGGGAATCATGAAAAAGGAAGAGAGAAAAAGCCAAAAACTAGAAGCTGGGAAGGGGAGAAATAATAATAATAATAATAAGGACAACAAAAAAAATTTAAGAACAGACAAAAACAAACAAACTAAAAAAAAAAAGCTGGCAGGGTGGGGCAGAGAACCCAGGCTCCATCAGAGCACACAAACTGGAAGTAATTCCTTCTAGCCCAGAAGGTGGGTGGGAGTGAGTGATAGTCATGCATCCAATCACCACAAGGGTGTGTGGTTTAAGAGTACCAAGGGGAATATCGCACCTTTCCAGTCTTCAGTGTCTGGTATGTCCTTGCAGTTCCTGGCAAGTGGAGCCTATTCTTTGGTCTCTGAATCTGAGAGAAAACCATCACTTTAAATATCCAAAATGGTTGAACTGCTTGTGAACATTCAAAATGGCTGCTCCCTCTGGACAGCCAAAAGTCCACAGCTCAGCGCATCTCTCTCTTTGCTGCTTCTCCTTTTATTCACCAGCTACCAGTGCAGTCCTCTGTGGAGCCCCTGGCTAGCAGGGCCGATTTTTAGGTTAATTTTGGGGTCCTAACACTACCAGGTTTAGTAGGTTGGCACACATAGCAACAACAACAAACACCACTTGGCAATATCCAAGCTGTCCATGCCATCAGGATCACTGAAAGTCCATAGCTCTGTCAGCTCCTTATGCCTCCTTTTCCAGTATTTTCATGCAGGTTCTTCTACTAGTTGGAGTTAAGTCTACTTTTGTATCCTTCCTTTCAAACCTCAGTGCTCCAGGATTATCTTCTGTATCGGGGTTAGTTGGTTCCTCTTTTCTTTGTTGAGGAGGGTCTGTGTAGTTTGTCTACCTATTCCTCCATTTTACCAGAACTTTCAACATTCTTAATAATATCTTTTGCAGAACAAAATCATTTGATTCTGATGAAATCTAATTTATCTTTTTTTTTTTCTTTTATGGATTTGCTTTTCATGTCCTACTTAATAAATATTTGTCTTACCCATGGTTACTGAGATTTTCATCCTAGGTTTCTTCTAGATATTTTATAGTTTTAATCTTTACGTTTACTTCTGTGATCCATTTTGTATTAAACGTTGTAAATTAGTTAGACAAAGTTCTAGGAAACATATTATATATATATGGATATACTATTGTTTCAGCACTTCTTGAAAAAGTGAACATTTTCCCATTAATTTGTCTTTACTTGCAGCTTTGTTGAAAGCATATTGGCCATTTATATATTGTTATATTTCGGGACTCTCTAGTCTGCTCCATTGATTTATCTGTCTACCTTTATGCCATTACAGAAATGCATTGATTGTTATGGCTTTACCAATAATCTTGAAGTTCTGTCATTTAAATCTTTGGATTTTGTTCCTCTTTAAAATTGGTTTGGCTATTCTACACCCTTTTATTTCAGTATAAATTTTAGAATGAGTTTGTCAGTTTCTACAGAAAGCCCACCTAAGGTTGACTGGGATTGCATTGAATCTATAGATCAATTTTAGAAGAATTGACAAGTTATTAATGTTGAATCTGTTAGTATATAAACATGTACATCATTCCATTTATTTAGGTATTCCTTAATGCTGCTTTTTAACATTTTGCTGTTTTGGTGTACAGATATTATTTATATACATAATTATATGTCATCTTTTAGGTCATTTTCTTATACTCTTGCATATGCTTTTGAATTTTTAAAAAAATTCAATCTTCAATTGTTCACTGTTAATATATAAAATATAGCTTATTTTGCATATTAATCTTATATTCTATATTCTTGCTAAACAAATTTATTCATCTTAGTAGTTTTTTAATAGATTCTATAACATTTTCCACAAAAATGATCATGCCATCTGCAAATAAGCCCACTTTTACTTAGAGTTCTCCAATTTGATTACGTTTTATTTATTTTTCCTGCCTAATCACATTGATTAGGCCCTCCAGTCTTTGTCTGTTTTTTTAATATTATGGGTAAAACATTAGGCCTTCAATCATTAAGTATAATTTTACTTGTAGATTTTTATAGATGTCTTTTATCAAGTTGTGGATGTTTCATTCTGTTCCTAGTTTACAGAGAATTATCATGAATTGGTTTTGAATTTTGTCAGATGATTTTTCCACATTTATTTATATGATCATATAGTGCTTCTTTTTGTAGACTGTTAGTTAACATAGTGGATTACATTAATGCTTCTCATGTTGGACCAACCTTATATTCCTTGAGTAAAGAATGCTTGGTCATGATGTATCATTATTTTTATATATTGCTAGATTCAATTAGCTGAAATTTGCAAAAGATTCTATGTCTATGGTTGTTAGGAATATTACATCTTTTTATCACACATTTGGTTTAGGTATCAGGTTAAAGCTGGCTCCATAGACTGAGTTTAGTCATTCTTTCTCTTCTATGTTTTGAAAAAGATTATGTAAAAGTATTAATTATTTTTTATTAAATATTTAAAAGAATTCACCAGTGAAATCACCTAGGCTGTGTAGAAAAAAATTTAGCTACAGATTCAACTACTAAAACCAAAACCAAACCCATTGCCATTGAGTCAATTCTGACTCATAGTAAACCTGTAAGGACAGAGTAGAAATCTCCCCTAGGTTCTGCAAGACAGTAAATCCTTATGAAAGAGTACCACATCTTTCTCTTATGCAATGGTTGGTAGATCTGAACCATCGACCTTTTGGTTTGCAGATAGGTGCTTTAACCACTATGCCACCAGGACTCCGTTTAATAGATATGTTGTTGTTGTCGCTGTTGTTAGATGTCGTTTAGTTGGTTTTGACTCATAGCACCCCATGCACAACAGAATGAAACACTGTCCAGTCCTGTACCATCCCATCCCCATGATCTTTGCTATGCTTGAACCTATCATTGCAGCCACTGTATAAATCTATCTCATTGAGAGTCTTCCCCATTTTGCTGACCCTCTGCTTCTCCCTATGGTCCCTTCTGGCAGCATGACCAAAGCATGTGAGATGAAGTCTGGCCATTCTGACCTCTAAGGAGCATTCTGCCTGTACCTCTTCCAAGACAGGATTCTATATAGATACCCAACCTCCACCTCCCTCCCCCCCCAAAAAAAAAAATTCACTGCCATCAAGTCTATTCCAACTCATAGTAACCTACATTGTGTTTCCAAGGCTGCAAATCTTTACAGAATTAGACTCCCTCATCTTTGTCCCGTTGGAGTAGCTGGTGGGTTCAAACCAACAACCTTTTAGTCAGCAGCAAAGAGTTTTGGTAGTTTGTGTTTTTCAAATAATATTTCCATTTCATCTAAGTTGTCAAATTTATTGGCAAAACATTCCTAGCAATATTTTCATGCAAGTCTTCAAAAGTCTGTAGGATCTGTTGTGATGCCACTCCTCTCTTTTCTAGTATTGGTATTTCTTCTTTCCTTTTTCTCTTATTAGTCTAGATAAGGGGGTGGTGGGGAACAATTGATTTAGCATCTCAAGGAACAAGCTTTTATTTTTCATTTATTTTCTATTTTTATTATTTCTGTTTCATTGATTTCTGTTCTTATTTTTCTTATTTCCTTGTACCTGCTGACTTTCAATTCTATTTGCTGTTTAGTTTCTAATTTCTTAGAATGAAAGTTTACTTCACTGATTTTAAACCTTCCTTCTGTTTTAACATATGCATCTAATGTGATCAAGTTCCTCTTAGAACTCCTTTAACTGTGCCCTATACATTTGGATATATGGTGTTTTCATTTTCTGGAGTTTATACTTACATTTATACACAGAAAAGTATTCAGTCAAAGACTCAATGGAATTCCACTGCATATTTCTAGAATTCTCTCTTTCTCTGCTTCTCCCTCCTGTCTAGGGCTCTGCTTCTAAAATTCTGCTTTCATGGATCTCCTTGATCTCTGGACTCTATGTTTCTTAGTTTCCTAGTGCTAGTGTACCCCACATGACAACAAATGTATCGAGAGTAAAGTGTTAACATGATCCAGGAACCTGTAACAGAAAGAAAAAAAAAAAAAACAGGAATACCACAAGGGGGTGAATTAAAGAATAAAAATTTCAGGGCACTAGCTGTACAGAGCAGTTCTCCCTCTGTTAGCTGTAGGGGAAAACCCTAGTCTCTTTCAGATTCTGTAGTTTATAAAGGAAAATTAAGTTTACTTTAAGAAAAAATGGAAACACAGAGTCCAAATTATTGTTATTATTTTTAACAACAAAGCTTGGAAGAAAAAAAATGGGCAATATAATAGATATGTTTCCCCTCTTTATAGTAATAAGCCTTTTATTTAAAGATTCATTATTGTATAGGGCTGAATCTCTTTGGCTTTACTCCCTTATTCAAATCAACAGCAACATTAATCATTGTTGTGGGATCGTGTGGTATGGTATTTACAGCTCCTGCAAATATTAGAAAAATTAAGCTATTTCTCTGACATGCATCAAGATATCCTTTTTAAACATTCAATAAAATCCAGTCAAGTAGGCATAATCTAAAATGAACTATGTAGGAGTACCACATAGACTGGGATGGAATTCCTGTTCAGCCTTGAAACATATTTTGCTTCCCCTGAACGTTCCAACAGTTTAAGTCAACTAAATGGGTAAGTTGTTGCTTTTGTTTTTAGCTGCAGTGGAATTGACTCATGGTAACATTATGCACAAGGGGATTGGACCACTGTGGTCAAGATTTTCATTGCCTGATTTTTGAAAGTTGATCACCAGGCATTTATTCCTGGTCTGTCTTAGTCTAGAAGCTCTGCTGAAACCTGTTCAGCATCATAGCAATGCACAAGCTTCCACTGACAGACGGGTGAAGGCTGTGAATGAGATATATCAGCTGGGAATTGAATCTGAATATACATGGAATTCTACTACTGCCCTACAAAAGGTTAAGCACATCCCATGTATCCACTAGTCATGGATTGAGCAAAAAGAAATTCTGGTGGAAAATCTCACACTCGTCCTGATGTACTCCTACTGACTCTGATGAAAGATGGCAGATGGGCAATGGCAACTGACAGGGGTCACCGCAAGACATCTCAGGGATGGCTGATGCTCTGGGGAAGGAATGTGTATAGTAAAGGTAGTTCAATCTCTTCTATTATTGTTGCGGAGAAATTGCAATGATCATGCAAGTTATCTGAGAATTGTTCTTGATAGTTTATGACAGAGTATTGGTTGCTAATATATAGGCTGCAGAGCATTTATTATATCCATGGAAAAGAGTAGCTTTATTATTTGGTGATTTTCATTTTTTATTTGTAAGTTTGAACTCCAGTCCTAATTTGGTCCTACAAGACAAAGTTCCTCAAGCAAAGGCTGGTATACCTTCATCTTCATGATTTTAACAGTTTTACCAGATTAAGCCTTATCCAGATGAGTTAGTCCTGCATACAGGCATCAAGTGACAGTATCACTGACAAAGTACTTATGAATTGGAATTATATATGCAGATTCATTTACTGTAAGGAACTGGGTGTATTTGATCTTGATGGCCTTTTACCTCTTTGGGCTCATTACATTGAATTACATTGTGAAAGGTTTCTTAAGTGAGCCAAGTATACCATAAAACAAAAAACAGACTCACTGCCATTGAGTCGATTCTGACTCATAGCAACCCCAATTGGGTTTCTAAGGCAGTAAATCCTTATGGAAGTAGATTGCCTATTCTGCCTTCTGTGGAGTGGCTGGTGAGTTTGAACCACCAACCTTCTGCTTAGCAGTCAAATGCCTTAGTCACTATGCCACCAGAACTCCTTAACTGTACCTTAAGCCATACCCTTGTACATATGTAATGGGTTAATTCATAAGTGCAGTTAGCACAAGTAGATGTTTCTCATATTCCACTACAGCAAGCTCTCTCATTTGCCTGAATGGAAACATGGCCATGGGGATTAGTATTTTCAGAGAAGGAAATATCATCCTTCCCTGAGAAGGAAGTATTTTAACTTACCTATTTCTTTATCTGGAGTCCCTGGGTGATGCAAACAGTTAAGTGCTTGACTACTAAAAGTGAGCTTAGTGCTTTGAATCTACCCAGAGGCACCTTGGAAGAAAAGCCTCCAGATCTTGTTCCAAAAGATTATAACCAAAAGTCCACTGTCATCAAGTCAATTCCAACTCATGGTGACTCGATAGAACAGAGTAGAACTGTCCCATAGGGTTTCCAAGGCTGAAAGTCTTTACAGAAGCAGACTGCCTCATCTTTCTTCTATGGGCTGGCTGGTGGGTTCGAGCTTCTGACTTTTGGTTAGCAGCCAATCTAAAAGTTTATAGTCTTGAAAAACTTATGAGGTATAGTTCTACCCTACAATACTTGAGGTCACCATGAATGAGTTGGGATTGACTCACGGCAACTGGATTTTGGTTTGGTTTCTTTGTCTATGATTAGAAAGAAGAGATGGGTATGATGACTTCAAAAATCCTTTTGAGAATCATAAATGTGTGGGGTATGCAATGTGCAAGAATAAGAATCACCAGGAACAAATGCAAACACAGACAGTATGCAAATACACTTAAACAAGAAAATAGTCCTCTAGTCTTCCTTTTAGTTCCCTCATATTGTATCCAGCTCATTTACTCCAACTACTCTGCCCTACAGAACTAGAACATCATGTCCTTTATTTTATATCCAGCCTTATTTCAAGGACAATTTGTTAATACTTGTAGTCAAGGACGCAGTGGTTAGAGAGATCATAATTTAAAGCAGCTGTCTGCACACTTTAGTCCTTCAAGTTCAGCAGGAGAGAAGAACAGTGCTTCATGTGACAAAGCAGAGCCAAGCCCTCTGAAGAATTCAACTAAGTTCTCACTTTTGAATACTGTTCTTGCTGGAAATGAAGCTAATCTTTTCTAATGAGCTAGCCCTCTGACCATGGTGATGTGAAGATTCACATTTGGATTAATACTTTTGAATCATATTTCATGGAGTGATATTCATTTAAATAAATAACCCTCTTAGCAAATATTTCATATGCATTATGTGCTGGATGTGGTAGTAGGCACTGGAGGTATCTGTGAGGCACAAAACCCAGGTACAAGGAAGGACTCTTAAATTTTCTAGAACTGGAAAATTGAGTTGTATAGTCATAAAGAAAATTTAGTGGGAGAAATATCAAATATAAAAAAGCAAGAATTCTTAGCTTTACAAAAGAATATATCACTTTTGAAACGAGACCACTGTGAGACTACCCTTGGATACAAGATTTGAGGATTTATCATTAGAACATGACCAAATTAAAAAAAAGAAAGAAAGAAGAAAAGCCTATAAAATGACAGGGAACTTAAGCCTACAGGGACCTTTTAGACTCTCTGTTAGAGAAATTTTACCAAAAGGTTATCTTTCAGGAAAATGAGATCATTTTTCCCAGAGGTCTTGCAAGTTTCAGAGCAAGTTTTTGTTGTTATGGGTCTACCAGGAATTAAGACAGCTTGAACTAAAAGAGAAAAGATGGTACCTTTTCCAAAAATGACTATAGTGGCAATTTTATTTCTTATTTGCCAAAATATGTCCGACCTAAAATTTCCCTGTAAGGCCTTAGGAAAAATGAGAGTTTTCTTCCTACTTTAGTCAACATCAAAATTATGAAAATATGAAAAAGAAATTAAAGAAATAAATTGTTCTTCAAATCTTCATTGCAAATCTTTTTTTTTTTTGAAGAGCATCATCAAAGCAATATAACAGAAATAAAGAGTAGAAGCTTTGAAGTCAAAATAATGGCTTTACCATCCACTAAATGTGTGGTCTGGGACAGTTCACTCAAACTCTCTTAGCCTCACTTTTCTCATCTTTAAAATGTAGATAATAATAGTATATGCTTCCCAGAATAATTATGAGAATTAAATGAGTGAAGACTCAGCACATAGAAGATGTTCAGTGCATTTCTATTTCTACCACTTTTGCTACTCTTATTATTACTATCACTTACAATGTGCAAAATGTTAGGCTATTCTTGGACATGGAGAAAGAAGGGCTGGGGGAGGAGGGTTATACAATATATATTATATACCATGAACTGAAATCAAACTTTATTGAAAGGAAAAGGAGGTAGAGGTTGATGGCGTTGGAAGGAGAGTGTACTAATGCAGGACTGCAGAGTCCACAAGTGAGGGTCCTTTAAACCTAAACATTAAGGTGTCAGGGCCAGCGTTACTAGTTCTCTTAATGGCCTTTCTCAGGAAAAAATGTGATCCAATTAACAACAGCAACAGCATCAAAAATCAGTTGCGTATCACTTTGCCAGGAACAAACTATGGCATAAACTGAGGTTTCCTGTGGTATTCAAATCTAAACCTCCCTATGGATTTAGAAGTAATCAAGATTCCTGTGATCCACAGGGTTTTCAATGGCTGACTTTTTAGAATTAGATCTCCACACCTGTCTTCATAGGGTTGGAGTGGAGTAAATAAACTAATGCATGTAAAGTGCTTAAAATCAGTTCTGGTACACTGCAGACACACACCAAAAAAAACCCACTGCCATTAAGTCAATTCTGAGTCATGGTGACCCCATTAAGTTTCCAAGGCCGTAGTCTTACGGAAATAGATTGCCTCATCTTCCTCCTATGGAGCAGCTGGTGGGTTTGAACTGCTGAACTCCTGGTTAGCAGTCAAATGTCTTACCTGTTATACCACCAGAAGTCCTGCAGACACACAATCATATCTTTATTATTATTATTGTTACAAATGGGTAGAAACAGAACCAGGCCCAAGCCTCCTGGGTTACTGACCTTCATCTAGTGATTTCCTACTAAAGCATCTCTACAAAGTTAAAGTACAAATATGGATAAAATTGATCATCAACTGTCTGTTTATCTTCACCACATTGCATGGTGATATTTGAAAGAAATGACAATTATGTTGTTTTGTTGTTGTTGTTGTTATGTGCCGTCGAGTCAAACCCGACTCATAGCGACCCCTGATTGGGTTTCCGAGGCAGTATCACTATGGAAGTAGGATTGCCCAACCTTCCTTCCGAGGAGTGGCTGGTGAGTTTGAACCGCCAGACGTCTGGTTAGCAGGCAAGTGTCTTAGCCACTATGCTACCAGAGCTCCCAACAATTATGTGATAAGTTTGCAATTAATATGTAAATATTCTAAAGGATATTATAACCCTGTAGATAATTTTGTTGTGTCTAGAGGATGTGGCAGTGAGTAAATAGTATTTCAGTCTAGAGGGCGCTCCACATTTACAGCATTTGAGGTTTTTAAATTTGACTTTTGATTTTCCAAACAATAATATTTTGCAAAATAGTGCACCTGTGTAAATATTCACATTCTATATTTAACCATTATTTAGAGAGAATAACGTGGTTGCTATTGAAACCACATTATGTGTTGTAAGCATCTTAGCAATGTATATTACTGGATGCTTCTGAAACCACTTTGTTATCTTCCCAATACCTCAGAGCGTCAATTAATCTAGTGAGAATTTAAAGAATCTTTATAGAATAAGTGAATGTATGAATGTTTTCTCCTTGCATATGCATGCATGATAACATCCTACAATAATTTCAGAGATACAGGCATATTAGAGACAGAGGAAACCTTAGCTGCCTATCAATGGGGGAAAACTGAATAAATAAATAACTGTTGGACATCAACTGTGTGCCAGTAACTTTTGCTAGGAGACTTTTATATGCAGCAGAACTGACTTGGTGGTGTCCTAAGATTGGGGTGGTGGAGCAGTGCAGAATGGAAGAATGATTAGGGTTGAAAAAGGGAGTTTTAAAGTGAAAGATTCACATCAACTCCCACAATTAGTAATTGCTAAAATAGCTGGTCTGGTTCCACTCAGAAATGTGTGCCTGAAAGTTGCCGTTATCTCCAAGGCACGGGGCCTAGGCTACATTGCAGGTGTGCTGTAAGGGAGATATACAGTGAAAACAAAACAGAGCCAAAAATAAGATCAAAGCATGTTACTCTCTTATTTAACCCATAGGCAATATAACATCATTGGTAGTTTTTAGTAATAATTGTTTAGCATCAAATCCAATGCCTTTTAGAAGATTCCTGACACTGTTCTTCCTACCACTCTTCCAAAGACACCTGACCATTCCACAATACCAAAACCCCTTGTCACACACACCATTTCTTTTTGCATTTTTACACCTTTTACCTGTCCTTCCCACCATCAGAATACCTTTTAACTTTTTTAGTCAGCATCATGATAAACTGAAAAGATTGAAGTTGTTATGACAGAAAGAGGTACATGGGAAGTACAGACAACTATATTGCATGTATAGTACTGTGTCAGTGATGGCAAGCATTGATCTATGAGATAGATGGGTGGACAGGCTCAATGATCAGGTAAGTCTAGGCAGGGGGGAGTGTGTCCATGATCATGTATAAGGTTGGCAGATGATGTTTCTACAAGCATATTTGTATGTGCCATAAGAATTTCTAAGTGTATAGTAGAGCTGACAAGGGAAAAGGTTGTGGTTGCTTCTTCGCCACAGTCAGCTATTCTGAGGGAGTGAGTAGTTGGACCTGTGGTCTCAGGACCGTGGGCATAGGGGACACCGAGCTCAATTAGCATAACATACTGCACAAAAACATTGTTCTACATCCTACTTTGGTGAGTGGTGACTGGGGTCTTAAAAGCTTACAAGCAGCCATCTAGATCCAACGATGGGTCTCTCCTCATATAGAGTAAAGAAGAATGAAGAAAACCAAAGATGCATGGAAACAATTAGTCCAAGGGACTAGTAGACCATGTGATCCACAGCCTATATGACCATGAAACCAGAAGAACTAGATGGTGCTTGGCTACTACTATTAACCACTCAGAGGGCGATCAGTGCAGGAGACCCTGGATAGAGTAGGTGAACAATGTGGAACAAAACCTCAAATCAGTAAATAAATAAATAAATAATGACCATATTTTCTGGTCTGAGAGAGCCTGGTGAAACCTCTGAGATTATGGCCCCTAGTTATACTTCAGATCTGGAAGTGAACTCACTCCTATGGCTTCTAACCAAACAATAGACAGGCACATGGGGTGGACATTTATATTAGGTAGATACACTCCTTGGAGAGGGATCAATCATGGGAGAACAGAAGGGCAGTGTTTGCACAGAGAGATAGCTCAAGGGGCAGGAGTGCATGGGAAGGAGGGACACAGGGAAAAGGTAACTACAGGGAGGAAGTAGGAAGAGAGCTATTATATTATGGGGAATTGTGGTCAATGTCATAAATGAAAATGTGTATGAACTGCTGTATGGAAAATGAACTTGCTCTGTAAACTTTCACCAAAATCACAATAAAATTTTTTAAAAAACAGGATTAAATTTTACCTGGATCCACAATGAACACCCATAGAAGCAACACTCAAGAAATTCAAATGATGTATTGCACTAGGCAAATCTGCAAACGATCTCTTCAAAGTGTTAAAAAAGCAGATATCATTTTGAGGACTGAGGCATGCCTGACGGAAGCCATGATATTTTCAATTGCCTCACGTGCAAGTGAAAGTTGAAAATTAAATAAGGAAGACCAAAGAAGAACTGATGCCTTTGAATTAGGATATTGGTGAAGAATATTGAAAATACCCCAGAACCAGAACAAGCAAATCTGTCTTGGAGGAAGTATGGCCTGGATGCTCTTTAGAAGTGAGGATGGTGAGACTTCATCTCATGTACTTTGAACATGTTATCAGAAGGGACCAGTCCCTGGAGAAGGTTATCATGCTTGGTAAAGTAGAGGGTCAGCAAAAAAGAGGATCAACAATATGGATTGACACAGTAACTGCAACAATGGGCTCAAACATAACAAGGATTGTGATTATGGTGCAGGACCAGGCAATGTTTCATTCCATTGTACCTAGCATGACTACGAGTGGGAATTGACTTGAGAACACCTAACAATAACAACAAAAATCAAGATTAGTGTATTAAAGTAATATTAATTTATTAAAGTAATATAAGCTGCTGTGACAACTTAACCTCACAATTTTCAACAACTTAATGAATTATTACTTTATTTCTTGCTCATTCATGGCCATCCAACAAGAGTAAGTTTGGTTTCCAGGCTCATCACTCCGTATAGTGATTCCAAGACACATATTCCTTCCATCTTAAGGTTCTGCCATTTCCTCAGGCATAAGATTTCATCTTAAGTGGAAACAGAAAATGAAAATGTTCCACTAGTTTCCTAAAAGCCCTGGTCTAAAAATCACACACATCATTTTTATACCCATTTCTTTGGTCAGACTCAGCACAAGGGTGAGCAAGGGTCACTTCTGCATGTGAGGCATGCTGGGGAAAAAAATAGTCTGAGAAATTAGAACCAAGCAAAAAATTAACATTAGAGAAAACACATGGTTTTTGCTGACAGTCAGTGATTTCTGCCAGAAGTACCTCTGCACTTCATTTCAGTTATCTTTCTTTATTCTTCTGTTATACCACTTTCATTGTAATAGCTCCTATGTACATTTGTCTCCAAGTTATCAGCTCCTTGAGATAAATGTCCGAACATGTTATCTGCTTTTCCAAGCCCCAACATCACTTCTTACAGGTGTCTTTTATCCTAACAATCCCTCTAAAGACATATGCACACACACATGCACGCACATGCACACACACAGTCTCAATTACAGATGAACTTTTGGGCAAGATCTCTTTAAATATCATTTACACACTGATTTGTGGTTATACCTGGGTTAGATGCCAGAACTCTGAATTCTGAAATCAAAGCACTATCTTCTTATCCTTGTGATCATTATTTGCTTTATACAGCATTTTAAGAATTCAAGAAATTATTCAGTAATTTATGAAATCTGTGTTGCAAAGTGTTTCCTTCTACATTTTCACTGGAGACCTTAGGAAAAACTCTGCATACAGCCACCTATTCAGACAATACTACCAAAGAATCAGACCAAATTAAGAAAGGTCAGAGCATGAGGAGGGCCCTGTTGTCTCTACCCTTGAAGACTCTGAGATTCTAAGAATCAAACTATGCATTTGTGCATAAAACTGCCTCTGAGGAGAAAAAACTTCAGGGATTATTCTCATCTTCTTGCTATTGCAGCAAAATGAACATTATGAAAATAAATACTCCCATTGATTTTTATATTTACATACTTGAATTAGGAAAGGGACCAATCCCTAAAGGTACACTGTATAGATGCCATTTAAAGTATTTATGTTGTTATTTCCTCCATGAATTCCCCCAGGAGGATTTTTTCCCCCCTTGATTTAAACCATTGTAATACAAACTTTTTTTAAATGTAGAAAGTTCTAGTCTCAGTTTTGGCTTTTGTGACTACTCTTAAGAGCAGAGTTGTAACCTGTGGCAAGGAAATTTGAGTGAGAAAGCTCCTAATCTCATCTCAGCCCCTTTTTTTTTGGTGCCCAGAGGAAAGAACCTATGCATTGTGCTCAGCTCAGTAGGGAAGGGACCAAGGCCTCTTTGTGTCACAGTGTTGAGATAGTCTTTTGCCCCTTCTTCCAGGCTTTACTGAACTCCCACTTCCCTGTCAGTCACTCTATGAGGTACAAGACCCAGATAGATGGTCAGGCAAATCCTCTTCAGCAGTACTGTCTGAGATGAGTACCTTTTGCAATATGTGTTTATATTTTCTCAGGAAAGTAGAAATCCCACATTCAGATCCACTTTGCCTCCCACTGACTGACTAGATCTCACAATTGGTCCACAGACCAGGAGTCCATAAAAGAGAAGAGAAAGTACCTGGGGATAAAGGGGAATTGTGAGGAAGCTGATAAAAACATGTCCACAATGAAATATGATCACTTTACAGCCTCAATCTTCATTTCCTCAGTCTCCTAGCACCCTAAAGGGAAGGCTTTTGCTCTGAATCTGAGCATACCGCCCCCCCCCCAGGCCTAGGACTACTCCATCCCCTACACACCTCCACCACAATATGCAGAAGTGCAGTTCAAAAGTTCAAAGTCACAGTGACCAGAGCATTCCCAAGCTGAATGTATAATGGATGGCTGTGGGGAAATAGGTGCTCATGGCAGTCTCTATGTCACTTGCTACTCCTTCAGGTCAGAGGAAAAAATCTCTGTGCATACTGGTGCTGAAGATGAGGCTGTGGAAAAGAAGGTGTGGGAGATTTGTTACATTATTTTTTAAAATTTGTTTTTGTACTCAAAGAATATATTCTTAGTTATTTACTAAATCAAATTAGAAAATAAGCATTATTTATTATTTATTATTATTAAGCATTGCTTTTCACAATTTGGAATTGGATAGGAAAATGAACTTTTCATATCTCTCTAAAATTAGTGAAATAGGGTTTGTGGAATAATATATCTTATCACAAATACATGTAAGTGCTTGACTATGATAACAAGAATCCCTTATTTCCAGTTCCTAATTATTCTTTGGGGAGCTCTAGTACCATAGTGCCTAAGGCACTTGACTGCTAACCATAAGGCTGCCAGTTCAAACCCCCCAGCCACTCCGAAGGAAGGTTGGGCAATCTACTTCAGTAGTGATACTGCCTTGGAAACCCAAAGAGGGGTCACTATGAGTCAGGTCCGACTCAATGGCACATACCAACAATACAATTATTCTTTGAGGAACAATCTTTAATGAAGAAAAAGAAAAAACCTTGACAGGCAATCTAATCTATACCAAAAAAGCAAATTCACTGCCAAAGAGTCGATCCCAACTCATAGTGATCCCTCCTTGGGTTTCCCAGGCAGTATCTTTATGGAAGTAGATTGCCTAGTGTTCCTTCCCAGGATTAGCCTTAGGCACTGTGCTAATCAATCAAATTCCTTAGGCACTATGCCACCAGAGCTCCTAATCTAATCTATACCAAATAAATAAATAAATAAATAAATAAATAAAACTCACTGCCATCTGGTCGATTTCAATTCATAGTGACCCCTCCTTGGGTTTCTGAGGTGTTATCTCTACAGAAATAGATTGCCTAACTTTCCTTCCTTCCGGGAGCTCTGGTAGCATAGTGGCTAAGGCACTTGACTGCTAACCAGAAGGCTGGCGGTTCAAGCCCACCAGCCACTCCTCGGAAGGAAGGTTGGGCAATCCTACTTCCGTAGTGATACTGCCTCGGAAACCCAAGGAGGGGTCGCTATGAGTCGGGGCCGACTCGACGGCATATAACAGCAACAACAACAACAACTTTCCTTCCAAGGAGTGCCTGGAGGGTTTGAATCACCAGCCTTCTGGTTAGCAACCAAATGCCTTCGGCACTAGGTCACCAGTGCTCCGGATCTAATCTATAGCCATCTCTTATTTGTAGCTATCTGGTTAATCACCAAGGTAGATATTTTTCTTTCAAAACAAAACAACACCAAATGCATTTAAAAATAAATAAATAAATTTTCAAAAAAGAAAAAAATTCCCTAAATTTCACATTTGCAAATTCTGGTGCCTGACCTACATCCCTTCTGTTCAAATTTAAATCAAGCTCTTTTTCTTTCCCAGGACTCCCTGGAAGCAGAAAATGTTCATTTGTCACTCTTTGAAAGATGTCTTCATATATAAAAATTTGCTTTAAACTCATGCTATGCAATCATCTCTTCCTCAGAAATTCTTAGTGTCTTTGGAATATTTGCCTAAGTAGAGAAATAAGTTATCTTGCTCATATTTTTATGCCTTTTTCTGAATGCCTTCCAAGATGTGTTCATCTCACTTCCACAGCCCCAAACTTGGCACATTATTTTTCAATGAGATGTAATTCAGCCAGACATTTGCTTAGATCGTGCACATGTGGAAAGAAAAAGAAAAATGCCCTTAAGGAAAGACTGGGCAGATAGAAAGACTTTAACCTCATTCCAAACTGGGAAAAAAAACAGAGAACCATGGGAATCATACTTAATTGAGTGGAGGCCTTGTTGAGGTCAATGAGATGCTGCAACATTGAATTCAGGTTTTAATGGGAATTACTGGTGATCTTTCCCATTAAATTGCTACAAGCTTGGTTTTCTAAGCATAGATGAAATTATACTAAAAAACTTATGGATTAATCAAATTTAAGGAAGGAATACTATTGACTTCTCATGAGGACAAATGGTGAACAGGTTGGTAAATTCTTGAAGCAAAGGACATTTATGTCTCTTATTTTCTTTTTTATTCCAGAGAACAACTTGCACAGAGATGGCCCCTTAAATAGGAGCTCAAAAAATTTAAGTTGAATCATGGAATTTGAATTAAACTTTGGAAAAAAGGAGGGAAAAAAAAAAACTTAGTTGTAAAATAAATAACTAAATAAATATAAAATATATAAAATAATAACTCAACAAAATAAATATAAACTTAGTTATAAAATGAATTTGTAGTAAAGCCATACTCCCCCAGAGTAAGTTTTATTTGGTTTGGTTGGATTTGCTTATCTTTTTAGGCAGGCATAGGTCTATTTAGTAAATAAACAGATCTATTGGTTTTAGATATTCTTTATTTTCTGGAAGAAGTTGTAATGTTCTATGGTGGTTACATTTGTGTGTCAACTTGGCTGGGCCTGGTTGAGTGGCTGGGCAGCTGGTGGTAGTTATTCCCCATGATGAAACTGGCAATCACCTCCATGGTGGGACCTACCATAAACATCTGAGTAGCTGTTTTAGGGATGTGGTCTGCTTCCTGTATATAAGAAACAGCTTTGGGAATGGTCTCTAGCTTATGGCATGCTTGAACCCTGCATGTAGCCAAGTCATTGTTTAGCAGCCTGCCATGCTCTGCAGATCCTGGGACTTTCAATGGAATTGAATCAATGGCCTGCTATGTGGTTTGGTAACATCAGGACAGTGCCATTTTATTTGTCAACCTTGGGATTGTTAGCCTCTGCAGTCACTAGCTGCCTGAGTGAAGAGATGCCTCTAGCTTCAGTGGGCCAAGAACAAGAGGCAGAGCTAAAGCCCAAAAGCTTGAGGGGCTTTCACACAGCCTCTAGAGCCTGGCACTTTGAACTTGGACTTAAAGCCTTCAAATTATAAGAATAAACTCCTGTTTGTTAAGGCCAGCCCATTTGTGATATATTCTTGTCAGAGTGGCACTAACTAGGTAACCAGAACAGACTCCAAGACGTAAGATATTCCACCTTTGAGTTTTCTAGCAGCACCACTGCTGATTTGTTTATGACTAGGAAAGAAAACTTTCAAGAACATGAAGTAAATTGTAATAAATTCTGTGTTTTTAAAAGCTTTCTATTTGTGCACTGCTCCACCAAATAAGGCTCTGGGTACAGTTACTGTGACTTAAAACACCCTTTCACTATATTGAGTGATTAGCTATAAGACTCTCTTTGTGAATTGTGTAGGTTTAGAAAATCTTCCCATAATAGGTTGCATGTAGTCTTAGAACAAAACTCCTCTTTTTTTTATTGTGATTTGGGTGAAGGTTTACAGAACAAATTTACATTCCATACAGCAGTTCACATATACTTTGTTTCATGACATTGACCACAGTTTACCACAATGCAACAGCTCCCCTCCCACTTCCTCACCATAGTTACCTCTTCCCTGTGTCCATCCCTCCATGCACTCCTGCCCCC
>NW_006921911.1:2131963-2151858 GCF_000298275.1 Orycteropus afer afer | reverse complement strand
ACCCCTGGTAACCAACAAAGAAAATTTCCTTCTATAGATAAACCTTTCCTTAACTTTTACAATAACAGATTAATACAATATTTGTCCTTTTGTTATTGACTTATTTCACTCAGCATAATGTCCTCCAAGTTCATCCACATTATGCAGTGTTTTGCAAATTCTACATTATTCTTTAGAGTTGCATAGTATGTTATATTGAGTGTATGTACCATAGTTTGGTTATCCATTCCTCAGTTGATGGACACCTAGGTTGTTTCCATCTTTTGGCTATTGTAAATAGTGTTGCAATGAACATGGGTGTGGATATGTCTGTTCCTGTCATGGCTCTCACTTCTTTAGGGTATATACCTAGTAATGGAGTGGCTGGGTCAAATAGTATTTCTAATTCCAACTTTTGAAGGAAACACCATATTGCTTTCCACAATGGTTGTACCATTTTACAGTTCCACCAGCAGTGTATGAGAGTCCCAATCTCTCCACAACCTTGCCAGCATTTGTTATTTTCTGTTTTGTTGAACTTTGCTACTAGTGCTGGAACAAGATGGTATCTCATCGTTGTTTTGATTTGCATCTAATAGCTAACGGTCATGAGCATTTCTTCATATGTTTGTTGGCCTCTTGAATATCCTCCTTGGTAAAGTGTCATTCATGTCTTCTGCCCATTTTTTAATTGGACTGTTTGTCTTTTTGTTATGGAGGTGTTGAAGTTTTCTATAAATTCTAGAGATAAGTCCCTTGTCAGATATGTTATTACCAAATATTTGTTCCCAATCTGTAGGTTCTCTTTTGACTTTTTTGGAGAAGTCTTTGGAAGCACATAAAAATTTAATTTTTAGAAGGTCCCAATCATCTGGTTTCTCTTCTGCTGTTTGTAGATTTTGAGTTATGCTTGGTAGTCTATTTATGCCATCTATTAGGGCCCGTAAAATTTCCCCTAGATTTTCCTTGAGGAACTGTATAGTTTTAGATTTCACATTTAAGTCTTTGATCGTTTTTGTGTATGGTGTGAGGTTCAGATCTTGTTTCATTTTTCTACAAATGGATCTCCAGTTTAGCCAGCACCATTAATTAAACATTCTCGTCCCCATTTAATGGATTTGGGAGAACAAAACTCCTCTTAACAATTTATTCCTTCCTAGAGGACTGCATATAAATATCTTCTTGGTAATTGTCACAAATAATTAGCAGACATAGGAAGGAATGAAGTTAGACCATCTTTTTTTTTTTCCCCCCAGAAAAGTAAACTTAATGCTAGTGACATTTCATTTCTGTTGAGCTTTCTTGCTTTAATCTCTTAAACTCGAAAGCAATAAAATGGTAACCATGGCAAGGTGGAGTGGTACATGATGGTGAGCAACTAACTTTACCAAGGGTGAATTGTCAGCCCAGGGGCTAGGCTAGATCTGTGAGGCATTGCACTTGGGAGGACAAGCAGGACTCTCTCGATCTGTTTCCCCTTGATGCCATTGATTTGTTGTCTGATTTAAATATAGAGTTCAATATGCAGGTGTGTAAGTGCAGCATAAATAAAATGATATCCTGCTTCCGAGCCAAGGGCCCTTCATCTAGGGAGCTGATATAATTTATGAGAAGTCAGGCAGCAGCATAAATATGTGGGGTGCTTTGTCACAAGCCATATGGAATTGGTCAGAGAGATGAGCTTGGAGGAGGGGGAGCAGAGGGAGGGGGAAGAGAAGATGCTGGCCTGAGCTAAATTGGGGCACAGGGACCTGAACCTAGGAAGCCAATCCCAAAACTCATCCAGAGCTGCTCTGGCATCTGCTCCCTAATTACCCTTTGTCCCTGGAGAACTTGAGAGGAAATGGGATTCTCTTAGTGAACTTAATCTTAGGTGGGTGTTTTTTTCCCTTCTTCTTCTTTTCCTTGATGGAGGAAGGAGGCAGGGCATGGAAGGGTGATGCATCAGGCTGAGCAAGACAAAAAGCTGGTGGCTTTTGCTCCATTTCCTGGCCAGGAGGGCTGATAGTGCTGGCGTGGGGAGAGTTGGAAGAGCTTCTGGGGTGTGGATGGTACTGAGGTGTGTGTATGGGAATGACCACAATGTCCCTCCTGATCGCAGCCCATCAGAAAGTGGATACACCTTTGCCCACCATGCTGGTAAGGAGTATGTGTGTGCACAGGCACCCATACATGCATCCACACATGCCTGTGGGAGTGGGGGAAGAATGAGCTTCCTTTCATTAATTTGGGATGAGGATTGAGATTTTGCATTTTTTGTTTGTTTGTTTTCTCCCAGTCTTTGAAGTTGTGATCCCACCTACCTTTTTTCCAAAATTAAATCCAAAACAGACTGCTGAGGAAGCAAAGAAGGAGGGGGGCCACTAGTCAAGGAGGCACTAGGGTTGTTACTTTCACTGAAGGACCCAAGGCAACCAGGAACAAAGACATAGGGTCCTGGGGCTCCTGTCCTTCTCACTTGCTGCTTGCCAGGTCAGGCAGTCATGGAGAAGTCCAAGTGCTTGTTAAAATGGATAGGAAATCAGGGAAATGAGTAGTTATAGAGACTCTAGCAATAAGTTGGAGAATAAATGGATCCCTGAAATGCAGTTCTTGTGAACTCCAAATTACTATGGAGATTGCATTGCTTTTCCAAGACATAAAAACCAGGAGTCAGCTAAAGATGTGGAGCATGTGATGTATAGAGGGGAGAAGGAGAGCGGGTGGGTGTTAGTGAGTGGTGGGAGATGAATTAATTTATTAAACAGGGATTCCTTTGCACAGAAAAATGAAATCAGCATTTTAACCCGGTGGGGGAATTGATGTGTATTTCTTGAGATGGGCCGTTTCACAAAAATGGCAAACTAGACAGATAAAGGCAGCTAGAAGTAGCAGCCAAGTTTGCAGTGTAAGAAAGGCAATTTTGTGGTGTCCAACACTCTATGTGGGGGTGTGTAAGACAGTGTGTTAATGTGTGGGAGAGTGCATGCATGGTGTATATAAGTGTGTGAATGTGATTGACTTAAGTGCGTGAACATGAGTACATGCTTATATGAATGTGAGGGTGTGTGAGTGTGAATGTGAGTGTGTATGAGTGTGGGTGTGTATGAGTGTGGTTGAATGTGTTGTTTGTGAGCAAATGTGAATGTTATTGAGTGTGTGTGTGTGCTCTGGAGGAGGGGTTAGGATCAGATGAGGAGGTGGCCATCAAAAGTATTCCTGGGCTGTGTGATCTTTCCAGGAGCAGTTTGCCAATAACCTTTTGCAAGCATAGTCACACTCCCCAAGGTTTCCCTTGCCTGAGGGCCCGCCCCTCTCTGGCTTCCAGGGCCAGGGGATGAGGGACCATGGCTCAGGTATTTGCTTGGTCCCCGCAGGCAGTGGATTCACCTGAGTTGCAGCTGAAGCGCAGTTCTGCGCCGCTTGTTCTGCGGAGTGTGTTTGTGACGGCGAGGATCCGGAGGTCACAACACGCTGGGAGCAGCTTAGAGCGGGTGTGTGGTAGGGCTGTGTGAGGGAGCGTGAAAGCTGTTGGCACTCCAGTTCCTTCGCCTGAGTGTGGCCTGGAGGCTAGAAAGAGGCTGCTGCCTCAGCGCAACAAGTGAATAGCAGCGCGCAAGCCAGGGACCCCAGGAAGCACGGGACCCCGCCCCTCCAGCCGCCCCCTGCCAGCCGCGTGCCTGGAGCGCAGAACACTAACTGCTATGGTGACCCCAACACCCACAAGGACTCTGTCCCACCTCAGAGAAGCCATGAGAACAGAGAGGACAGCAATTTAAACTCTGAAAAGGACAGTTGTATTTTTTTTCCTTCGCCCCTGAAATTGTGTTCTTCCAATACACAGTTAATAAAAATGAAAAGCTTCGAGCGCGTGGAGATGTGCTAGGAAAGGACTCAGACAGGGATTATCTTCTTTTTGCCTTTAGAATCAATTCTTTTATGAAGGCAACAACGCTGCCGTTTGGAAAGCATGGGGTGGCTTTCTGAAAAAGGACTGCGTTTCTCACCAGCCTCTGAGCAATGAGCTCAAGAGCTGAAGATCTGCCTGGTGCTGGGTGCCAGTGCTCTGAGCAGACCACCAGCGGAACCCAGTGAAGGTGTCCGGAGCACAGGAGCGTCGGAGAGGAGTAGGGGACCCGCCAATATTAACATATGGTTGTAAGGCTCCTTGTGGCAAAACACCTTCTTTAAGCTTTGGAAAGGTAGCATCTGAGTCTCCTTTTGGGGTTTTCCCTCATTTGTTGAAAGTTCAAGTTTTACAGCCCTCCGAGTTATTAAACTACGAAGAACGTTTTGAACGCGTAAGGTCTGAATACAAAGCCCACCACAGATGCACAGTAGCAACTCATAGCCCTTTCAGACACGGGAAATGGGTTTCACAGACCCCTAGAGAAGCAAACCAAGGTGTGTGGGAAGTAAACATACAAAAGAAAGACCCGCTGCTGCCCGGACAGCAAGGAGACTGCGGACCAGGCCCTTAAGAGGTGATGTTAAGTGAGGAATGAAAAGAGTGCACACAAGGGTTGGGAAGAAGTTGGCACACAGCTTCTTAAGAGGACTTTGTAAGGACTCTTGCCTGATTCTCATTAGAAAATAAAATACTTTAAAATATTTGTATTTATTTTAGAGATCTTTTTCCTGTTGTTTTATTTTTCATAAATGGAAAATAAAGAGAAAACCTCATTCAACTTTCTACTTTTGTTTTCCTGAATAACTTACATGCTTAGAAAAATGTAAACATTCCAGAAAAATTATAAAAACTCACTTACATATTTCTAGTAATTATTCTAAAAACAAAAAAGAAATAAAAGAAAAAGAAACCCAAAGTAGAATTTCATTTATTTGTAGTTTTAAAAAAGTAAAGTGTTAGCAGAATAAAGGTGAATCAGTTTTCTTGCAGCAGTGATATTTAGAGTGTTCTTTCTCCAGGGTAAATTAATGTACATTTACTCAAAGCTGCTAGGCTTTGGCTGCACCCGCCTTTCCATCATTATTTTGTCCAATCCTATGTGAATTCACTCAATGTCACCGAGAACTGTTTTAAAGATATGCCCCTCCTAGTGGTTCCCTGTCAGAGAGTAATCATTGAGGGGCACACTTATTCTACCAACTGATGCTCAGAAGCGCTCTTTTAACCTCCCACCCCTACAGCTGCTTCTCCGACATCATGTCCTCAGTCCTTTTTCTTTTTTCTTCTTTTTCATTCTCTCTCTTTCTCTCTCTTGCTATACCATTGCACTTGACAGTTTTCTCTTTGTTATCACTTTTCTAATTCCTCTCCTGAATACTACGTGTCCTGAGACTAGAAGCCACCCTATTTCGCTATAGAATTTCCCTGCAAAGCCACAGAGGTTTACTTTCAAAAAATTTCAAAAAATTTTATTTTAAAAAAAAGCAAACCAAATCCACTGCCATGGAGTGGATTCCCACCCATAACGATGCCCACTGGGTTTCTGAAGTGATAAATCTTTATAGAAGTAGATTGACCAGTCTTCCTTCTGAGGAGTGGCTGGTGGGTTTGAACCACCAACGTTCTGGTTAGCAGTCAGATACATTAGTCACTGTGCCACCAGAGCTCCTTTTACTTAATAAACAGTAAACTTTATATTTTCTTTGTCATTTTCCCCTAAATCAATGCCCAGCACATAATAGGAGTTTCAAAAGGATTGACTCAATGAATGGAAGAATGAATATTTGCTGAAGCAATAAATCTAGTTCCAAGATTGTTTCACTCATCTTTCAAACACAGCTTTATGTGACTTCTTCATAGTTGTTACCAATATTCATTTAAGCTTTACTTCACCTGAATAAAACATGTCATGTGGGAGCATACACAGTGTTATCTGCCCAAAGCCCAGCACACCTGAGAAAAATCAGCCTTATAAACCTTAATGTTATCTTTCTGAACAATTCGTGATGTATCAACCTCAGCAGCAAGTCACAGCAGATCATAGAGATTTTTTTTTTCCTTCAAATCCAAGGTTTTAAATTTGAATAGTGTACAGACAGGCCCCTCTCCACATCATTTCTCTCTATGCACATGCAAAATAATATAGCCTACTGCATTCTCAGTGGAGCCTGGAGAAAAATCTGGTCTCAGACTCAGATCAGGTAGCCTGTCTCCAGCAACACTTCAAATATCTCATTCGTTTTATTTCTTTCTTCAACTCTTTCTTGAGTAAGCCTGGCTATTTTCTTATCTTTCCCCCAGGTCTCTTTGGGGTTGGTGCTAAATCAAATTGCAAAGTAGATCACAATTCTCTATTTTGCCAAGTAAAGCACCCGTATGCCCCTAATGTCTGCCAGTCTTTGTTAAGGTTCTAACTGGTAGCTCTTGGGCATTTGCGATGCCTTAGCATGACCTCTTGATAGAAACTTATCAGAGCTCTTGGATCAATGACCCAACATTTTAGAATCACATTATACAATGTTGGATCTGGAAGGCTCCTTGGACATAATTCAGCTCAACCCTTTTCTTTTACCAGATGAAATTAAATGACTTTTTTTTTTTTTTTTTGAGAGGCTAGGAGATAGAAATTCTAGTCCTGACCTGTCTAACTAATCCCAGTTCAATTTTCAGTGTATTTTCACTATAGCATGCAACCTCTTTCCTAAAGACTCAAAGGTACAAAGTTATAATAATGGGCTAAAAGAACAAGACTGATATTTTTAAGAGGGGGATCCTTTTCTTGAATCAACTTCTCACCTACTGGTGGAGCCCATCCCATCAATTTAAAATAAAACCTCAGTGGCAATATTCAAGAAATACAGGGATGTGTTGTTGTGCACTGGACTTGAAATTGCCTAGAGGTTAATTTTTAAAAGTCATTCTTATATCGATTAAATGAACTGTTGACTGTTTTCATATGTCTAAGATAACTATTATGTCAGGTTAGTGAAGTCTAGAGAGGGCTGCCATTCTGAAAAATGAGGATAGTTGATTTAGACTTGTAGAAAATGTACTGCTTGAGAGATATGGCTGCATCTGTAGGAATTCATAAACACTATGCTAGAAGTTACTCATTTTAAGTGAGTTTGGAAATTAAACTTATTTTTCTGGTGCTTTAACTCTTTCTACTCAAAGTTCACTCCCCAAAATTCTAGTTTCATGAAACTCTTGATTAGATGTAAATAATGTTTTTGTTTTTTTCTAATTGGGCTACAAGTCAAAAGTAATATCAACCTCATTTAGCATAAAGCTCTATTTATCCTTGTGCCTATGAGAAGAAGAAAACTATCCTGCTCACAAAATGTTCCTACATATCAGTTCCACTCACTGTACTTAGAAGATGATTTAGGGGCTTTTAATTTGCCCTAAACAGCCATTTGGCATCTGTTAAGTGAAACTGAAATGTGATCCAATATCAGATCTATTTCTTTACTTAAATTTTGTCTTTTCCATAAAGGATTTTAACTAGCTTCAAAAACACATTGTTCTTGGAATATATAAGTAAATGATGTAAGGAATCAGCCAGAGGAGAAGGTTATTCAGACTTCACCAAGCAGGTGAAGAAAGAAAGGCATAGGTGAACTCTTGCCTTTATAGTAGCCAATGCAAAGGGAACACCCATGGGGTGGTGCTAGTGATAGCAGCCCCCAGATGAAAACATTCCTGTTATTGAAACCCAGAGATAGATTCCCTCAAGATACTTTTGAAAAGTAGACAGATATGATGTAATATAGTGAGTTAGTGGATGATATGGATCATATCCATATCATTTTATTAAAAAAAAATCATACAACTTTTCCTTAGAATGAAATAGGTTTGGTGGTTAAAGAAGCATTGGGCTACTAACCCAAAGGTCAGGGGTTCGAACCCACCAGCTGCTCCATAGAGAAAGATGAAGCAATCTGCATCCATAAAGATTCACAACTTTGGCAAAGCTATGGGCAGGTCTACTGTATCCTATGGGGTGGCTATGGGGAGTCATAATCAACTTGATAGTAATGAGTTTTCCCTTAGAATATGCCATCAGCAAATATTGACCTTTAGCAGTTAAACATAATTCACAAAAGGCGACTCTAAGAGGGAATAAAAGCACAAGGTGGGGATACGGGTGTCTTCACTCCTACCTAAGTCCTACCTGGCTTTCAAGTCTCAGATCTAAGTCTCAATTCCTCTAGAAAGCCTTCTTTGACTGATTCAGGTCATAGTGTTCACTGGTTATTCCAAACATTTATGGCAATAATCATGCTATTTATTGAAAAATACAAGGTAGCATTTGGCTTGAACCATTTAGGATCGGTTGGTGTAAGCAAAGTTCTGGTATATAAATGTTTTATAACTATAACATAGCATAAATGACTTATGATGGGGAAAACAGATCAGGAAAATACACACTGCAATGCATATTTCCTTTGATAGTCCTCTTGGGTAATTTCCTTCTGTGTCTTTTGAAAAACTTTCAGATTTTCAAATTTTGAATCATCTCTAAGGGATAATTTTTGCAAGCAATCTAAAAACAACAAAAAATAAGTCAATTCCAAGAAAAATTAGATATTTAAAATGCATAAGATGACATAAGGTTTATTTTTTAAAAAAGTCCTAAAAGTAAGGGAGCTGATTGTTTCTGTGTGCATTGTGTAAATGTTGAGTCCTTTTGGAATTAATGTCAGAGCAAAATGTCCTGAACCATGACAGAGTCACTGAAATAAATGACAAGGCAACTTTCTTGCATGGCAATTTTCCCTTTAAGATACAAAATCTATATTCCTGTGAGTTATACCAAGTTTTTCATTCAACCTGATTGATGACTTCTTGAATCAGTGGATGCCTGAAGGCATTTGGCTGTTAACCAGGTCAGCGGTTCAAACCTACCAGCCGCTCCACAGAAAGAAGATGGGGTGATCTACTTTTAAAGATTTACAGCCTAGGAAACCCAGTGGGGTCTCTAAGAGTTGGAATCTACTCTATGACAGTGAGGTTTTTTTCAGTTTTGGTTTTGTATTATATTGTAATACTTTTCATGGCAATGACACCCAGCATTTGACACTGAATGGGAACCCTCTAAATAGAATGAAGCTGGACTGCACATCACAGCTCCCAGCCCCTTAGTCACCTTCAACTTGGGAACTCACTGGCTTCCAGGATTTCCACTTCCTCTCTAAATGTTTTATCCAAGTGTTAACTTCCAAGTATGCTTTCCCAAACTCCTTATAGCTGAGACTAAACCAAGAACCTGACAAAAGTTGTATGTTATTCATTTATTTTTAAAAAAAAAATCAGTATTTTGTTATATCTAGGCCTTCAGTAAATAATATGTGATGCCACTTTCATTTAAAAATATTTTATTGACCACCTACTGTAAACTAGGCATTCAACTGCTAATCTCCTAAGGTTTGTTATTTCCTTTTTTTTTTTTTTTTTCCTGTCTCTCTCTCCCAGCTTTTTTTCCCCTAGAACAGAGGCCATTTTGTTCTCTTTCAGTATCTATCAGTGTGATAGGGAGCTCTGGTAGTGTAGTGCCTAAGGCATTTGACTGCTAACCAGAATTCTGTAGGTTCAAACCCACCAGCCACTCCTTGGAAGGAAGGTTGGGCAATCTATTTCCGTAGTGATACTGCCCCGGAAACCCAAGGAGAGGTGGCTATGAGTGGGATCCGACTCCACATCAGTGGGTTTCATTTGGCTATCAGTATGATTGTGCACATGCACACACATACTCACACCTGTTTTATACTCAAGCAAGCTGACCATACTCACATACAGTCTTCCCTTATCTTAGACTCTACAGAAATTAAGGCTGCTGACGATCATGTCAGGCAAATGCTCTTTGAAAGTTAAACATTTCTATGAAACTCATAAGCTGAAATGAAGTAAAGAAGATTTACTCCATTAATTTACATGAAATAATATTTATGAGCATCTCCATCTCCTAAAATCAGTGAAAGCAAGGTCTAATGTAGTTCTTTCATAAAAGCAAATTGGCATAAACTGAACTTTTGAAAAGTGAGTTATATCTGTATCAAGCATTCTACAAGTAGTGCAAAAAGTCTACTACTTGCAGTACTGCTCAGGTGCTGAGTATATTACAGCAGGATACAAAAGACAAATTTCTGCATTCATACCACTTGCATTTTAGGAAAAGCAGAATAAAGGGATATTTGTCTGGGGGTGATAAGTGCTAAGGAGAAACATAAAAGACCAGGGAGTGACGGGGAAACAGTTAGTTCAGAAAGTTAGGCCATAGTGGAGCCTTTCTGATCAAGTGACATGAGAGAGAACTGAGTGAAGAAAGAGATGAAGCCAGAAGGTTATCCTCACAGCATTTCTGGCCATGTTCTTCTATCCGAGTTCTACACAGTCATTGAGTCACAGATATGGCAGGTGGAAAGAACATCAGATCTAACATGCTTCATCTAGTCTAACATGCTTCATTATGCAATTTAGGAAATCAAGACCAAGAGAAGAATAGGTTCAGGTCCAAGGTCAGTTCACAGTCACATATCTCACATTAGGAGTAAAAACAAGGCAAGAAAGAAAATGTTAAAAGATGACCATTTAAAGAATCTATCAAAACATTTAACAAAATGTATAAGAAAGTACCAAAGTATTTACTTGGATATTTTACATTTGATTTCATGGTATAAGAATGCAG
Source organism: Orycteropus afer afer (assembly GCF_000298275.1). Taxonomy (NCBI): domain Eukaryota; kingdom Metazoa; phylum Chordata; class Mammalia; order Tubulidentata; family Orycteropodidae; genus Orycteropus; species Orycteropus afer. The sequence continues at coordinate 2,141,302 of NW_006921911.1, read as the reverse complement.
TAATAATATTTCTTCTTCTCAGTAACCATACATATTATTTTATAAAGTTAGATAATATGTTGATCCACATAATATCCTTAGAATTGTGAAGGTTGTAGAAAAATGTCCTGGGAGAACTTTCTTCTCAAATACTTAAATGCAATGAATTCCCTAATACCATGCCTTTGGGGAGTTTTTGGATGCCTACTTCAACCATCTTATTTCAGACCTTAATTTCCAATAAGAATGACAGCAAGGTCATGCCCTAGGTCTAAGAAGAAACAGAGAACAGAACAGTACAGAAAGCCAATGAGTTATCTCATTCATTTGCAGTGAGGTAGGATGCAATTGCTTTTATTCTTAGAAATATTTGTAGTCTTAAAGATCTTCTCCAGTTCCTATTCCTATAAATTAAATTTTTTCACTGTCCTGTATTCTTCCATTAAAGCTTTTATAACAATTAGTATTTGTAAGATAGTCTATGCTTTCTATTTTACTGTTAGCTCCATAAAGACATGGTTTTATCTACTTCCTTTCCATTATACCAAAACCCTTGTCAAGTACTTAGGATGTGCTTTTTGAATAAATGGAATCTCACCCATAGAGATAATGATGAGTTTACATTTTCACAAAACTATCTTTTGTCTATTTCATTAGAAACTGTAGTGAACTGAAAGGCAGACTGGGAGCCAAGGGGCCTTTCTAAAGACTGTTAAGTTACTTAACATAGCCAGTGACTGATTCCATCTATATAAATCCCATCGATGTCAAAGTAATGCTATAGTGGGGATTGATCACTTCTCCCAAATGCATCATGTGAAGACAAGCCTTCTTCTGCAAGAAGAATCGGGCCCCATGAGTCTTGTTTTTGCTGAGCTGCATAATTTTGTGCCTGTGCAGTAACCTTCCCACAGTATTAATTCTTCTGGAGCATGAGGGAAATAATGGAGCATTACTAACATTAGACTGTAACTTACTAAGCGCATGCACATGTCTGAAAAGAATTTACACAGCTTCCAGATATGTAATTAACTCACTGAAATAATCTACAATGTTTGTAAATATGATTTATGTTGTGTAGGGTAAAGAATTTAACTGTACCCAAAGTAAGGTCCTTGGTTCCAGGGAATCAAACAGGGCTTACAAACAGTTCATACTGGTTCAGTTATTGCTGATGATGCAAAGTCAGAACAGACTTATTTTTAAAATTTGAGTGAAGTGGAACAATAACCAAAATGGAAATAATTGTGAGTAAAAGCCCTGAAATGGAGGACTCAGAAGAGAATAATAAGCCCAATTAGAAGCCTGATGAGGGAAACTGGATTATTACCAGGACTGAGGAGAGCAACATACATTCAAAGCAGAGTGTTTGGCCACCATCTTTGAGAGGGGCACCATTGTTTCTGACTTTACCAGTCAAGTGATTTGGTTGCTATGCAACATGCAGGCTGCCCTTGTTTTCTAAGAGAGAGATTAAGTATCTAAAAGGGCATGGACTCATAATTTTTCCTATGCTGGCTATTGTTGCAATTCACTCATATTTTATGGATTCTGGACCATTCCACTTTTGTCTTGTCAGCCATGACTAAAACAGGAAGAATCAGTCCAAAGCCTTGGAAATAATCATTGGAGTAATGGAGGTACCTTAGTCTAAGACTTCCAGGCCACCCCTGAAATTTGTGCTGGAAAATAAAGGCTACTCAGACTGAAAGAAACTCACCTGCAAAGCAGATAGCAACTAGTCTTAAGCCAAAAGCAGAAAACAAATACATTGCCATTGAGTCGATTCCAACTCATAGCGATGCCCATAGAGGTTTCAAGGCTGCAAACCCTTACAGAAGCAGACTGTCTCATCTTTCCAAGTGTGGCACTTGGAGTTGAACTGCCAGCCTTTGGGTTAGCAGCCCAATGCCTTAACCACGTGATTTATGCCATCATGCATGGCTGACCAATAAAAGCCCTGAACACAGAGGCTCAGAGATTTTCCTGATTGGTGAAGGGAGGTGACATGCCTTGTCTGAGACATGGAGCTCCACATTGAGAATCTTCCCAGACCTGGCCCGCACATTTCTTCCTTATGATAGTCCTGATTTTTATACTTCTACTATAATAAAACTGGTAGTCATAAGTATAAATATTTTCTGGGTTCTGTGAGGCATTCCAACAAAGTTACAAACCCAAGGCAATATCCTTTTAATATGTAAGGTATGGTTAGCCCTAGGTGACTAAGGACAGAAAAAGAGAGCACCATAAGGATGGCTGATGCAGAAATAATAGGGAAGTGGGGAAAAGTGATATGATTAACATACACCTCCTAAGAATCGATTTTATGCTGATTCTCACCCTCAAAGCTGTCATCATATCTTGCAGTCAGTATAGAAACCTGATGAACTACATTTACTTACATACATGTATATATATGAGTGTATGTATTTGTTGTTGTTGTTTTTGAGTAGACTTTGACTCTTGATGACTCCATGCACAACAGAACAGAGCATTGCCTTGTTCTGTCCCATTTTCATGTTTCTTGGTATGCTTGAGACCATTATTGTGGCCACTGTGTAGTCTGAGTGTCTTCCAACCTCAGGGGATCATCTTTCACCACTATATTAGATAATATTTTGCAGTGATCTATAGTGTTTTAATTGGCTGATTTTTGGAAGTAGATTGCCAAACCTTTCATCCTAGTCCCCATCTGAAAGTTCTTTTGAAACCTGCTGATTATGGGTGACATTGCTGATATTTGAAATACCAATAACACAGCTTCCAGTGTCATAGCAACATGCAAGCCACCACAGAACAACAAGCTGATAGTGTGAAATACATGTACACACACACACACACACACACACACATGTTGTTGTTGTTATGTGCCATCTAGTCGGACCCAACTCATAGTGACCCCTCTTTGGGTTTCTGAGGCAATATCACTACAGAAGTAGATTGCCCCATCTTCCTTCCAAGGAGTGGCTGGTGTGTTCTGGTTAGCAGTCAAGTGCCTTAAGCACTCCACTACCTGAGCTCCTACATACACACATACATACAGTGAAACCTGTAAGAGCAGAACCTGTGCAAGGCATCAGGAGGAAACCAGTCAGAGAAGGAAAATAGAAATATTTTCAACTAATAGTGGGAGAAAGAAGAGGTAAGATTGAACCCTATCAAAGGCAGAAACCTTGTGAGATCCAGAAAGACAAGGCAGTCCCATCAAGTTTTGGCTATCACAGATTTCACTGTATGTGTGAATATTAAATATATATATATACAATTATTGAATGTTCTATGAAATTTATTTTGCAAAAATTAGCCAATGAAAATACTATGAATCACTACAGAATATTATCTAATTTATTTCTACTATCTTATTAATCCACTATGCCTTTTTTCACTAAATCCATGACGACCTAAAAACAAACAAACAGAAAAACCAAACTCACTACCATCGAGCCATTTTCTACTCAGACTCATAGCGACTTCCACTGCATTTCTGAGGCTGTAAATCTTTATGGAAGTAGGTCACCTCCTCTTCCTTCTGTGGAGCAGCTGGTGGTTTTGAACTGCTGACCTTCCAGTTAGCATTCAAGTGCCCTATCCACTATACCACCAGAGCTCCTCCTTATTAATCCACTATGCCTTTTTCCACCAAATCCATGAAGCTTTGTCTGGCATAATGGACATTCACTGCCTTCTTCCTCCTCTGAATATATGCTGTATGTATTCTTTAAATCAATTGACTTTTTTGGTGAATATTTACCGAGTGCCCAGAATAATCCATGTTATGAGGATGGAGTCATGATTAAGGCCAACTATTTGATGTCAGGATTTATTTTTACAGTCTAATTCTACCCCACTTAATATTATTCTTTAATTTCAGTTTGGTAGGAGAAACAAGATTATGATACATGAAGAAACTCCTCAAAAGTGGAAAATGCATGCAAAATAGTTGGTAAAAATAAGTCTAAGTAGATAAGCATAGTGCCTATGACACTTGCCTGCTAACCAGAAGGCTGGTGGTTCAAACCCACCAGCCACTCCTTGGAAGGAAGGTTGGGCAATCTACTTCCATAGTGATACCACCTCAGAAACCCAAAGAGGGGTCGTTATGAGTCAGGTCCGACTCGATGGCACATAACAACAACAACAAGCTTGCTTTGTAATGTTTACCATATAATATGCATTTAGCTTTTTTAACTTAAAGTGAATGAGGAAGTGAATAAGTTGTGGGTGTGATAATATTTCCTTTGAGCACAAATATATTTTATGATTATCAAAACTAGCAAGAAAAATTATTAAACATTGTTTTGCAGGCACAAAATATTTTGACATTTTCACTTCAAATCAAGATGCTGGAGTAAAATTCTCCAAAGAGCTATAAAACTTACAGCAGATACCAGCAAATAGGTGGATTTGTGCTTTCTCATTACCTGATGCTTATTGTGAACCATCTGCATCTAGAATGGCTTTAGCTCTTTGTCTGCTGAGAAAAGGATGGAATCAATGACTGATTGAAATCTCTTTAAATTCTTGGTACACAACTGCTGATACAAAGATGTTCTGGATAAGAGCCCACACTGTGGTACCTATGTTGTCTCCAATGTGCAAAAGCCTGACCTTCCACATGCAGTCCTCACTGGTGCACTCCTAAATACACTGGTGCCTTAGACCTGGGCACTTGCCTCCCTCCAGCCAGCTTTAGTGAAACAATTCCAGTCTGCAAGTCAGAAGGGCTGAATTTCCTTACCTTAGGCAATTATTTTGACTTCAATGTTTTCATCTTTAATAAGGGGTTTGGAATAGTAGGAAAAATATTAATAATAGCTATCATTTCCTGCATACTTACAGTATGTGCCAGGAGTCTCTTCTTGGCCCTTTTCCTGTATTAATTCATTCAATCAAAGCAACTCTATGTCTAGGTGTTACCATTATCTCCCTTTTTTTAGATGAAAAACGAAGTAACTTGCCCAAGATCGAACAGCTAGTATGTGATTAAACCAGGGACTTAGACCAGCCTGTGTGGCTGGGATCCCAGGCCCTGAACCACTTTTCTGTGCTGTAGATTTCTGCCATCTACAGCATCAGGCCCCAGACCCTGAGGAATCAAAACTACTTAGACCTATTACTGGCTGTTTTGTATGTATTTTCCATACAAAAGGTGTTTTTGAGGTTTTTTTTTTTATTGTTTTTTCCATGTAGTTGTAATCTTGTTTCTTCAACCAAACTGACATAAAACAATAATATTAAGTGGGATAGAACTAAACTATAAAAATAGCCCCAAGAAGATGAAGACAAAGTGGAGGACGGGAGTTACAGTATTGGAGCAGCTTAAATAAGGCTATCTTGTTGGCCACCTTTGTCTACCCAGGATGTCTGAGGGTGCTGTCCTCCCCTCTTCTAGCTCTGTCTTCCATACCTCCTTACACACAACTGCAGACCAGCCCAGTGCTGAGACACAGCTGGGTGTCTGACACCCAGTAACCATCCTTGAAGCTCTGAAACAGTGCACTCTTTATCACAGGGACTCCTGTCTGTCTAGATGATGAGAACACATGGGGACATGGAGAGACATCTTAGAGAATGTTTTCCCAGCAGGCCTCTGAGGAAGGCAGGATGGTGGTATGACCATCAGGTCTTCACGAGCATTAACCGATAAACCACCATTGCCTGGAGAGTGAGCCTCTCTAAAGACCTGGAGAGAGGACTGGACTCTGTAATTTTCAAGTATTAAGCTCTTTCTTCAAACAAACTCATAAGGAAGAGCTCCATCCTCTAATTCCACACCCCCAGGGGCAGCTCTGATGTTCCCCTGAAGATCCTGAAGGGAATGTACATAGTTTGTCATATTGTCATTGAGGTCCTATGTGCAACATAGAGAATTGGGTGGTCACTGAGCTAACTGAGCTAGCTAACCTCCATGGCCTTTGCATTCCTAAGTTTGATTTTCTTTTTATCCTGTACTGAAGGAAGAAATACAAGTACCTACAGATTAATTTTCACTTGAAATGTTATTGTAGACCATTAATAGACAAAATCCTGTGTTTGGAATTTTAAGATGAAATAAAATGAGATAATCCATTTGATGTACTTTCACTCACCTGGTGAAGTAAAAAACAGATACTGAAGGCTTTTTCCCACATTCCGGTTATCAAATGGGGACACCCAGACACCTTCCAAGATTTGCTGGTGTTATCATCGAGTGTTTATGTGTTTCTCAACTCCTATAGTGTTTATTGGGAGCTCTGATGGTGTAGTGTCTAAGGCATTTGACTGCTAACCAGAAGACTTGTGGTTCAAACCCACCAGCCACTCCTTGGAAGGAAGTTATAACTTCCATAGTGATACCACCTCAGAAACCCAAGGAGGGGTCACTATGAGTCAGATTTGACTCGATGGCAGTGAGCTTTGTTTTGTTTTGGTTTTTATAATGTTTATTGTCTGTGCTACTCCTTTGGTACTTATTTAAATATTTATATTGTTAGATATTATTTCACAGGTGTATATTTTCAAGGTTGCTATTATATCAGTTCTTTGTATGTTTCTAAGTTTAAAAAATTCTTTAAATTTTTAAAAAATGTAGTTTAGGTATAAAGCCTAAAAGTGCCCTATAAGCAAGCAGTAAGCAAATGAATCCCATGTAGCATGCTTGAATAATCACATTTACCAGAGTGCAGATATTCTCGTGTTCTAGGGAGAACAAGCTTTGCCTGCTTTTCTGTGCCTCTGATCAGTTGACCCCAAAGTGTAGCAATTGGCTTCCCAGGTAGCAGAATTGGAAGGTCATTGAAAGTAAGATTTGGCCACAAATATCTCTTATGCACACCTGTTATAGTGCCAGATACGTGTTCATTTTCCTGTCCTATATCTGAAGCCATTACAACTTGAAAAAAGATTTATTATGGTAAAATCTGTATAACAAAAACTGATATTTTAACCATTTTTAAACTATACAATCCAGTAATATTAATTATATTCACCATATTGTGAAACAATCACCACTATCTATTTCCAAAATATTTTTATCACTTCAAACAGAAACTCAGTGCCCCTTCCTTCAACAGTAACTCCTACCTTCACCCTCAGTCCCTGGTAACTACTGATAGATTTTGTCTGTAGGTATCTGCCTACTCTAGATATTTTATATAAGTGGGATCATACAATATTGTCCTTTTATGTCTTACTTATTTCATTTAGTATCATGTTTCGAGATTTTTCTACATCATAGCAAAGCATTTGCCAGGATTTTGTAACTTATAAAAAGTAATATAAAACTGTAAAAGTTGGGTAATATTATATATATATACACACACTTATGAACACACATATATTCACCATATTGTGTTTATTCATTCATTTACTGATGGACCCTTGGATTGTTTCCATCTTTTAACTATGTGCATAATGCTTCAATGAATATTGGTATACAAGTATCTGTTTGAGTTTCTGATTTTGAGTGTTTTGAGGCACAGAGTAGATGGGATGTGTGATGATTCTATGTTTTACTTTTTAAGGTATCACCAAACTATTTTCCATAACAGACGTACCATTTTACATTCCCACCAGCAAGGTACAAGGATTCCAATTTTTCCACCAACACTTATTATTTTCTGTTTTTCTGATAATAGCCATCCTAGTGGGTGTGAAAGGAGCCCTAATGACACAGTGCTTAAGCTCTGAGCTGCTAACCAAAAGGTTGGTGGTTCAAACCCCCCAGCCACTCCATGGGAGGAAAATGTGCAGTTTATATCTGTGAAAATTGCAGCTTTGGAAATGCTATGGGGCAGTTCTACTCTGTCCTGTAGGGTCACTATGAGTCAGAATTGACTCAAGGGCAGGTAGTTTTAATAGGTGTGGTGTGGTACCTTATTATAGTTTTGATTTGCATTTCCCTTATTACATTAATCATCTTTTTGTGTATTTATATGTCATTTGTGTATCTTCTTTGGAGTAATGTCATTCAGGTCTTTTGCCCATATTTTAACTGGGATCTTTGTCCTTTTGTTGTTGAGTTATAGCAGTTCTTTATAAATTCTGTATAGTAAACCCTTATATGGTATATTGTTACTAAACATTTTCTCCCTTTCTATAAGTTCTTCACTCCCAAAAGGCTTTTGATGCACAAAAGTTTTTAATTTCTATGAATTCCAATTTATCTATTTTTTTTCTTTTGTTGCTCATGCTTCTGATGTCATTTCTAAGAATCCATTGTTAAAAACAAGACCTTAAAGCTTTACTACTATGTTTTTTTTTTTCCAAAAATTGTATAGTTTGTCTTTATGTTTAAATCACTGATCCATTTTCAGTTAATCTCCATAGATGGTGTGAAGAATCTGTCCAACTTCATTCTATTGCATGTAGAGATCCAGTTGTCCTGACACTATTTGTTACAGAAACTATTCATCCCCATTTGTGATGATTTTTAAAATAAAAGAATTCCTAGAGGATTTGGCTCTGCATTACTATATGCCCTGACACAGTGCCTGACACAGTCCTTAGGAAGTAATAGATGTCCTACAGATATTGGTTAACCTCTAATTGTTTGATGATTTATTTTCAGTGAGCTAGTAGCTCAAATGGGAGCTCTGGTGGCACAGTGCCTAAGGCATTTGACTGCTAATCAGAAGGCTGGCAGTTCAAACCCACCAGCCACTCCTCAGAAGGAAGTTAGGGCAAACTACTTCGGTAGTGATATTGCCTTGGAAACCCAAGGAAGGGTCGCTATGGGTCGAATCCGACTCGAAGGCAGTGAGTGAGTCATTCAAATAGGATACAGAGCGTGGATGGATTTAGAAAGATTAGAGTTGGCTCACGTGATGAAACTTGTCACTAGTTGGAGACAGTATTGGAAAGGATTCTGACAATGTTGCTTTGGGGCCAAGCCATAACTGTGAGTGAGCAAGGTCTGTCATGGTTATATGAGAGAGGAGTAATGATTGCTAAAGAAGGCAGGCCCATGCCCAAAGTTAAAAGGCACAGAGAGTGGCTTCAACTGAAAAATTTGGCAGCAAACTTACAAACAAAGATATATGGAAGACTAGAAAACTCTCCCGCTTGCCCATGTCCCAGCTCTGCCTAAGTCTGACACTCTGTCTTGCTGTTCTGGAAATGTCAGAATAGCTTCCCTCTTTGAGTTCAGACTAAAACAGGACATTCAGAGGGGAATAAAGCAAAAAGAAAGTAAAAGAAAAAAGTGTGCTTTCCTGGATAAGTTTTCTAGAAAGAAGAAAAAGGACCTATTTAATTTTTGAGACCTCCAAAATATTCGATGAAAATTGAGGTTGGTGCCCATTTTATATGAAATGCTTTGCCCAGTTCTATTCTGATTGTGAAGGTCTCCATCAGTGTGGGGTACTGCAGAACTCCTTA
>NW_006921911.1:2123375-2131863 GCF_000298275.1 Orycteropus afer afer | reverse complement strand
TAAGCAACATCATGATAAAAGGAGAAAACATTGACATTGTCAAGGATTTCACTTTACTTGGATCTACAATCAATGTCCATGGAAGCAGCAGTCAAGAAATTAAACGCTATGTTGCATTAGGCACATCTGCTGCAAAAGACCTCTTTAAAGTGTTAAAGAGCAAAGATGTCACTTGGAAGATTAAGGTGTGCCTGGCTTGAGCCATAGTTTTTTCAATAGCCTCATATTCATGTGAAAGTTGGACAATGAATAAGGAAGACCACAGAAGAATTGATGCATTTGAATTGTGGTGTTGGTGAAGAATATTGAAAAGGCCATAGTCTGCCAGAAGAATAGGCGCTCTGGTAGCATAGTGCCTAAGGCATTTGACTGCTAAAGAGAAGGCTGGTGGTTCAAACCCACCAGCCACTCCTTGGAAGGAAGGTTGGGCAATCTACTTCCATAGTGATACCACCTCAGAAACCCAAAGAGGGGTCGTTATGAGTCAGGTCCGACTCGATGGCACATAACAACAACAACAAGCTTGCTTTGTAATGTTTACCATATAATATGCATTTAGCTTTTTTAACTTAAAGTGAATGAGGAAGTGAATAAGTTGTGGGTGTGATAATATTTCCTTTGAGCACAAATATATTTTATGATTATCAAAACTAGCAAGAAAAATTATTAAACATTGTTTTGCAGGCACAAAATATTTTGACATTTTCACTTCAAATCAAGATGCTGGAGTAAAATTCTCCAAAGAGCTATAAAACTTACAGCAGATACCAGCAAATAGGTGGATTTGTGCTTTCTCATTACCTGATGCTTATTGTGAACCATCTGCATCTAGAATGGCTTTAGCTCTTTGTCTGCTGAGAAAAGGATGGAATCAATGACTGATTGAAATCTCTTTAAATTCTTGGTACACAACTGCTGATACAAAGATGTTCTGGATAAGAGCCCACACTGTGGTACCTATGTTGTCTCCAATGTGCAAAAGCCTGACCTTCCACATGCAGTCCTCACTGGTGCACTCCTAAATACACTGGTGCCTTAGACCTGGGCACTTGCCTCCCTCCAGCCAGCTTTAGTGAAACAATTCCAGTCTGCAAGTCAGAAGGGCTGAATTTCCTTACCTTAGGCAATTATTTTGACTTCAATGTTTTCATCTTTAATAAGGGGTTTGGAATAGTAGGAAAAATATTAATAATAGCTATCATTTCCTGCATACTTACAGTATGTGCCAGGAGTCTCTTCTTGGCCCTTTTCCTGTATTAATTCATTCAATCAAAGCAACTCTATGTCTAGGTGTTACCATTATCTCCCTTTTTTTAGATGAAAAACGAAGTAACTTGCCCAAGATCGAACAGCTAGTATGTGATTAAACCAGGGACTTAGACCAGCCTGTGTGGCTGGGATCCCAGGCCCTGAACCACTTTTCTGTGCTGTAGATTTCTGCCATCTACAGCATCAGGCCCCAGACCCTGAGGAATCAAAACTACTTAGACCTATTACTGGCTGTTTTGTATGTATTTTCCATACAAAAGGTGTTTTTGAGGTTTTTTTTTTTATTGTTTTTTCCATGTAGTTGTAATCTTGTTTCTTCAACCAAACTGACATAAAACAATAATATTAAGTGGGATAGAACTAAACTATAAAAATAGCCCCAAGAAGATGAAGACAAAGTGGAGGACGGGAGTTACAGTATTGGAGCAGCTTAAATAAGGCTATCTTGTTGGCCACCTTTGTCTACCCAGGATGTCTGAGGGTGCTGTCCTCCCCTCTTCTAGCTCTGTCTTCCATACCTCCTTACACACAACTGCAGACCAGCCCAGTGCTGAGACACAGCTGGGTGTCTGACACCCAGTAACCATCCTTGAAGCTCTGAAACAGTGCACTCTTTATCACAGGGACTCCTGTCTGTCTAGATGATGAGAACACATGGGGACATGGAGAGACATCTTAGAGAATGTTTTCCCAGCAGGCCTCTGAGGAAGGCAGGATGGTGGTATGACCATCAGGTCTTCACGAGCATTAACCGATAAACCACCATTGCCTGGAGAGTGAGCCTCTCTAAAGACCTGGAGAGAGGACTGGACTCTGTAATTTTCAAGTATTAAGCTCTTTCTTCAAACAAACTCATAAGGAAGAGCTCCATCCTCTAATTCCACACCCCCAGGGGCAGCTCTGATGTTCCCCTGAAGATCCTGAAGGGAATGTACATAGTTTGTCATATTGTCATTGAGGTCCTATGTGCAACATAGAGAATTGGGTGGTCACTGAGCTAACTGAGCTAGCTAACCTCCATGGCCTTTGCATTCCTAAGTTTGATTTTCTTTTTATCCTGTACTGAAGGAAGAAATACAAGTACCTACAGATTAATTTTCACTTGAAATGTTATTGTAGACCATTAATAGACAAAATCCTGTGTTTGGAATTTTAAGATGAAATAAAATGAGATAATCCATTTGATGTACTTTCACTCACCTGGTGAAGTAAAAAACAGATACTGAAGGCTTTTTCCCACATTCCGGTTATCAAATGGGGACACCCAGACACCTTCCAAGATTTGCTGGTGTTATCATCGAGTGTTTATGTGTTTCTCAACTCCTATAGTGTTTATTGGGAGCTCTGATGGTGTAGTGTCTAAGGCATTTGACTGCTAACCAGAAGACTTGTGGTTCAAACCCACCAGCCACTCCTTGGAAGGAAGTTATAACTTCCATAGTGATACCACCTCAGAAACCCAAGGAGGGGTCACTATGAGTCAGATTTGACTCGATGGCAGTGAGCTTTGTTTTGTTTTGGTTTTTATAATGTTTATTGTCTGTGCTACTCCTTTGGTACTTATTTAAATATTTATATTGTTAGATATTATTTCACAGGTGTATATTTTCAAGGTTGCTATTATATCAGTTCTTTGTATGTTTCTAAGTTTAAAAAATTCTTTAAATTTTTAAAAAATGTAGTTTAGGTATAAAGCCTAAAAGTGCCCTATAAGCAAGCAGTAAGCAAATGAATCCCATGTAGCATGCTTGAATAATCACATTTACCAGAGTGCAGATATTCTCGTGTTCTAGGGAGAACAAGCTTTGCCTGCTTTTCTGTGCCTCTGATCAGTTGACCCCAAAGTGTAGCAATTGGCTTCCCAGGTAGCAGAATTGGAAGGTCATTGAAAGTAAGATTTGGCCACAAATATCTCTTATGCACACCTGTTATAGTGCCAGATACGTGTTCATTTTCCTGTCCTATATCTGAAGCCATTACAACTTGAAAAAAGATTTATTATGGTAAAATCTGTATAACAAAAACTGATATTTTAACCATTTTTAAACTATACAATCCAGTAATATTAATTATATTCACCATATTGTGAAACAATCACCACTATCTATTTCCAAAATATTTTTATCACTTCAAACAGAAACTCAGTGCCCCTTCCTTCAACAGTAACTCCTACCTTCACCCTCAGTCCCTGGTAACTACTGATAGATTTTGTCTGTAGGTATCTGCCTACTCTAGATATTTTATATAAGTGGGATCATACAATATTGTCCTTTTATGTCTTACTTATTTCATTTAGTATCATGTTTCGAGATTTTTCTACATCATAGCAAAGCATTTGCCAGGATTTTGTAACTTATAAAAAGTAATATAAAACTGTAAAAGTTGGGTAATATTATATATATATACACACACTTATGAACACACATATATTCACCATATTGTGTTTATTCATTCATTTACTGATGGACCCTTGGATTGTTTCCATCTTTTAACTATGTGCATAATGCTTCAATGAATATTGGTATACAAGTATCTGTTTGAGTTTCTGATTTTGAGTGTTTTGAGGCACAGAGTAGATGGGATGTGTGATGATTCTATGTTTTACTTTTTAAGGTATCACCAAACTATTTTCCATAACAGACGTACCATTTTACATTCCCACCAGCAAGGTACAAGGATTCCAATTTTTCCACCAACACTTATTATTTTCTGTTTTTCTGATAATAGCCATCCTAGTGGGTGTGAAAGGAGCCCTAATGACACAGTGCTTAAGCTCTGAGCTGCTAACCAAAAGGTTGGTGGTTCAAACCCCCCAGCCACTCCATGGGAGGAAAATGTGCAGTTTATATCTGTGAAAATTGCAGCTTTGGAAATGCTATGGGGCAGTTCTACTCTGTCCTGTAGGGTCACTATGAGTCAGAATTGACTCAAGGGCAGGTAGTTTTAATAGGTGTGGTGTGGTACCTTATTATAGTTTTGATTTGCATTTCCCTTATTACATTAATCATCTTTTTGTGTATTTATATGTCATTTGTGTATCTTCTTTGGAGTAATGTCATTCAGGTCTTTTGCCCATATTTTAACTGGGATCTTTGTCCTTTTGTTGTTGAGTTATAGCAGTTCTTTATAAATTCTGTATAGTAAACCCTTATATGGTATATTGTTACTAAACATTTTCTCCCTTTCTATAAGTTCTTCACTCCCAAAAGGCTTTTGATGCACAAAAGTTTTTAATTTCTATGAATTCCAATTTATCTATTTTTTTTCTTTTGTTGCTCATGCTTCTGATGTCATTTCTAAGAATCCATTGTTAAAAACAAGACCTTAAAGCTTTACTACTATGTTTTTTTTTTTCCAAAAATTGTATAGTTTGTCTTTATGTTTAAATCACTGATCCATTTTCAGTTAATCTCCATAGATGGTGTGAAGAATCTGTCCAACTTCATTCTATTGCATGTAGAGATCCAGTTGTCCTGACACTATTTGTTACAGAAACTATTCATCCCCATTTGTGATGATTTTTAAAATAAAAGAATTCCTAGAGGATTTGGCTCTGCATTACTATATGCCCTGACACAGTGCCTGACACAGTCCTTAGGAAGTAATAGATGTCCTACAGATATTGGTTAACCTCTAATTGTTTGATGATTTATTTTCAGTGAGCTAGTAGCTCAAATGGGAGCTCTGGTGGCACAGTGCCTAAGGCATTTGACTGCTAATCAGAAGGCTGGCAGTTCAAACCCACCAGCCACTCCTCAGAAGGAAGTTAGGGCAAACTACTTCGGTAGTGATATTGCCTTGGAAACCCAAGGAAGGGTCGCTATGGGTCGAATCCGACTCGAAGGCAGTGAGTGAGTCATTCAAATAGGATACAGAGCGTGGATGGATTTAGAAAGATTAGAGTTGGCTCACGTGATGAAACTTGTCACTAGTTGGAGACAGTATTGGAAAGGATTCTGACAATGTTGCTTTGGGGCCAAGCCATAACTGTGAGTGAGCAAGGTCTGTCATGGTTATATGAGAGAGGAGTAATGATTGCTAAAGAAGGCAGGCCCATGCCCAAAGTTAAAAGGCACAGAGAGTGGCTTCAACTGAAAAATTTGGCAGCAAACTTACAAACAAAGATATATGGAAGACTAGAAAACTCTCCCGCTTGCCCATGTCCCAGCTCTGCCTAAGTCTGACACTCTGTCTTGCTGTTCTGGAAATGTCAGAATAGCTTCCCTCTTTGAGTTCAGACTAAAACAGGACATTCAGAGGGGAATAAAGCAAAAAGAAAGTAAAAGAAAAAAGTGTGCTTTCCTGGATAAGTTTTCTAGAAAGAAGAAAAAGGACCTATTTAATTTTTGAGACCTCCAAAATATTCGATGAAAATTGAGGTTGGTGCCCATTTTATATGAAATGCTTTGCCCAGTTCTATTCTGATTGTGAAGGTCTCCATCAGTGTGGGGTACTGCAGAACTCCTTACTAAGCAGTCTGATGACTGTGGGATAGCCCAAAATGTACTACTTCTAGCTTACAAATCTACTAATGTGTGTGTCCCAGATAACAAGATGGAAAGAAAAAAAAATAATTAAATCTCTATAGGTACTTTCGGTATATAACTTATGAACAGTTAAGATTGTTTAAGAAAGAAGACAGTATTACATTAGTTTAGCTATGATCAAAATCAATAGTCATTTGATAAAAGCTGAGCTTATCAGATACTATCCTGACACACAGAATCCTGTGATTCTTTTAGGATATCTTTGCTTGGTATATCAGTAAGCTATTGCTAAGTAAGCACTCCAAAACTCAGTGAGTTAAAGCAACATCATTTGATTATTAGGCATGCATCTGGGCTTGGCTGATTTTGGGTATGGTCATTTGTGGATCTACTTGTTATTAGCTTGTTCCTACATGTGCTGTAAGCTGTTTTTGAGGCTGGGCTTCCTTTGGGCATTACAACTGAGGCAGTGCTCCTCAATGTGTTTCTCCTCTCTGTCTTAGTACTAGAAGGTGTAAGGTCACAGTAAGGAGAAGAGGATGCACAAAAGTGAGGTTAAAGAGAAGTTTTTATTCTGAGTTTCCAGGTGAGGTTTACGGGCCCCAGAGAGGGGCCCGGGCGAGGTTCACGGGTCCCTGAGAGGGGCCCAAGAAGTCGCACCACCTGGCTGGGGAGGGGAGGGTTTATAGTCTTGTGGAGGTCCTAAGTGGGGACACTAAGGAAATGGTGGGGTCCAATTAGCTGTTAGCATGGGTCTGTACTTACTTAGCATGAGTAGGCTTCACAAGAGGAAGTTTGCCACTTCATGGGACTTTCCAGTCTGGGCGGGTTTTGTCACCTCGGTTGTCTTATTAGGCTGTCTCATCAGGGCTTGACACCCGGAGGAATCTGCTAACTGGAATGTTGGTGGCTTGAGTTTGCTTTGGCCTAACAGGAGGAATCATGCATCATCTTTGCATATTAAAAGTAGATGTGAAAGAAAGCAAGTGGATACAAACACAGGCTCTTGAGTTCTAAGCTCAGATGTCAATATATAGATGTCAATAGGCAAGGCATCCCTTCTACCTCGTTCTAATACCCCAAGCAAGTTACATGGCTAAGGGATAGGGAAGTATGCTTAATCCCTTTTGTGGCAAGAACTATGGATAAAGGAAGAAGTGAAAATTGAGGCTATGATGCCATTTACCACACCTGGAATGGCCCTGGGGAGCTCTGGTGGCATAGTGCCTAAGGCATTTGACTGCTAACCCACCAGCCACTCCTCAGAAGGAAGGTTAGGCAATCTACTTCCATACTGATACAGCCTTGGAAACCCAAGGAGGGGTCACTATGAGTCGGATCCGAATCGTTGGCAATGAGTTGTTTTTCTTTTTGAGTTTTGGAATGGCCCTGAGGTCTAACTGATGAAACAATGACCTTTCCAGATTCTGAACTTTACCAATGAAATGAAGGCTATAGTAGAGTCACGAATGGATTGCTATGCCCAGCTTTTAGCCTCACTCCCAGCTAGAATTTTATGAATTGTATTGATATTTTTCAAGAATCAGCTTTCGTTTTCATCGATTTTATGTATTTAAATTTCCTGTTTTCCAATTTCACTGATTTCTGCTCTAAATTTTATTATTTCCTTTCTGCTGCTTATTTTAATTTCCCTTCTTTTTTTTTGTGTGTGTGTTTCCTAAGGTGTAAGCTTAGGTTACTGATTTAAGATCCTTCTTCTTTTCAGTATGTGAATTCAATGCATAAATGTCCCTCTAAGTGCTGCTTTTGCTGCAGCCAATGAAGTTTGGTTTATTGTATTTTTAATTTAGCTCCAAACTTTGAAAAAAAATTTCTTTTGAAGCATCTTCTATAGCCCAATGAAATTTAGAAATATATTGTTTAACCTACAAACATTTGAAGATTTTCTAGCTTTTTTAGTTTAATTCCATTGTGATCAGAGAGCATATATTTTATGATTTCTATTCTTTTAAAATTTTTAAGGTGTGTTTTATGGCCCAAGATGTGCTCTATCTTGGTGAATGTCCCTTGTTAGCATGAGAAGAATATGTATTTTGTTGCTGTTGGATGAAGTATTCTATAGATATCAATTAGATCTACTGATAGTCTCACTTTCAATAGTTTTTCATTGACTGGTTGAGGTTAAGCTTCCTGAATTGATACAGAGGTATAGTGCTTGAAGTTATTTTGTTTATTAGTTAATAAATCCATTCATATTTATTGAGTCTCTACTAGGTGAAAAGCATTCTACTGCATCTTGAATTCATAGAGAGGCAAAGATAAGAAGGACTGACATTTACTGGGTAACTGCCACATATCAGGGACTGTGCAAAGAATTTGGTAAATTTTGAATTACATGAGATAGCATTTTGTTATTTGTTTATAGTAGTATTTTTTTTCTGTGAATGTTTACACAGAAAATTACATTCCCATGTGACCATTTTTACAAACTTGTTCGGTAAGATTTGTTACATTTTTTTTTTTTACAATGTATCAACATTCTCTTTGATGGCATTCTGGTTGTTCCATTTCTAGTACTCTAATTTCCCTGCTCCCTTATCGCCTCATTTTTGTTTTAGAGTAATTGTTGACTTATATAGATGGATATTTAATGGAGCACCATGTTGTTGTTATGTTGTTAAGTGCCGTCGAGTCGTTTCCGACTCATAGCGACCCCATGCACAGCAGAACGAAACACTGCCCGATCCCGCACCAGCCCCACAATCCCTGCT
>NW_006921911.1:2116567-2119578 GCF_000298275.1 Orycteropus afer afer | reverse complement strand
GTGTTCAGTGCAGATCAGTGAGTAAGCACACCAATGGAGCACCATACCAATCTGTTATTTCACTAAAAGGTGACCTCAGGGGGTAGTTTTGTTTTAATAATTAAAGAGTATCTCAGGGATACCCTGAGACTCTCAGGGAATCCTCTAGTCCCAACTGATCCATTACCTCTGGACATTTTAAGAATTTGAATTCTGTTTAGTGTTTTTCCTCCTGATCTATCGTGGTCTGTCTATTATAACCCTGATCAGAACGGTTAGTAGTGGTAGCTGGGTACCACCTAGTTCTTCTAGTCTCAGGGTAGGTGAGGCTGTTGCTTAAATAGGCTATTATCTACATTTTCTACTTATTGTTCATAGAGATAGACACTTCAAATGAGATACACTGTATACATTCTTTTATTGTTCGTTACATATCCAGACAAATATCCAATGTGTCCAGGAGTTCTTGGAGCCATCAGTGGTTGTAGAAGACAGAATCAAATTCTAATATTTGGGCTTGGATACAGAAGATAAAAATTTGTAAATGGAAGTTTTCTATGGCTTTGGTGATAATTTTTTTTTTAGTACATAGAAAACAATGATAAATAATAGTCCTACACACTCTGAGTTGTTTGATAAAGGATATCTGCAAGTACAAGTTTAAGCTACAAAAATTACCTTCAGAGCAGAAAGAGCCATTTCCCCAGTTACCTCTAACATAATCTGGAATTTTGCCTGGCATTCTGAGCACCTAAGTGAGCATAGTTTATATATGGAGAGATTGGTACAACTTTTGATTTGTTTAAAATGCTACAATTTTGCTTCTTACTGGCTGTACACATAGAACTAATGCATTAATAAGGTTATTTCTCTCAGTATATGCTCTCTGTACATTTGTCTCCAGTAATAACTGTCAATGGTTTTAAAGAAAGCCATTATGGTCTATTATTTGAAAGACATCTTAGCCTTCTGTCTTTTTAGTGTGTATTTATCATTTTCAAAATAAGGATGCAATCAGACCTGAAAAATATAACTTTATTTTATGTCCTACAAAAGGCAATGTTAAGTGTGATTCAAATTCTTATACTCCAAGCACATATTTTGACAAACAGTTGGAAGAACCTGAAACTGTCTGAAAATATCTACTTGCAGATCCCATGTTGGAGGTCTTTAATCACAATTATTAGCCCAAGAAAATAACGAATTTAATTAGACTCTGCTATCATTCTGCTCTACCTACATAAAATAGTATAAATGTGACTGCCTAGGCCACTTGAACCTGCTCTGTTATGGTGGTTTTAGCAATCTACCTGGGTTCTCACAGGACAGCCTAACTCTAGCTATTTCTGTTATACAGATAGAAGTTCAAGAAATTAAATCAGGGCTTTGAACTGGTTCATTCCACTTTGACCACCTGCTGAGAACATGCCTTTCCATCCCAGATATGCTGAATGAGAATCTACACTTTAACAAGATTCCCAGGCGATGCTTATAGATACCCAGGTGATTCTTCTTGTTAAAATGTAGATTCAAATTTGTTGTATCTGGAGTAGAAATACAAATTCTCAGCAGGGAGTTGAACTGTAATGAATGGATTTGAAGCCCTGCATTAAAAGCAAAGTATTTGGTGATGCATTCTTGTGGTCATATGCCAAGATCCAACTTTAAAAAGTTGAAAATAGATTGTCTGGGAAGGAAGTGTATGAAATCATTGACATTAATTAATAGCTTATCAAGAATTAGATTTTCTGACTGATAGACAATAGAAAAGAGGCCTGCTTTTGTTGTTAGCTGGTGTTGAGTTGGCCCCTGACCCATGGGAACCCTGTGATCAGTTGCAATTAGGACCTTTGTGTGCACAGGGTTTTCAAGGGTTGATTTGAGAAGTGGATTGCCAGCATTTCTTCCTAGTCCATTTTAGTCTGGATCTCTGCTGAAACCTGTTCAGCATTATAGCAACACACAAGCCTTTACTGACAGATGGACAGTAACTACACATGAGTAACATTGGTCAGGAATCGATCCTGGGTCTCCTGCACTGAAAGAGAGAATTCTACCACTGAACCACCTTTGCCCTAAGAAAAGAGGCCTAGAGAAATGGAACTCTGCAGAGAAAGCTTGAAAGATGCCTACAGAAATGGAACTCTGGAGAAAAAGCTTGAGGGGACTAAAAGGAAAGGGCCCAGAAAACTAGACTCTGCTTGGTTGCTTTGCTAAAGAAGATGGTAATGGGCTGAGGAGGCTAAGAAATGAGTGATGTTTTACTTTGACTCTCTATTTCACCTTCAAGCTGATCAGGTTGCATATGTGTATTATAGAAGAATAGCTGATTTCCTTCTTTACATTCCAGAGTGTTGATAACTTGTGGAAATATGGTAGGCATCTGTTATATTGGTTACTGCATGACCTCAGCCAACACTTTTACTGTGCTAGCTGTTATCCAGGCATTGCTTGGGGAAAAGACTCAGTTTTTGCCTGCCTTATCATCATGGAATCAGCTTGGAAGATTCAGGGCCTGCAGTCAAAAACATGAGGAGGAAGTCATCTCTAGAGGGACCATGCACAGCAACAGGGCTACGAGGAAAGCAGACCTCAGAGAAAAGCTGGCAACCACATAAAAATGTGTCTGCATGCCAAGGGATCCCAACAAGTGGGAGAACATGGTAATAGTGATCCAAGGACAGACAAGGAAGGAAGCATGTGGCCCAGGCCTGGATGTCTAATAACCCACCACACTGATGAGAACACTTGAGTGAAAACTCACCTGGTGCTTATATCTCAGTTGTTTTCTCTTGATACTGGACAAGCCCCACTAATTTGAGGTTCATGGTTTGTATTATGATTAGTTCAGGTCAGAATTGGTATTATCTTCAGACCTCAATATGGCCTCACTTATAGCAAATTGTGGAAATAAGTGATTGGAAGCAAAAATAGGTTTCTTGAGTTCCGGCAAGATGGCAGACTAGGCAGAAGGACTGCACAGACCCTCTTCAACAAGAAAAGGGAAACCAACACAGACACAGAAGATAATC
>NW_006921911.1:2101806-2113124 GCF_000298275.1 Orycteropus afer afer | reverse complement strand
AAAAAAAAAAAAAAAATAGGTTTCTTGTGGGTGTTTGTTACCCATGAGCTCTTTCTAGGTTCTTTCTTAATATACAAAGATGTGCTCAAGTGCTAAATTCAGCCACCTTTGAAGTCACAAAAAGGGTTCAATGTGTGATTATTTCTTCCACCAGAGAAACTAGCAATGACATAATTCAATCTCTGAGGCTGTGGATAGAGCAGGGACTATAGCCAAAAGATCTGGGTCAAAATCTCAGTTCTACCACAAATGGCTAGGGTGACTTTGCTCAAGTCATTTAGCCTCCTTGTGCTTCTATTTCTCATCAAAAAACAAAGACAATCATTGTACGTACATCATAGGGTTACAGTGAAAATTAAATGAGTTAATATGTGAAGAGTGCTTAAAAGAGTATCTGGCACAGAATCAGCCCTCAATAATTGTTTGCTATAATTATTAATAGGCATCCCACATAAGGCCAAGGAAATCTTTAATTATCCTGGTTGACTTTGCTGGATGTTTGGCACAGATACAAAGAAGTATAGAACAATATGTCTCTTTTAGGTAGGTGGCTGACTCTCCTTGAAAGGAGTTTGGGTTTTCAGTCTCACTCCAGCTGTTCAGCTGAGAAGACATTCAGCTCTTCCTAAGTGACTGGAGAATTTAGGAAGTTACAATGTCTCCCAATATGCTGGTATCACGGGGGTACAGGACTGCCATTTCACACCAGTCTGAGTGGAGTTATGCTGTGTATATTTCATGAGAATCCTGTGGGAGTGGCTGTCTGTGAAGTTGTACTATGTGGTGGCTTGGAGATGGAGCTAATGACTCCAGAAGGAATAACATTTAACGTTTGGCCAATGCCCCAAGCATTTCATGTTTCCACTTAGGTTGAGGTGTATTTTGGCTCCTTGTAAAATATGCTTTAGTCACATCCCAGTGTTAGACATTGACATGTATGCTTTTCGCTGTTTAAAATGCCTTAGTATTTATGATCATGGTTTTCAGCACTTGAATGCTTCTAAGTCACCCATAGCACATTTTAAAATAGGCACTGGGTTCCACCCCTGGAGAGGCTGCTGTAGTAGGTCTTTTAGGACAACTTAAGTATCCACATTTTGCAAGAATTTCTCAGGTGATCCAGATGGTGAAGAACCTTTAGTTAAACTCATGGTTGTTGAGTCGGCTCTGACTCATAGCTACTCCTTCTAGGGTTTCTGAGGCGGTATCACTATGGAAGTAGATTGCCCAATCTTCCTTTTAGTTAATTGTCTTGATTTTACTCATACAACAGCCCCGTAAGATGGAATTGAACAGATGTAATTGTTCCCATTTCATCCATGAGGAAACAAATATTTACAAGTTGAGGTTTGTCGTAGGGTTTCGAAGTGATTCCTTTCATTTCAATGCCAGGCACAAAATTTGCATTTCTACCTCAGATATACTGAATCAGAATCTATACTTTAACAAGATCTCCAGGTGATTCTTATAGATTCTAATATGATTATTATGCTTGTAAAATGTAGATTCTGATCCAGTATATCTGGGGTGGAAATGCAAATTCTCAGCAGAAGATTGAACTGAAATGAACCCCTTCAAAAGCTCTGGTTTGTCAGAAGTCTCATAACTAGTTAATTTATTATTCAGGCTAACTTCTTTAACCAACACTTCTTAAATCTTAATAGTTTAACCTAATAAAATCGACTTCTTATAGCACAAATGGAATGCCCGTCAGAGGATTCTTCTGAGCTCCCCTCCACAGATGCTCTTGGCAATCCTTCCACCCAACATCCTTTGCTCTGTGGTTGTATGTCTCAGAATCCTGCCCTTCTAGGTGTGTGAACAGAAGAGAAAGCATGATCCTGTTGTGGAGGTCCTGCCAGTGATGCCTACCATTTAGTCCACATTCCACTGCCAAGAGCTCAGGCAAGAAAATGGTTCCAAAGATGCAAGCAAGAACTAGGCAAGAAAATGGCCCAGTTTGGTGGGCACACTAAGGAGTGTCTGCCACTGTAAATGACCTTAAGCCAATGCCATCTGAATAGGGAGAATCTTTTTTTATGTGAAGTATATGTCATCTCTGGCATTTTATTATCACAAGCATCTAGTGAGATAATTGTTTTCCTTCCCTATTTTTAAGGGAAAAAAAGAAAAAAAAAAAAAAACCCTGAAATCCAGAGAATTTAAATAGTTTGCATAAGACTACACCCCAGATTGATGAGGAGTCAGGGCACTTGCATTCACAAAACTCACCAGCTGTCCATGGAACTCAGAAATGGAACAGAGCTGGGACCAAACTGAGGTTACTTCTCTGCTGTTTTAGTGTTATTTTTCTCAATATAAGATATTTCTTATTGTTTGAGCAGAGTTCTTATTACCATATGGACTGTGGACTTAGGTTTAAGCAAGTCTTTGTTGACTGGAGGTGAAAAAAACTTCAGTAAAAGGTGCTAGAAGGTCTTCTTGTTATTGAGTATAAATACAGAATTTTTCTGTTTACTTAAAATCTGTTTGTACCTCTCCTAAGAGCTTTCTCTCTGACACCCTCACAGAAGACTCCATCCTTTCCAGTTTAGTAGCTGCAGTAACTGCAGTAATCAGGAATATTATTTATAACTCACGAGAGGACTTCTGCATGCCAGCTACCTCCCAGACAAAGTATTTTCCTCTGTTGTATTTTCTTCAACATAAACCAGGTATATTTCCTAATAATTTTCTCCCCAGTATGTATTGATGAGGCTATTTTTGGAACCTAATGACCTGGAAAGTGTTAGTCTTACTGGGTTGTATTTCTCCTCACTTTAGTTGTCTCTCCCTGATTGTAATATTTGTCAGTTGAGCCAACCTGAAGCCAGTTCCTTGGGGAGCCAAGAGCCTCCGACATGCCCATGGAGCCACCAGCTGCCACTAGCATATGGTCTGAGGACATATCATCAGCTCCAGCCTAACCAGCCATCTTTGAACCATGAGCTTATTTCTTCTTGGGAGACAAATGGGGTTTAGCCAGAACTCAATTTGGCCTGATGACTTTTGAAGAGAGATATTCCATGAGAACACAAGTTTCTTCCAGACCCTATGTGAGTCATTCCTGACCCTTCACCCTGGGTCCATTGGGGGAAATCCATAACCCTGTCTAGCTTGCATGTTGTGGATAGAATGGAAAGCAGTGGCCCTGACCACTCTCTGAAAGTCTTGATGTCCTCCTCATCTGCATCTAGCTACAGTTCACTTTCAATAATTACAGCCAGCTCCTCAATTCCTTCTATCCTTTCAGATAGAAAAGGACATTGCTTGTCTTTCCTGCACTGCTGAGTCCTGAGCCATACAGCATGAAGTAACTCTTCTCCCTCATCCCAGAGGTGGCTGTTCAACCATGAAAGAATTAAAGATGTGGCTAAATTGTGTAATCTGAGAATGAAAACAGCTCAGATACCCCAAAACATGTTCTCTAGTTTTCTTGTAAAGACCTGGAACTTTATGAGTAGGTCATTTTATCCAACTTACCTGACTTATATAAGGAAATAGAAATTTCATCAAAGTCCACTGGTCCAGAGTCACATAGGTAGTTAAAAGCAGATTCAGCTGGGGCTCTACCACCCAATTGTTAATTTGTCCTACTCTGGTCACTTGCATGTTGCTGTGATGCTGGAAACTATGCCACTGATTTTTCTAATACCATCAGGGACACCCATGGTAGATAGGTTTCAGTGGAGCATCCAGACTAAGACAGACTAAGAAGGAAGGCCTGGCAATCTACTGAAAATTAGCCAATTAAAACCTTATGTAACATAACATTGTTCAACTCTCTTGGACAGTTAATCAGGAGGGATCAGTTTCTAGAGAATGACATCATGTTTGGTAAAGTAGAGGGCCAACGAGGGTGAAAGAGATCCTCAGTAAGACTGGTGCATTAGCTGCAACAATGGACTTAACTATGACAGTAATTGTGAAGATGACATGGGACCAGACAATGTTTCGGTCTAGGGTTAAGGTTACTAAGAGTCAGAGTTGAGTAGACAGCAACTATCCATCTATCCAGCTGTCCATCTATCTGTATATTATGACTGGGACTAGGGTGCATTTACCTCTGTGAGCAACTGTACTGCAATACCTAGGTAATAGAGAATTGGTGGAAAAGGTAGTTTCTATTTTTCTTTCTAAAGTTGTAAGTATTTGACTTATTCTGCTAAGAATGGCTTGTCTCTGAGGAGGCCAACTTAGTCTGAGCAACACTGGGTTTTTCTTTGTTGTTGTTTTTCCTTTAGCCAAAGCCTCTCAATAAAGCATATAAATCAGATTAACTTCTCTGAGATCTGGCTATGCTTCATACACCTTTCAGAAACAGAATGCAGCAAATCCACCTCAGCAAGTATGCACATATGACTTTCATCTGAGCTATCTGAAAAACAATTTATAGACAGACACAACTGAAACCCAAGGGTCCTGGCATGTTGTAAAATCAAGCAGAGTCTGGAAAATTTACTGCTCCAGACACCCGATTGAGTGTCATCTGAAATAATGAAAGTCAGAGCCAAAATTATCAATTAAGCCAGAATCATTTATTTATCATAGTATCTACTGCCTGCTGTTTCAAATGATTTCTCATAAATGGATGAGCCCATTTACTTACATAACGATATTTTGTTTTATTTTAAACCAGAAAATGAAATCTAAAATTAGGTTTTATTCTCTATGTTTATTTTATTGATCCAAGTTGCAACTAAAGATGGAACCACAAATGGGTTTTCTCTTTAATTCATTTTTTAAAAAATAGGCTTTTATTTTTATCAGTGATGAAGGAAGAAAAACTAAGGGAAATTTATATTGAGGTCATTGAAGTGGCCTAGAGTTTGGAATCTTTTATAAGACCCAACTGTGCAATTGGATTGAAATGCTGCTAAGAACTAGCTTCCATGCCAGACTTGTGCCCAATTCCATTTGGTTCCTGGCAGAAAATCATTGAAGAATGGTATTTGGTTTTGTTTACTTGGCATTTCAAATGCTGGTTCCTCTGGCTCCCATCCTGGTCAGAAATAGTAAGAACTGTAAGTGCAAACTGCAATGGCAAAATAATGAAATCATTTCAGCATGACAACCCCTAGAATAGGACCCCAATATGCCATTGAGAACACGGAGGAGTGTAAGACAACCTTTAATGCAGCACCTCTGTTTTGCCTCACACTGCCTTGCTGGCTGATGCTGTAGTCTTCCCTGGGGCTACAAATAGTTCTCCCACCACCCAAAGACAAAAGGCCTGAGATATATAACTAACTCCCCTGATCCAACTCCATCCCCCAGGGTTTCTGAATTACATCACAGAATTGCATTTGGGAAGCAAAGTAATGGTAGGACAGATGATTGTCCTACTTTCTAGCAATGAAAAATGAATGCACAGAGCTCCATATCCTGATGCTAATGGGAACTCATTTCTTTAGCTACTGTTTTCATTAGGAGACCTACTGCTTGAATTATAGTGTTTTGACTGACGCACACTAGACAGCTGAAATTTAAGCTTATCTCAATAGAGAATTAAAAAAAAAAAAAAAAACTTGAATCATTTTTAAGTAGGTTGTAAAGCCTTAAAAAAGAAAAAAAAAAACAACTGTCACTTCATGAACTTTAAAAAATCAGAAATTGTAAAAGTTTAATTTGTCTTTCAGCAAAATTATAATGTCCATGGTAAGAAATACTAATATATATTGTTATGTCAACTCAGAGTATTTTCTCTTATGTAAGGCAAATACTGTATTTGCTTTGGAAGCAGTGGTTGGTACTAGTAGCTAAGTCCATCAAACAAAAATAGCAAATGTTTTTTAAAAAATGTTACTTCCTAAGGGGGAATGGTTAAGTGATCAACTGCTAACTTAAAGGTTGGTGGTTTGAACCCACTCACTGTGCTTCAGAAGACAGGCCTCATGACTTGATTCCAAAAGATCCCTATCAGTTCTACTGTGCGCATATAGGCTCCTCATGATTTGGAAATGACTCAGTATCAACTGTTTTTTTTTTTTTAAAGGGTGAATAGAACCAATATACCAAATGCATTCTTGAGATTAATAACAGAAATTGTAGCTCTTGAAAGGACTTAGTTGTTGTTAGGTGCTGTCAAGTCAGCCCCGACTCACAGTGACTCTATGTGCAACAGAATGAAACACTACCTAGACTTGCACTATCCTCACAATTCTTGCTATGCTTAAGCACAACGTTGTTGCCACTGTTTCAATACATCTTGCTGAGAATCTTCCCTTTTTTTGCTGAACCTCCACTTTATTAATCATGATATCCTTTTCCAGGGAATGTTCCTTTCTGACAGTGTGACCAAAGTAGGTGAGAAGAAGTCTGGCCATTCTTGCTTTCAAGGAGTATTCTGGCTGCACTTTTTCCAGGACAGATTTGTTTATTCTTCTGGCAGTCCATGGTATTTTCAGTATTCTTCACCAACATTATAATTCAAAGGCATCAACTTTTCTTTGGTCTTCCTTATTCATTGTCTAGCTTTCACATGCCTATGAGGAGATTGAAAATACCATGGCTTGAGTTAGGCACATCTTAGTTTTCAAAGTGACATCTTTGCTTCTTGACACTTTAAAGAGGTCTTTTGCAGCAGATTTGTCCAGTGCAATATGACCTCTGAATTCTTGACTGCTGCTTCACAAGTGATTGTGGATCCAAGAAAAATGAAATCCCTGACAATTTAATCTTTTCTCCATTTATCATAATGTTGCTCATTGATCCAGTTGTGAGGATTTTTGTTTTCTTTGTGTTGAAGTGTAATCTGCAGTGAAGACTTAAATCATCATCTAATCCATTTGCTTTACAATTTCTGTCCATTTTAATCACTGTTTGTAACAGGATGGTAAGTCTAATACTTATAACTCTGTCATGAACAGAACTACAAATCTCCCTTATGTTATTTTTAATCATTTTGTTTTACTACATTTAAGTGTTTTCCAATGTTTTAATTATTTTATGGGGAGAAATTAGGGATAAAGAATTAAGAAAACTTTAAATAAACCTTATGTTTATTTAAGTAGGTTTAATTTCTTATATTTGTTGTAGAAGTTGAAAAATTAGGTAAAAACCAAGTATAATTAAAACAAGAAAAATTTATTTTAACTTCACATCATTCAGCTGAGTCATATGATAGCATTTAGAAAAATGTCATAGTATTCTTACTTTATAGAGCAAAATTTAGAGATTGGCTTTTATGTTTGTGTATAATTTAGAGCACATTCTATTGTTTCTATCTTGTTTCTGGTCTACCACTTTATATTCTTATCTCAGTTCCCCATCTTGATTGGCATGTAATTTGCTCTAATCTCCCACATTTCCATTCTTTTTGATAATTCACTAAGACTATAAAAGAGACAGAATATAAACTCTCTTTCAAGTCCCTTTCAAGTAGCCCTACTATCCTTTTGTTTTAAATAAGGGAAGACTGAATTTTAATCTGATCCTGGTCAAAATGTGAGGTCAGAGAGATTTGAGGTCCCCCATTCACTGTCTCCTATTCTGAGCTCTAATTTGCTATCATTGTGTCCTCAACTTTCCAGTCTCTCACTACTGTTTTTCTTCGACTTGTTCCTGGCCTCATATCTTGGATTGCATAATTAATAAACTACTTCCAATGAAGTGTTAATGATTGAAGGTGGCTTAGTGTTTTGGGAAGAGATGAAGCATAGCCCCAACAAGGAGAACATAATACAGCAGAGATCTTGAATATCTTATCCCAAAGTGGTCAGAACTATGGGAATATCTAAGCTTAGCTCAAAAAATGTTATAGGTAGGAGACAATTTTTTCCAGTGTCTTCCTCTCCCCGTTTATATAATGGTTCAAATTTATACTTACTTCCTTAAGGCCAACCTCATCTATGGCTGTAGATAACCTTTTTCATTATCTCATTTTTCTGGTCAAACTAATATGAAATCTAGTTATTCTGCTTCCATTCTCTAATTCCTCACATCCACTTACATCCCTCAATATTTGCTATCTATGTTCTAAACATTAAACTTTTCTTCAAACTTCTAATTTGTCTCCTGAGAATAATGAAGCAGTAATCCAAGCCCTGAAGGAATCAGGGTAAAAGCAATCACTAAGGATCCCACCAAAAGTCAAAACCTTGAAAATGGAATGAACAAGACTTGCCAAATGGATTAACTAGGGTATGAGAAAAAAAGGTAAATAACTTATAACTCCAAGGTTTTTGGTTTGAGCAACTGGGTGAGTATTCATGCCATTTACTGAGATGGCAAACTATAGTAGAGGAAAAATTTTCTTAGGCCATCTGCATGATAATGATGAATGTTCATTAAATGTTGTTCTGGTTAACTAGTGCCACTCTGACAAGAATATACCACAAATGGGATAATCTTAACAAACAGGAGTTTATTCTCTTACAGTTTGAAGTCTTTAAGTCCAAATTCAAAGTGCCAGGGTCTAGGGGCTGGGTGAAACCCCCTCAGCCTTGGGCTTCAGCTCTGCCTCTAGCTCTCAGCCCAGTGAAGCTAGAGGCTTTTCTTCACTCAGACAGCTGCTGGCTGCTGAGGCTGCCAAGCCCAAGGTTGACAAGTAAAAAGGCACAGTCCTGATGTTACCAAACCACATGGCAGGCCATTAACTCAAATCCATTGTAAGTCCCAAGGTCAGCAGAGTATGGCAGGCTGCTGAACAATGACATGGCTACACGCAGGATCCAAACGTGCCATAACCTAGAGACCATTCCCAAAATTGCTTCTTATACATGGGAAGCAGACCACGTACCCAAAGCAGCTACTCAGCTGCTTGTGGTAAATCTGACCATGGAGTTGATTGTCAGTCTCATCATAGAGAATAACTACCACCAGGTGCCCAGCCACTCAACCAGGCCCAGCCAAGATGACAGACAAACATAACCACCACAAATGCATTCTTTATGGGATTCAGAATGCTTTTAGAATGACCTAAGTTTTCATTCAGACACTTGAACTTCATTAAATAAAATTTGGGAAAAACTGTTTTCCATTGACACATTCATTTTCATAGGATGAGAAAGTAAGTGTTCTGGTTACCTAGTGCTACTCTGACAAGAAATATACCACAAATGGGATGGCCTTAACAAACAGGAGTTTATTCTTACAATTTGGAGGCTTTAAGTCCAAGTTCAAAGTTCCAAGCTCTAGGCGCTGGGTGAAAGCCCTGCAACCTTGGCATCCAGCTCTGCCTCCTGCTCCCGGCCCACTGGAGCTAGAGACGTTTCTTTCACTCAGACAGCTGCTGGCTTCTGAGGCTGAGAAGCCCCAAGGTTGACAAGTAAAAAGGCACAGTCCCGATGTTACCAATCCACATGGCAGGCCATTAACTTAAGTCCACTGTAAGTCCCAAGGTCAGCAGAGCATAGCAGGCTGCTGAGCAATGACACGGCTACATGCAGGGTCCAGGCGCGCCAAAGGCTAGAGACCATACCCAAAGGCTTCTCCTTATATACAGGAAGCAGACCACATACCCAAAGGCAAGCTACCCAGCTGCTTGTGGTAGATCCCAGCATGGAGTTGATTGCCAGTCTCTTCATGGGGATTAACTACCACCAGCTGCCCAGCCACTCAACCAGGCCCAGCCAAGTTGACACACAAACCAAACTACCACAGTAAGGATCACTGGAGTATTTGTCATTCTTCTCAAACCCAAAACAATCTAGGAATTTCTACTGTATCTTCAGCCTCTTTTGCTGCCTTCTTCTTATTTTACTTTTCAGTCATTTGGTATAGTTGTTGTCATCTTAAAACTTTCTCTTCAACTTTTTCTTATAGCACTGGCCACTCTTTTTTGTTTACTTTACTTTACCTCTCTTTAACCTCTTAGTATTGGAGTGTCCTAGAACTTCAACCTGGTCTGCCCTTCTCTTTTCTAGATACATTTTAGTCCTGAATGATCTCATCCAATTCTATGGTTTTAGATACTGTTTATAAAGTGATTCAATTTTCAAAATACCTATTTGACAACTTCACTTGGATGACTAATAGATTCTCACTTAGCACATGGCAAATAGAACTCATTGCCATGGCTGTGGTAGTTCTGGTTGTGTGTCATCTTGGATGGGAAGTGATTTTAAGTAGATTGGCAATTGTGATGTAGTTGTTACCTATGATGAAATTGGATGTAATGTAATCACCTCCATGTTGGAATCTGCTGTGAGTTGCTAATTAGTTGAAGGCATGTTGCCTTCAGGATTTGGTCTATTTCTAGCATATGTCAAAAAGTTTGGGTAAAGGTCTCTGGCTCTTTGTTCATTTTAGGTCCTGTATTTGACCTATCACTGTCTCCAGTTCCTGGAGTTGAACCAGTGGCCTTCCATGTTACCTGCTGATCTTGGAATTGTTGCCTTCACAGCCTATGACCCAACAATCTGCCATTTTACCTGCCCATCTTAGATTTGTCTGCCTTGACAAATTGCTATTCTGCCTGCCGATTTTGAGTTTGTCAGCTCCGTAGTTGTGTAAGTCGGGAGAAACCTCTAGTTGGTGTTTGACCATGGATTTAGGATTTACCAGCCTCTACAACTGCATGAGCCATTTTATTGACCCTCTCTCTCTCTCTCTCTCTCTCTCTCTCTCTGTATATATATAGGCTTCATTGATTCTGCTTCTCTGGAGATCCCAGCCTAAGTCAGTGGCCTACCAAAATTATTCCTTTACTATAGTTTCCCATCTCAGTAAATAGCATACCTACCCGGTTCCTCAAATCCAAAACCTTAGAGTTAGAAGTCATTTTATCGTTTTTCTCACACCCCAATTAAATCATTTAGCAAGTCTTGTCAACTCTCTTTTCAAAATATGACCCCAATCAATTCATTTCACTCTGTCTTTACTGCTTTCGTACTAGTCCTAGTCACCACTATCTCTCACTGGTTTCCTGAACTAGTTGCACAAAAAGGTCTCCATGGATCCACTCTCCTTCCTATAATCCATGCCCATAAGAAAGCCAGAATGATCCTATTAAAATACTCTGCAGATTAGGGTAGTCACCTGCTTTACAGGCAGTCCCTAGGTTATGAACAAGATCTGCTCCTAACTGTATCTTTAAGGATTTCTAGATAAGTCAGAACAGGTGCTTTGTTGTTGTTGTTGTTGTTAAGTGCTGTCATTTCCGACTCATAGCGACCCCATGCACAGCAGAACGAAACACTGCCCGATCCTGCGCCAGCCCCACAATCCCTGCTATACTCTAGCCCATCATTGCAGCCACAGTATCAATCCATCTCCCTGAAGGCCTCCCCCTCTTTCGTCGACCCTCCACCCTACCAAGCATGACATCCTTCTCCAGGGAATGGTCCCTTCTTACAACATGACCAAAATAAGTGAGA
>NW_006921911.1:2096822-2098280 GCF_000298275.1 Orycteropus afer afer | reverse complement strand
TGCTTACCTTGCTCCCGGAGACCCGGTCCCTCTCGGGAGGGTAACAAGGGAAAGTGCTCAGTGCAGATCAGTGCTTATCATTCATTATTTAGTCTTGTTTTAATGCAAGTTAAGCCTCAAAGTCTTTTCAATGATTTAAAAACTATATGTGAAGCAAGAGAACGTGATTGTGATGAAGAATTTGTTTGAGTAGGTGTTGGTTCAATTATTTGAAAGTGAGAGCAAATTTACATAACATTAAAGCAGGGCTTCATAGATGGTGGCACCCTACTCAAAAATGGCAGCCAATTGTACCACTTTGAATGTGGATGACTCTCCACAGTCCTGCCAATTATCTGATTGCATGCATCAATCTCCTGAAAGGGCTCACTATGCCTCTTCTGAATCTCCCATTCCAGGGCTTCGACTGACAATTTTTCCCATTCTGGTTACCATGAAAAATTAACCAACTTTAAAAAATTCTGGTTGGTTCCTATTTTCATTAGCCCTAAAAGAACTGGTTGTAGGAGGTCTCTGTAAATCAGAAGTTCATAACCTGGGGTCTGCCTGTGTTCTATTTCCCTTCACACATAGATGAAGTCCTGGGTAGTGCAAACTATTCATGTGCTTGGCTACTAACCAAGAGGTTGATGGCTCTAGACCACCACTTTGGAAGAAAGTCCTCACTAACTACTTCCAAAAGGTCAGCCACACAAGGAGTCATCATGAGTCAAAGTTGACTTGATAGCAGCTGATTTTATACATGGATAAAGGCAAATTCCTTACCAAGTTACCGAAGTCTAAAGACACACAGGTAAGGGGAGAGCACAGAGGTTTGCAGCAGCTAAGGGAGGCAAACTTGTCTGTCAGTTTATCATCCTGTGAGGCTTGTACATTTCTGTGAGGCTTGAAGCTGTGCCACTGGTGTTTCAGAAGACAGTAGAGTTGCACATGGTGCACATGTTTCAATGCAGCTTACTGACTAAGAGAGACTAGGAAGAAGGAGGAGGCCATCCACGTCTCAAAAATTGGCCAGGGAAAACCTTATGAATAGCTGAGAAATACTGTCTGATACATTATTAGGCAACTTTATGAATAGCTTGGAAAGATTGTCTGATACAGTGCAGGAAGACGAGCCCCTTGGGTTGGAAGGCACTCAAAATAGGTCTGGGAAAGAGCTGCCTCATTAGAGTAGAACTAACCTTAATGATATGGATAAAGTAAGTCTTTCAGGACCTCCGTGTGCTGACATGGCATGACTCAAATTGAGGAAAAACAGCTGCAAACATCCATTAATAAGCAGAACATAGAATGTACAAAGTTTGAATCTAGGAAAATTGGAAGTTGTCAAAAATGAAATGGAATGCATAAAGATTGACATCCTAGGCATTAGTGAACGGAAATGGACACCAGTTTTGGCCATTTAAATCAGACAACCATATGATCTACTATGCCAGGAATGACAAATTGAAGAGGGAT
>NW_006921911.1:2077319-2096722 GCF_000298275.1 Orycteropus afer afer | reverse complement strand
ATGCAATCAAGATGTGTTGCTTATCACTGGTGATTGGAATGCAAAAGTTGGAAACAAAGAAGAATCACTGGTAGTTGGAATATTTGGCCTTGGTGACAGAAATAACACTGGAGATTGCATGATAGAATTTTGTGAGACCAATGACTTATTCATTGCAAATACCTTTTTTCAACAACACAAATGGTGGCTATACATGTGGACTATGCCAGATAGAGTACACAGGAATCAGACTGACTACATCTGTGGCAAGAGACAATGGAAAAGCTCAATATCTTCAGTCAAAACAAAGCCAGGAGCTTATTGTGGAACAGACCATCAACTGCTCATATCCAAATTCAACTTGAAGTTAAACACAATTAAAACAAGTCCATGAGAACCAAAATATGACCTTGAATATATCCCTCCTGAATTTAGAAACCATCTAAAGAATAGATTTGATGCATTGAACACCAATGACCAAAAACCAGAAGAACTGGGCAATGACATTAAGAGCATCATCCATGAAGAAAGCAAGAGGTCATTAAAAAGACAAGAAAGAAAGAAAAGACCAAAATGCATGACAGAAAAGACTCTGAAACTTGCCCTTCAGCAAAGAATAGCTAAAGCAAATGGAAGAAATGAGACGATGAAGGAGATGAACAGATTTCAAAGAGCAGCTTGAGCAGACAAAGCCGATTACTATAAGGAAATGTGCAAACATCTGGAGTTAGAAAACCAAAAGAGAAGAAAACACTTGGCATTTCTCAAGGTGAAAGAACTGAAGAAAAAAATTAAGCCTTGAGCTGCAATATTGAAAGATTCTATGGGCAAAATATTGAATGATTCAGGAAGCATCAAAAGAAGATGGAAGGTATACACAGAGTCACTGTATCAAAAATAATGGTTCATCTTCATCCATTTCAGGAGGTGGCATATATTCAAGAGCCAATGGTATTGAAAGAAGTCAAAGCTGCACTGAAAGAATTGGTGAAGGACAAGGCTCCAGGAATTGATGGAATACTCGTTGAGATATTTCAACTAACAGATGCCCTGCTGGAGGCACTCACTCAGTTATGCCAAGAGATTTGAAAGACAGCTACCTGGCCAACTGACTGGAAGAGATCCATATATATACCCATTCCAAAAAATATGATCCCACAGATTGTGGAAATTATCGAACAACATCATTAATATTGCATAAAAGTAAAATCTTACTGAAGATAATTTAAAAATGGTTGCAGCAGTATATTGACAGAGAACTTCCAGAAATACAAGCTGGTTTTAGAAGAGGACATGGAACAAGGGATATCATTGCTGATGTCAGATGGATCTTGGCTCAAAGCAAAGAATACCGGAAAGATGCTTACTTGTGTTTTATTGACTATGTAAAAGCATTTGTGTGGACATAAACAAATTGTCGATAACATTGGGAAGAATGGAAATGCCAGAACACTTAATTGTACTCATGAGGAACCTGTGCATAGACCAGGAAGCTGTTGTTCGAACAGAAAAAAGGAACACTGCATGGTTTAAAATAAAGAAGGGAGTGTGTCAGGGTTGTATCCTTTCACCATACTTATTCAATCTGTATGCTGAGCAAATAATATGAGGAGCTGGACTATAGGAAGAAGAATGTGGCTTTAGGATTGGAGGAAGAATCATTAACAACCTGTGATATGCTGACCACACAACTTTGCTTGCTGAAAGTGAGGATGATTTGAAGTACTTACTGATGAAGATTAAAGAATACAGTCTGCAGTACAGATTACATCTCAATATAAAGAAAACAAAATTCCTCACAACTGGACCTATAAGCAGCATTACAATAAATGGAGAAAAGATTGAAATTGTTAAAGACTTCACATTGCTTGGTTCTACAATCAATGCCAATGGAAGCAGCAGTGAGGACATCAGAAGATGTATGTTATTGTTTTTGCTATGTGTCGTCAAGTTGTACCCAACCCATAGCAACCCCTCCTTGGGTTTCCCAGGCAGTATCACTATGGAAGTAGATTGCACAACCTTCCTTCTGAGGAATGGCTGGTGTGTTTGAACCCCCAACCTTCTGGTTAGCAGTCAAGTGCCTTAGGCACTGGGCAAATTAGCTGCAAAGGACCTCTTTCAAGTGCTGAAGAGCAAAGATGTCTCCTTGAGGACTAAGGTGCGCCTGACACAAGCAATGATATTTTTAATTGCCTCATATGCATGTGAGACATGGACAATGAATAAGGAGGACCAAGGAAGAGCTTTTGAGCTGTGATGTTGGCAAAGAATGCTGGAAGTACCATGGATTGCTAAAGGAACTAACAGGTCTGTCCTGGAGGAAGTGCAGCCAGAATGCTTCTTGGAGGCGAGAATGAACACCCTTCATCTTACATACTTTGGTCATGTTGTCAGAAGGGACTATTCCCTGGAGAAGGATGTCATGTGTGGTAAGGTGGAGAGTCAATGAAAGAAGGGAAGGCCCTCAATGAGATGGATTGAAACGGTGGCAGCGGCAATGAGCTCAAGTATAGCAAGAATCATGGAGCTGGCATGGGACTGGGTGGTGTTTTGTTCTGCTCTGCATAGGGTCTCCATGAGTTGGAGACAACTCCATGGCACCTAACAACAACAACAAAAACAAAAA
Organism: Orycteropus afer afer; assembly: GCF_000298275.1. Lineage (NCBI taxonomy): Eukaryota > Metazoa > Chordata > Mammalia > Tubulidentata > Orycteropodidae > Orycteropus > Orycteropus afer. Next base: position 2,094,114 of record NW_006921911.1, on the reverse strand, counting down.
CACACATGGACAGGGGTCTCTGCATGTTTCTCTGGCTTTTCCAGAACTCTCCTTTCCACACTCTTCATGGTCTGGTCATATTGTCCCACTTTGTTTTCCTTGAACATGTGACATTCATTTCTGCATATTAAGGCCTTTATGCCCGTCCTGTCTTCTTCCTGAGACATTCTGCTGTAGATTTTCATATGGCTGTTCCCTTCCTACTGCTCAAGTCAGCACAAATATTACCTCCTTAAGGAGTGGCTTTGCCAACCATTTTACCTAAAATCTCCCTTCCACCCCCAAGTCATATTATTTCCTTGTCTTGTTCTATTTTCTTCTAAGCATATCACTATTAGGATATTAAGGTAATAATCATAGACAATAATTTCAGTTTCCTCATTAGAGTTGGGAAGGGCCTTGTGTATTATTTTCTGTTATATCTACAATGTGCTCAATAAATACTTATTAATTCAATGTATACAAATTATAAAAATGTTCAGTTTCAAAAGTGGATGTATTTGTTTCAGCATTGCTGAGTGGTGTGCATAGTAATAAAACATCTGAATTAAGAATCAGAAGGCTGGAAACCTAGCCCAAACTTTGTCATTAGCTAGGGTGACCCTGAGCTTCCATTTCCTCATATATTAGATAGTCAAAACTTCTTCTTATAGCACTGGCTACATATCTTCCTTCGCCACAGGATTACTGAGAAGACTAGATGAAACAAGGCATTTACAAATACAAAGAGAATCATAAAGTACAACAAAAATGTAGAAAAATTTTTTTGTTTATTTTACATCGAAATGACCACTTGAAAAAAAACTTTTTTGGCAGTGTGTAGAACCAGATGATTGGAGGAAATGGTTATTCAGTGTTAGAATTATCACCTTCCATGCAGGAGAGCTGGATTTGATTCCTAGCCAATGGACCTCATGTACAGCCACCACTTGTCTGTCAGTGGAGGCTTACGTGTTGCCATGATGCTGAAGAGGTCTCAGGGGGAACTTCCAGGAGGTGATCTACTTTCTAAGATCAACCAGTGAAAGCCTTATATTTTGCAGTGGTCCAATCCACAGCCAGTCATGGGGATGGCACAGGACCAGGGAACTTTTGATGGGAATGTCCCCAATTCATGGGGGGCCAGCTGGACAGCAGCTAACAACAACAGCAGCAAAACCAGATGAAATTCATGTGAGCAAAGCTATAGTCAGTGAACATCTGACCTATGTGGTCCTGGCATAATCATGCATACCCACTATACCAGCCAACACTCCCTGATGTGACTATTAGCCAGAACAGGCAGACACGGTTGGCCTTTCCACCATAATGCTTATACCCTCAAGGTGCCACCCCCATAGAGTCTCCTATTCAGCTGAGAATGATCTGAATTATCCTGTCTCATTAGAGATTCTTATCTTTTGCCATTGATCCTGAATATCTACCTTGTTCATTGAACATGCAGACCCTAACACTGTGCCTGGCACATACTTCTTGCTCAATGATCATAAATTTAGTAAGTGAAAAGAGAGGATGGCTACTAGTTTAATAAATAGGGGAAGAGATAAGAGTCCTTAAAGGGAGTAAGAGAAGACCAGAGGTTTTTTGTTTTGTTTTTTCTCTTTTGGTAGTATTTCCACCACTCTACCACTAGTCTCAACGTCCAAACTTTTTTTCTCCTGAATAAGTGGAATCCAAGTTTTTGTGGAGCCCAGGAACAGGCATCTATCCCTGTGCTTAGAAAAGAGCAGTTCACAGGCTTTCTAAACTCAACCCATTCACATCTGGGCTTTTCAATACAGTGGTTGCCATGACATTACATAACTTGTGCTGGAAGAGAATCTTCCAGGTAGTTCCCATGCTAAGGGCACAGGGTGACTGTGATATTAGAAGAAGCATTTGTTGCTCTTTATACTCAGAGGAAATCAAGGTGAACTTAAACTCATTAAAAGCTGGGCTGAGGACATTTGCATGACTGGAATGTGAATACCAGCAGCTTCTTGCAGATCAGTTTCTGTTTTGCAGGAGAGGCAGAGAGCTTCTCCTGAGCTTGTTTATTCTTAATTAAGAGGGATCCTTGTAGGGTAAGAAAAGGCCCATAATGGCATTCCTACTACCATTTCACGATTTCTCTGATATGAGCTTCCCCAATATCTTCAGAGCTTCAAGTATAGCCCTTAAAGCAAGACTGAAAGGGGAAACATTTATTAAAGCATACTGCCTCATCTTTTGTGGTGCAGCGGCTGGTGGTTTGGAAGTGCTAACTTTTTGGTTAGCAGCTGGATGCCTTAACCACTGCACCACCAGAGCTCCTGAAGGGGGTGAAATGACACCATGCAAAACAAATACAATAAATAAAACAATTTTAGAAGATTCTACCAACAGCTGAAGAATGTAAACCTCTACCATGTTTGTTATATATGATGCATACATTTAATGTTAATATTTTATAAAGAAAAATGGTTGTAACCGGCTGTCAGTGACTCTGGTGCATTCTGGCAACAAATCTTAGATAAGCAACTGTTTCTAACATGCCCCACCTTTTTACAAGTTTGTTAGCTTTTTTTTACGTTTAATTTTGTGAATCAGGTAATGTTTACAAGAGGAAAACAAATAGCCTGGCTTAAGTTAAACTGTCCTCATTCTGTCCTACCTCTATCAAATATTTATCTCCTTCTGTCTTGTTTTTTTGCGCTTTCTTTTCAACACCAAGTGCTATATAGTTAATACACAGTATAACTAACTTCAGTAGCCAGTTGTTCTTTCTCCAGAGCCGTTTTATTAGGAGGCAAGGAGTACATACATAGCAGTTGCATTCTTTTTCAAATTTCCTCTTCAGTGAATATAGTCATTAAAGAATTGTATTAAGAGGACATAGTTTTATAACATGACCATCACCAAATCAAGGATGGTGTTTTTTATCAGTTAAGTAACAGCTTACAAATAATGTTCCAAACTTAGTTCTTTGGTGCTAATGGTTTTTCCCTCTTCATAAAAGATTTATCGAGCAGCCTTGGCCAATTTGACTGCTAACCAGAAGACTGGTAGTTTAAACCCCCCAGCCCCTCCTCAGAAGGAAGGATGGGCAATTTACTTCCATAGTGATACTGCCTCCGAAACCCAAGGAGGGGTCACTATGAGTCAGAATTGACTTGACGGCAGTGAATTTGATTTTGGTTTGGTTTACTCTATTAAATGCAGCCTTTGTATGTTGTTGTTAGGTGTTGTTGAGTTGACTCCAACTCATAGGGACCCTGTGTACAACAGAATGAAACATTGCTCATTTTTGTGCCAGACTCACAATCCTAGCTATATCTGAGCCCACTGTGGCAGCCATTGTGTCATTGAGAGCCTTCTCCTTTTTTTTTGACCCTCCACTTTACCAAACATGATATCCTTTTCCAGGGAATGGTCCCTTCTGACAACATGACCAATGTAGGTGAGAAGAAGTCTGACCATTCTTGCTTCGAAGGAGGATTCTAGCTGCACTTATTCCTGGACAGATATGTTAGTTCTCCTGGAAGTCCATTGTACTTTCAGTATTCTTCTCCAACTCAAAAGTATCAACTTTTCTTCAGTCTTCCTCATTCATTTTCCAACTTCCACATGCATATGAGGCAACTGAAAGCACCATGGTTTGAATCAGGGGTACCTTAGTCTTCAAAGAGACATCTTTGCCCTTCAGCACTTTAAAGAGGTCTTTTGCAGCAGATTTGTAATAGATCATCTTATTTCTTGATACTGTTTCTATTGGTGTTGATTGTGGAACCAAGTAATATGAAGTATATGACAACTACAATCTCTCCATTTATCGTGATGCTGCTTATTGGTCCAGTTGTGAGGATTTTCATTTTCTTTATGCTGAGGTCTAATCCACAATGCAGACTGTAGTCTTTAATTTTCATCTGTAAGTGCATCAAGTGATCTTTACTTTCAACAAGCAAGGTGGTGTCATCTGCATATACAAGTTGATAATGAGTTTTCCTCCAATCCTGATGCCAAGTTCTTCATAGAGTCCAGCTCTTAGATTATTTTCTCAGCATACATATTGAATAAGCATGGTGAAATGATACAAACCTGATGCACTACTTTCTTGATTTTTCTGTTTGAATGACAGCCTCCCAGTCTATGTACATGTTCCTCATGGATACAATTAAATGTTCTGGAATTCCCATTCTTCTTAATGTTATCCATAATTTATTATGATCCATACAGTCAAATGCCTTTGCATAGTCAATAAAACACAACTGAACATCTTTCTGATATTCTTTGCTTTCAGCCAAGATCCATTTGATATCAGCAATGATATCCCTTGTTCCATGTCCTGTTCTGAATCCAGCTTGCATATCTGGAACTTCCTTACCAATGTTTTGCTGCAACCATTTTTGAATTATCTTCAGCAAAATTTTACTTGCATGTGATATTAATAATATTCTTTGATAATTTCCACATTCTGTGGGATCACCTTTCTTTGGAATGGGTACAAATATGGATCTCTTCCAGTTAGGTAGTCAGTTAGCTGTCTTCCAAATTTCTTGGCATAGGTAAGTACTTCCAGCATCCATTTGTTGAAACATCTCGATGGATATCTCACAAATTCCTGGAGCCATGTTTTTCACCAATTCCTTTAGTACAGCTTTAACTTTTTCCGTTAATACCATTGATTCTTGATCACATGCCACCTCCTGAAATGGATGAGTATTGACCAGTTCTCTTTGGTACAGAATGACTCTGTGTATTCCCTCCATCTTCTCTTGACGTTTCCTGCATCATTCAATATTTTGCCATAGAATCTTTTAATATTTCAACTCAAGGCTTAATTTTTTTCCTCAGTTCTTTCAGCTTGAGAAAGGCCAAGTGTATTCTTCCCTTTGGGTTTTCTAACTCCAGGTCTTTGCAGTTTTCATTATAATAATTGACATTGTCTTCTTGAACTGCTTTTTGAAATCTTCTGTTGAGTTCTTTTATCTTGTCATTTCTTCCATTTGTTATAGCTACTCTCCATTCAAGAACAAGTTTCAGAGTCTCTTCTGACATCCATTTTGGTCTTTTCTTTCTTTTGTGTCTTTTCAATGACTTCTTGCTTTCTTCATGGATGATGTTCTTGATGTCATCCCACAATTCCTCTGGTTTTCAGTCCTTGGTGCTCAACGCTTCAAATCTATTCTTTAGATGGTTTCTAAATTCAGGTGGGATATAATCATGGTCAAAATTTGGCTCTTGTGGGCTTATTTTAACTTTCTTCAGTTTCAATATGAACTTGCATATGGGGAGTTGATGGTCTGTTCCACAATCAGCTCCTTGCCTTATTTTGGCTAGATATTGAGCTTCTCCATCACCTCTTTGCACAGATGTAGTCAGTCTGATTCCTATGTATGCCATTTGGTGAATTCCACAGTTTTGGCCATTTTGAATCAGACAACCATATGATCTACTATGCCTGGAATGACAAATTGAAAAGGAATGTCATGGCAATCATTGTCAAAAAGAATGTTTTGAGATCTTCCTGAAGTACAATGCTGTCAGTGATAGGTTGATATCCATACACCTACAAGGAAGACTGGTTAATACTATTATTATTCAAATTTATGCATGCACCACCAAAGCCAAAGATGAGGAAATTGAAGATTTTTATCAACTTCTGCAGTTTTAAATTGAGCAAACATGCAATCAAGATGTGTTTATTATTACTGAAGATTGGAGTGCAAAAGTTGAAAACAAAGAAGAATCACCAGTGGTTGGAAAATATGGCCTTGGTGATAGAAATGATGCTGGAGATCACATAATAGAATTTTGCAAGACCAATAACTTATTCATTCCAAATATCTTTTTTCAGCAACATAAACAGTGGCTATACATGTGGACTTCAACAGATAGAATACACAGGAATCAGCCTTTGTATAGGGCATATAAAATCTTTTTCAAGGAGCTAACAAAGATTTTGTGTAGTCTTCATTTTAGGAGGCCTGGTGACTCAATTGTTAAATGCTTGGCTGTTAACCAAATTTACTAGCTGGAGCTTTGGTAGCATAGTGCCTAAAGCACTTGACTGCTAACCAGAAGGCTGGTGATTCAAACTCACCAGCCACTCCTTGGAAGGAAGGTTGGGCAATCCTACTTCTGTAGTGATACTGCCTCAGAAACCCAAGGAGGTGTTACTATGAGTCTGGGCTGGCTCAACGGTACATAACAACAGCAACAAGCGGGAGAAAAGTCCTGAGTATCTGCTCCCTTAAAGATTATAGCTTAGAAAACCCTATGAGGCAGTTCTACTCTATCCTATAGGGTCACTATGAGTAAGAATGGACACAATAGCACAAAACAATAGTCTTCATTTACTTTTGCTTCTTCAGAGACCACTTTTATTATGAAGTCTGACTTGTCCTATGGTATGCCATATCAATTCATTCATAGGACACATGAATTATCCATCTTTTTTTATGTCTTTCTGACCACACCCTTGGCCTGCATCTGAACTGATATCCTAGTTTTCAAATCAAACTTCTTGACATACCACACACACAAATTTACCTAGACACACAATATACACACTCACATACCCAGCTCTACTATCTAAGTTGTCAAGATGCACTATTTAGCTTTTATTTGTAATACATTCTTAATTCTGTGATCATACGTTTTAAATTATGTCTTCAGATGAATGAGTATAGCTTCTTCTTAGATAATTAATGTAAAGAACTCCTACTGCTTTGTGTGGTACAGGGCAAAGGTACATCAAGCAGAAAGAAGGAGAAAAGCAAGGTAAGAGAGAAATAGAAAGAAGAGGTAAATAAAGAGATGAAGAAGGTAATCAACTATTTTGAGTCCTTATAGATCACAAAGCCTAAATCTCTCATTTTGCAAGTGATTTTCCAGAATATTAAAAGATTAGCCCAGAGTCATTCAGCTAGTTAGAAAACCAGAGATGAAATCAACTCTTTCCTTTATTTGGCCTTTGCTCTTGTTTTATTTCTTTCATGTTTTAAGCATTTCAGCAAGTGCTCATTTAGTTCTGACTTTTCTCCACCATTGTGATCAAGTATCTGAAAATTGCAAGGGAGTTTCAGTAGTCTCTAATGTTGATGGACTCAGATTTTCGTTGTTGGGATGACCTCCACACCTACAAGTTAATGATGAGATGAGAACTGACAGGAATAAAGTGCAAAAGTGAACAGAGAGGATAAGGACTTAGGGAAATCTGCAGAAAGTGGCATGAGTTGTAAGAAGAGGTATTAAGAAAGGAGTACATATAAGGGAGGGCAGAGACATATGGGAAAAAAAGAAATGGAAGACTCTGTGGCTAAAAATAAGCAGATACATAACAAATTGCACCCCACTGTAGGAGAAACAAAATGGAAAGAGCTATGTGCCCTTTAGCCAAGGAGCTTATTCGCCACCCAGGTGAGGACTGGATATTCAGGAAGGACCAGGCAGAAAAGGAAAGTCTACCACAGCATGACATCATTACCCTAAGGACTATGGGGATTGATGTGAGAACTACACATATGGATACCTCCACTCCTACTCCTGTCCCCACCACTAAGGGTAACAGCACTCATTCCATATAACTCAAGTGAATTGTGTAGTATCCAGTGAATATTTGCAGCTATTATCATTTACTGATTATCCAGGAGCCTTACAACAGTGGTTAGAGGTAGATTCACTGTTAACCATTTTCTTCATATGGAAGGAAGATTGGGCAATCTGCTGCCACAGAGATATCACCTTGGAAATTTTCTTCATTGAATTGATGAAGGTATTAGATCACCAAATGGGTCTAAGATTTCAGCATAAGCAAGTTTACCATGAAGTTATTTGACTTGGTTGCCCTAAAGTCATCTCAGAGTGGTGAATGCTGGGATGCATGAGAGCATGCATGAGTGCTACATTACTCCAGTGCCTCTGGTGCCCATCCTCTGCCCAAAGAGGGGTGACCCCAAAAGAGAAGTCTTTGTGCCTATATATTTTGTGGAAACACCTCCAATTTCTTCCTCCTCCCTCTTCTGTATTTTTAAGCCCCTGCTGAGTCAGAGGCAATCAAGGGGCACTCAGACCAGGACTCTAAGGAGGAAGTAAAGTACTTTCAGTTCCCCTGTAGCCTATGTCCATCTTCACATAAAAATGCAAAAATTGGGATAGCAGAAACCAGTTGTGCTAAAACCAAGGCCAGCTATCACCTATTTATGTGGAACTGGAGATGAATGACAGTATGAAGGGCAACTATTTCCTTCCTTCCAGTGGTTTGAAGGGTGGTGAAGGTGAGCTAGCTCCATAGGCTTCTTTATTCTTTGATATAGACTATTAAACTTGGCACATTTACAAGTAAAGTGCTGCATACACCCACATTCAAGCTCCTCTGCCATTCCAGATTGTGAACCTTAATCCTCTCAGTTCCATTTATGTTTTGCTGCACAAATGTAGTGATTTTAAACAACTACTTAATTATTTCTTCTAATTTGGTGGATATTTCAGGCAGAGTTCAGTTGGTCATTTCTTCCACTCCCTAGGTTCCTTGGTAATGCTTGTCTGTGCATCCCAAATGACCATTACTTACATTGCTGGTGCCTTGGAGGGATTGCTGGAGGCTAGGCTCAGCTGTGAGTATTGATTAGAGTGCTCATGTGACCTCTCCAGCACAGCAGTCTCAGACATAGTGGCTTAGGGCTCTCTGAAGGGGTGTTTCAAGGAACCTCAAGCAGAAGCTGTAAGTGGTAGAATGCTATCAGTTCATTCCTCAAACAAGTCCCTAAGTCAGTTTGAATGTAGGAGACAGGGAATTAGACTTCACATCTCAATGTGAAGAATCCTAGAGCCAAGGAAGTTTCTTGCCAACATTCTTACACCGTGAAATAAGATTAGAATGAACTTTAAGCATGTTTGCAAAAAGTGATGGAAGAATGAGATTTTTAAGTACATAGGATGTGCAACAAGAAGCTCTGCAATCATGGGTATTATACGTACAATTATTAGGTTATGGAAACAAAAACATTATTATAACAGTTATCACAAGAACTTTTCTTAGTGAGAAAATGTCCCTTCTTTTATCAATATAATTCAGAAAGTTTTTTGAGACAGAAAATAAGACCCTAAGGAACCAAAAAGTACAGAAATGGTTATGTCATAATGTATATAAAAGGAGGAAAGGAAAGATGAACAAATAGGAAAGAAGGGATGGGACTAGAGAAGAACTAGAAAAATGGAAGCATCATATGAAAACGAAGACCAGAAAAATAATCCTACTAATTAGGTGGGAGAGAAGACTTTTAAACAAGGCCTAGTCTGTGATTTAGGAGCTCTGGTGGTGTAGTGCCTAAGACATTTGACTGCTAACCAAAAGGCTGGCAGTTCAAACCCATCAGCCTCAGAAGGAAGGTTGGGCAATCTACTAATCTATTGCTATAGTGATTGTTGTTGTTAAGTGCCATTGAGTCGTTCCGACTCATAGCGACCCCATGCACAGCAGAACGAAACACTGTCCAATCCTGCGCCAGCCCCACAATCCCTGCTATACTTCAGCTCATCATTGCAGCCACCGTATCAATCCATCTCATTGAAGGCCTCCCCGTCTTTCGTCGACCCTCCACCCTACCAAAAATGACATCCTTCTCCAGGGAATGGTCCCTTCTGACAACATGACCAAATAGGTGAGACGTAGTCTGGCCATCTTGCTTCCAAGGAGCATTCTGGCTGCACTTCCTCCAGGACAGATCTGTTAGTTCTTTTAGCAGTCCACGGTACTTCCAGCATTCTTCGCCAGCACCACAATTCAAAAGCATCAACTCTTCTTCGGTCTTCCTTATTCATTGTCCAGCTCTCACATACATACGAGGTGATTGGAAATACCATGGCTTGTGTCAGGCGCACCTTACGCCTCAAGGAGATACCCCCACTATAGTGATACCACCTCGGAAACCCAAGGGAGAGTCACTATAAGTCGGATACTACTCAATGGAAATGAGTTGTTTTTTTTTTAGTTAATCTGTGATTTAAAGATATTTCTTTTGCTTCCTGCAATTAACATGTCTTCTAGACAAATGACTGCTTAATATGAGTATTGGCTTGTGTGTGTGTGTGTGTGTGTGTGTTACATGAAGGTGAATTTTACAGTTCATCAGGAGTTTGCATTAGGTTGACTATAATGTGAAAAGAGACAGGAGTAGAAAGAGGAGCCTACCAGCAGAAATATTCAGAAGAATGTATCTTGCCTGATTTCAAAGAAATATTAAGAAGAAATTTGGACTTGTTCATGTGAAGAATGTTGAGACAGAGAATGTATATTTACCACAACAAAAAATATTAAATTTAAAAAGAAAGAATGGGGGAAAGGTGGGAGCTTGTCTTAATTAGACCTCAAAGGCCAGTGAGAAGCCACCTGGGTCACAAGTGGTTTATGGTTTTGAAAACTTTCTCCTCAACTTCCAGCCGAAAGAGTCACTGTAAGACTGATTTCTCTACTCCTTCTAGAAGGGAAACCTCTGAAAGCTGGAAGCAGCAGATAGCGTACTTATTATAATTGAGTTTTACCTCTTGTTCCTCCACCCTACTGGCTTTTCTTTATATTTTGTGTAATGTTCTGGTGTCTACCAGTGGACTTTGAGAAATTCTAAGACATCTAGTGTGAATTGTACAGATGACACTGATGTGACAAAGGCACAAAATTGTCCTGTGCATCTGTGTATCTTTACCTAGAGAGTTCACACAGTGTTATGACCCCAGCTCTGGCACCAGCTAGTTGTGTGAGCTAACACAATGAGGAGTAATATCTGATATAGCAGCTTCTGGAGAACCTCTCTTTCTCTCCCATACTCTCCATCTGTCTCTCTCTCTGTGTGTATGTATGTGCACGTGTGTATGTATAGAGATACATACTAGTTGCCATAGAGTCAGTTCAGACTCATGGCAACCCCATGTGTATCAGAGTAGAATGTGCTCCAAAGGGTTGATTTTTCAGAAATAGATCATGAGGTCTTTCTTCCTCAGTACCTCAGGATGAACTGAACCATCAACCTTTCAGTTAGTAGCCCAGTACCTTAACCATTTGCACTACCCAGGGATTCTATTCATTCTTAAGTCTGCATTCCACAAACAGTAAGAAGGGACCTGTTTTTTCCCAACTATCTGCATCACAAAAGCCTATGGAGCTCCATTCATTTTAATGAAATTGGTGTATTTGTACCACTGCCTTTGTATATATTTTTTTAATAGCACAGCTTGTGATATTGCAAAGACCTACACTTCTCCAAAAACATTTCAGAATATTTTTAATTACTCCAAAATGAGTAAAATAATTTTAAAAGATTTGTCGGTCCCTGTTTAAAATGACACCCTGACAGTTATTAGAAATTGGAGTTGTCAAGCATCTTACCTGTAGCATTTTTAGGTTGAATTCTACTACTTTTAAAGCTTTATCTATGACCTTTAATGTTTTGATTTTTCTTGGAGCTTCTAGTGCTTATAGTCACTCAATCTGCCAAGAGAGGAAGTTATACTACCGAGCTGCATAATTTTCTTCACAGTGGAAAAAAAAAAAAAAAAAATCTTTTAGAAAAAGTGTGAGGGAGAAGGAATTATGGGAGCAAATACGACATTTATCCCTTGAATTAAAAGACTAAACTTAGCAAATAGTCCAGCTATCAATCTATGAAGAGTGTCTGTTGTTAGGTGCTTGAATCAGAGAATTTTATGACTGATGTATTTATATGTGAACATCATAAGCATCAAAACCACTTTTATGTGTATTATTTTTCTTGTCACTCACAAATCATATTGCAAAAAGAGTGATGATAATTGAATAAATTGCCTTGTGTACTTAAAGACTGGGCTTGTTAAAGACAAAACAGATTTATTAGATTATCAATTCAGCTTTTTTTTTCTTTCATTCCAATGCTTATCAGAATGTTCTTTCCAAAAAGGAAAATAAAACTCATAGAAACTAGAAAAACAGGCTGAGGTTTCAAGAGATGGCTTTGAAAAGTGGCATCATATTAGACAAAACATTTCACTGGAAATCTGACTTCTCAGAACAGATCCAAGCGAGGGAACCCCTGATTTTGATAATCTCTGAAATCCTCCTTTAGCTCCTACATTTTCTGATGTCACATTGCAATACTTGTTTACTCTTGTTGCCTCTTCTCTATGTGCTGCTTTATCAATTGAGTTCCAACCAATGGACTTCTACCCTCATGAATACAAGATTTAGATGTGGCCATCTTTTTCTTTTTAGTTTTATTTGCTAGGCAACAAAGTCTGTATAAGATGCTGCAGACGTAATATTTTGTAATATGCAGGTGAGCATGAACTGGAGTCCTCAAGGATCAACTAGTCAACCAAGAGCTCCTTGTACATGAAGGTATATGGTAGAACTTGAGGAGACTTACGAATTCCATTTCATCCAAAATTCTACCACTTGTAGGCTTGCTGGTCTTTAAAGGTAATGATATTTTTGTTTTGATTTTATAGAAGTTTTACTTCTAGGACTCCTTCTTTAAAATGTAAATGCCAAGGAGCATTTACATGTCACTCACTATTGACATATCAATATTTAACACATCGTACAGATCATCAGATTATTTTTCTCCTTTATGATTTCTGTCTGAGAAAGAATATGTGCAAATTAGAGTCTTGAAGTGAGGAATAAATTAGGCTGAGAGAACATTGCCTGGGGAGTGAAGGCCAGGATGAGTGTGTGTATGTTGAACTGGGGAGAGAAAGGGGAGAAGAAGAGAGATAATCAGGAATGTAAAGAGGCACTGAGAAGAAGAGTTTAGAAAGTACTAGATAAAATGTTGTCTTTGGCTTCAATTGGACCAGTGTAGACTGTACTTAGACAATTTAGCCAGGCTCTCCCTTCATCCAGTAATGCTATTTTGCTTATCCATGCAGTACTATCTTGAGCAGCTCTCACAATTTATGGTCCCAAGTTCAACACACTTACAGGCCTGGTTGCTCTTTCTTATAATGCTGGCTTTGAGCTCCTTAGTATGTTAAACTTTTCAACTCTCTTACACTTTCATTTTTTTATACTGTAGGTTGTGAACACATTAAAAGATCATGAAATTAATTTAATGGGTCATGATCAGCTTAAAATAATAATAAAATCCAGTGATTTGTAAATAACTGAATGAAGTACTGCTTTGTGGAATTTTGCTTATTATGTATATACTTAATATGTGCTTACTGTGTTGTTATATAAAATATATGGTAGGTTGTAGTCACAAAAGTTTAAAAGCCTCTGAATCCTTTTTTGACCATGGAAAAGAAGAAGGGTGAAGAGATAGGAACTGAAAGCTTCAGAAGTTAAAGGACTTGCAAGAACATACAAACCAAGTTTGATGTGGACTAGGATTGAAACGAGGGGGATAGGGCTAAAATGGAGGGTCGACATTAAAGAAGTCTTTTGTTGGCAAGCTGTTGGGCAAGACATTGACTTCTTCTCTGTTTGTGAAAGCAACAATCCCTGGATACCATTTCAAGTGCAGTTGGGCGGATTTCACTGGTTAGAACAATAAATGATAAATACTTTACCTCTATCTCAGTTCTCTATCTAGAGACTTCATAACAAGACCCTGATACAAAACAGCATAATAATGTAATGCACTATATCTCCAAGAGTAGTTTTAGCTTTTCTTCGATCTTTCAGTTGGACCTATTATCTTATCTATTAATAATTTTACTTATATTTTATTTTTAAAATTATTTTAATTATGACATATTCTAGACAAACGAGATATCTCTCCAGAGTCTACATGAATGGAAATCAGTATAAAATTAGAATTCAAGCCACAAAAAGGTTTAGCACTTGTAGCATTCCCTTCTCACTCACTTCCCAGCAGTGTTTGCTCATCTTTCCTCTTTTTTTTAAATAATACAAAGAGATTAGTAATAAAAGCTTTGAAATGTAATTATGATGAAGGAGTTTTAAAAGGAAATTAAAGCATAGTGTAATTGACTTTTAAAATATATAAATGTAACATGGTACATTATCAAATAATTTTCCCCATACCATGAGCTGGTTTCCTACTGGGAAGTAAAAAAAAAAAAAAAAAAAAAATTGGAGAACACTTGTTAACTGAAATAATGTCCAAGCTTTAATGCACTCTTATTTTTTTCTAAACATTTTTACATATTGTTAACTCATTTGATTCTGCCAGATTTTATTTATCTTAGCCATCATTTCCCAATAATGCATATTTTGGAAAGTATACACACTCTGCTCTACTTTTTATGAACCCTGGGTTTTAGGATGGAGAGTGTAAAGCTAAGAAGTGATTGTGGGTAAGACAAGGAAGACATAATGAATGGTCAAAGCTGTGGGCTTCTCTCACCTGCATCAACAGGAGGAGCAATTAGATTCCATGACAAAAATGGAGACAGTGCCCTGAAATGAACAACCAAACCAGTTACTGTCCAGTAGATCCCGACCCCTGGTTACCTGATACATATCAGAGTAGAATTGTGCTTGGTAGGGTTTTCAATGGCTAATTTTTTGCAAGTAGATCACCAAACCTTTATTATGAGACACTTCTAGGCGAGTCAACCTCCAAGCTTTCGGTTGGCAGCTGTGTGTGTTAACTATTTGCACCACAGGGACTTCATCTCCATTGCACACTCCTGCCAGGAGAATCTATCTTGCTCTTAAAATCTTTGGCTCTTCTCCTTGTATGCCATCCTTCACCCTTTTCTATACCAACAGGGTTTTTCTCATCTTCCACTTGCCATGCCAAATTTCTCTGATTCTCATATATTAATTTGGGCTATTACCATAGCATGATCAGAAAAGAAAATACTTTTTTTTAATATATATTTTTTTATTTTCACATGCACAACTTCTATTCTCTCTTGGCCATAAATCTTGTCAACACCACTTGCTCATTTCCCTCTTTTAAATTTGAATTCCGCTCATTTTGCTTTTGGATCCAAGTAAACATCTCTCAATCCTATATTCTTATGGTCCTGAACCTAAATATTTGGTTTCATAGATCACTGTTCTTCTGCCCTCAACCTCTCACTTTTCCTGAAATCCAGTTACAGTTCTTTCCCAATACCACTCTTTTTATTGGAAAGTCTGTATAGTTTATTTTTGTCCCTTCATCATTTGTTTTGAGTACAAATATTTTTATACATAGACTCTTTCACCCTCCCAATCATATGTCTTTCATCCTTAGGGGAAAAAAAAAACATTTTTTAAGCTTCCGTATTTTATTTCTTAAACATAAATCCCATCATGTTGCCAATCTTTTCCTCCCTGAAGGGTCAAGAATATCATACTCATGACCTTTATACACAGTTGTTGTTGTTGCTGTTGTTATGTGCCGTCGAGTCAGCTCTGACTCATAGTGACCCCCCTTGGGTTTCCGAGGCAGTATCACTATGGAAGTAGATTGCCCCATCTTCCTTCCAAGGAGTGGCTGGTGGGTTTGAATCACCAACCTTTTGGTTAGCAGTCAAGTACTTTAGGCACTACGCTACCAGAGCTCCCTTATACATAGCACTACTCCTTTTTCCTATTCAGGCTTGTCTCTTGTTGAAAGATTAAATCAGATCTCATTTTCACTGGACTAAATATGCTACACTTTTTAGCCTCCTGCCTTTGTGCCAGTCAGATCTGTGTTTCTAATTTCAGTTGCGCGTTCCCTTTTTCTGAGGTATTGTTTAATCCTTTGAGGGCTTCTTTAGAAGTCTTTTCTCTTTTTCCCATTTGAATCTTACTCTCATTTCCCTCCTCTCAGTGCCTATGCTTCTGTCTGCTATAGTTTTCCCTTCCTCTGGGACTTGCATTCAGTCTAAAGTGGGCCTGTTAGTCTCCTTTTCTGCAATTACTTTTTTCTGAAATTAACTCTGCCTGCATTCATTTCTCAGATAGCCCTTTTTTCTCCAACCTTTCCTTTCCCCCACTGTGCTCTTCAGGCGAACGGAGACTTCTGCAGTTACAGCTCTGCCTTATCTTCTCCACCTGATATTTCTCACTCAACCTAGGCAGTCATCTCCTTGCTTTTCCTTTCTTCCTCTTATAAAAATGCCAAACTTCTCTTCATCCCTGCCTGTCTTCTTCTAGAAAGTTGCTGTTGGTTCCCTTGCCTTACAAATTCTAGAAAATTTGTCTGCGTCTATTGAACTGAATAGAAACTCAATGTTTTTTTTTGTTTGTTTGTTTCATTTTTTGTTTTTTCCACACAGTTTATTCTGGACCCTAGAGTTAAGAGTAGTTTTGTCTGCTTCCCTTATTTTATTCTGCACTGTTAGCAGTTTGTAACCTTTGACTTCATAAAATGGGACATAGTTGTGTAATTAACAGCTTTGCAGCATAGTGTTTCCTCTATACTCGAACACTCCTCTGGACTGCACATGACACCCAGACCAGTGCCAGAGGCTCCATTCCATTGTGTCTTTGACCGCCTCTGGACAGGCTATGACTCCTTTTTTAAAAAAAAAAAAAAATATGTTAAGTGAGAAGCTCCTGCAATAACAATGTCATTGTTTACTCCATTCTCTGAGATAATTTAGTTTTAACTACAATTCTCCATATCAAACTTAACTTTATTTGCTTCATTTACTGATACTCTTAATGCATCACTTTAGTTTCTCAATGAAACTAAAGCTACAGTGAAGATTATCTTAACCATTTTTCTCCTGAATAAATGGGATCACTTTTAGTCTTGGCCTGCTGAGTAGTATCTCTGCCATGGCCTACAGAGCTACCCAGTCTCTTTCAACTAATGCTCTCTAAAAAGTGAACCCATCATTTTCTACTGCTCTGGGATTCATACTAAACCCCTCACTCCCTGAATTTGAATATATATATATATATATGTATATA
>NW_006921911.1:2046932-2077219 GCF_000298275.1 Orycteropus afer afer | reverse complement strand
TTTTTTTTTTCTTTTATTCAGCTCAGTTAAATTAATGACCAGGGTCCTCACCACTTACTCTTATCTTTGTATCAAAGATCCTTATGACAAAACTCCTCCTCCTCACACAAACTGCATGGGATTTTTGTTTGTGCGTTTCTCTACTTTTTGACTTTGTGCTTAAGGAAAGAGATGAGAAAAGCAGACAGTGTTGTTGGCGGTTTATGTCTTTCCTGATCCATTCTTTTATTTCTGTCCTTCACCATCCTACACGTTTTTTTCTTCTTTATTTCTTCATGTACTTTCTTACCTGTGGATGACCAAACTGCTGATTCCATGCACTTCCCAAAGCCAGCTCAAAGTATGTATCTGAGCTCAGCCTCTCCAAGAATGACCGCAATATGGACCTTCAGGTGCAGGCACCTGCCACAGTTCCTTCCCCTTCAGGCTGTCTGAGCACAACTTCTACCACATCATACCCACACTACTCCCTCCCTCTGGCTTGATTCCTGAGTCCCAGCCTTGGACACAAACTCAGGCACAGGCCTGTGCAAGAGTCTGGCCCTGGCAAAGGTTCATGGTTGTGTGGTCAACAGCCATACTGACCTAAAAGGGTTTCTCTCTGAAAATCCACATTTTTATTTTCTCCAATATTTTCTAAATCAAATGTAAGTGAGAGACATAAGCAGTTTTACTTGACTCCATGTCCATCTTTCCTAGGGATAGTGCAGTGGCAGATGGCAGCTGTCTTATGTCAAAAATAGCAGTTTTGGCCAATAGCTATTTCTCTGCCCAAACCCATATTGTTATTGACATCTTCCCAACTGCATCACTTGAATTATTATATAAAATTATTAAGCATCCCTTGTGTGGATAGCGCCACAATAGATATGAGAGCAACAAATGTGGATCAGGGGACATGAGATCATCCCTTGCCTGTGACATTCATGGTGCTGGTGGCTAGGAGTCACTCCCAGAATGAGCTACAGGTCTCTACCACTTTTTGGATAAGGCTGAGCAAGGCTACAGGTACTAAAATTTCAAAAGGTCTTGTTCCTGCTCAAACTTTAAATAACTCATTGCTTGTGAAAGACTTGGGCTATGTGAGGTAATCTTGGCTCCTGTACTATGTTCCAGACCTTGACATCAATTCAGAGAAACATGTTCAGGCTCCTCTTCCAGCCTCCCTGCCGACCCTGTCCATCTCTTCTCAAGCTACAGCTTTAAACACATCCCAGAACAATGATGTCTCTGCTTTAGCATAAGCATTTCCCCAACACCAGTCACTGGCCTCCTGGTTACTGACTATGGCCACTTTCCCTAGGAGAATGACCCTTCAGAAATCCCTGCTGACCACCTACAGCCTGACCTGTCACCAATACTTTCTTCTGACAGCAGTAGTCTATGAGTTTTCAATATTCCAGCCCTGAAATACATCACGGTATATGAATGTCCTTGAGCCTTTAATATACAAGCAAAACAACTCAAGCCTTCCTCTGCCCTTCCCCATGTTTGTGAGGATGTCTAATATCTACCAACTGCATCCACATAGTTTCTTCTTTCTCTAAATGTTTCCCATCTGCTTAGCCTACCAGGACCTCACATGCCTTAGTAATGCTCTTGCTTGTTGAACACTAGCTCTCTCCTGTTCATTTGTCTTCAAATGAATATGAACCCAGCGACCACTAACACAGTGATAATGTGTATAGTAGGCTTCACCAATTGATATTTAGTAGACAAGAAAAAATTGTATCATAAAATTTTTGTATCATAGTGACAATTGCAATTATCTCAAAATATGGTTTGCTCTCTCAGTTAATTCAAAATTACAGTAGCTATTAGTCCTGTCCCACTTTACATGCATTCTGAGTGTAGGCAACCACTCCATCAACATTCTGGTTAACCTCAGGCAATTCTATGCTAAGTCTTTCAGCCACAAAACTTCAAGCAGTATTTTCTCATTTCTGGAGTTTAACTTAAAAAGCCTTTGGAGGATCAATTTTTCCTCGAGACCAGGGAAATGGCCTTATTAAGTAAGATTTAAAATAAGATATGAAAGCTTTCATTTCATTTTTAATAATATATCTTTCCAGGACAGGAGTTCACCTCTTATAATCATCTAAACAAAAAATTTAAAACTGAATACTCATCCTGAAGAAAATGTTGCCTTGTCAAAGACACCCCTCAGATTAATTTCAGCTAACCACAACAGCTTCACACTGATACCACTTTCAAAATAAAATTTTACTTTAACTTATTTATGTTTTAAATGTGTTCCTATTGTGAATCATTAGTGAAGATGCATGATGTATTTATTTTGGCATATTTTAAAATATAATTGGTTTACTGTGCAATCCAACATATTTTATGTATTTAAATACATTATTCTGGAAAAAGGAACACTGACTTTACCAGATTTCCCTAGGGGTTCACTGCTTGTCTCCTATTTATGAAAAAAGAAAGTCTAGAATTCTTACGCTAAAGGGAGACTCCCTATATAATTACCTTCTCTAAATCTCAGGGTCTCAGCCCTCTCTCTCTTCAAATTTTGTCTCTGCTTCTTCCCCAGCAGTTACTTTGTTCTGCAGAGCAAATGCCTTTCTTGCCTCTTACCTCTCTAGGGTCTTCCTATGCTAACCAATAATATTGATCATTACAGCTAACTTCCAGAGTTCTTGTGTAGTATTTTTCACAAAATTATCACAACAACCTTCTTGAGAAGAAATCTGAAGTTTAGAGCTGTTGAAGGATCCCAAGATCCTAGAAGTGATCGGGTAAAATCTGAATCTGGCTCTAGGGCTCTGTTGTTTGTTGTTAATGTGCCGTCGAGTCAGCCCCAACTCATAGTGACCCCTTCTTGGGTTTCCGAGGCAGTATCACTATGGGAGTAGATTGCCCAACCTTTCTTCCGAGGAGTGGCTGGTGGGTTTGAACCGCCAGCCTTCTGGTTAGCAGTCAAGTGCCTTAGGCACTATGCTTCCAGAACCCCTAGGACATACGATTTTAAGTAATGTATTTCATGCTACAAAAAAAAAAAAAAATTCCATTGAATGAATTCTGACTAATGGCAATCCCATGCAGGTCAGAGTAGCATCATGCTCCATAGGGTATTCGGTTTTTGATTTGTTGGAAGCAGATCACCAGACCTCTCTTCCAAAACACTTCTGGGTATACTTGAACCTCCAACCTTTTGGTTAGGTTAGCAACCAAGCACATTAACCATTTCCAGCACCCATGGACTTCATTATATGCTGCAGGGTCATTACAATATCTTTCTAAACAAATAATGGCATCCTTATTCTTTTATACTTCCTTCTGCTTTGTCCCTGTGGTTAGCTGATATGGAGTTGATTCTGGTTCATGGCAATCCCATGTGTACATAGCATAACTGTTCCATGGGGTTTTCAAAGCAGTAACTCTTTGAAAGCAGATCACTAGGCCTATCTTCTGAGGCACCTCGGGGAGGATTGAATCACCAATCTTACAGCTAGTCATCAAGTGCTTAACTCTTTGCATCACAGAAACATCTGCAGTTAAGAAAACATTCTTTCTTTCTTTCTTGTTTTCTCTCAGCATTGAGATTTACTTTTGAGAAAAGTCTCTTGCAGTTCTGAGCTGGTTTCTTTATCTCTATATGAATAAGATCAAACTGAATCACCCCAAGGCTTCTACTACCATCAGCATTTCTATTAAAATTCAACAGGATATGACTCCTGACTGTGATGGCCTCATACCTGTGGAGTATTCATTTTCATACTGACTGCAAGGTCTTGGAATTTTCTGCAAGGCTCAAGATCTTTTCAGTGAAGAGGTGAGGATGCATTTATAGCCCCTTGTCTCTATGTGTTTTTGGTGCAGTTGAATTAGTTGTCTTGAATGAGTCCACAAGCTAAACCAGTAGTTGCCTATGTACCTTTGTTGGTTAATTTATGGAAAAGAATGAGTCCCTTTATAATTACAATTATTCCTTGATATTGAGCTCAATGGTTCCCGTTTTAGCCTACTTTTTACTCAAGTCAGATGTAATTAGTTTTAGAATTTGATACTCTTGGCTCAGGTGTGAAATATTCCTCTTCTCCCTTTAATTAGTACACAATATTAATCCATTCTTATACTAATCATCAAGGCGCTCTGGAAGTATAGTGCCTGAGGATTTGACTGCTAACTAGAAGGTTGGTGGTCCAAACACACCAGCCACTCTGTGGAAAGAAGACTGGGCAATCTACTTCTGTAAAGATTTACTGCCTTGGAAACCCAGGGTCACTATGAGTCAGAATTGACTCAATGGTAGTGAGTTTGGTTTTTTACACTAATCATCAACACAACATAATGCTCACTTCAAAATATCTAAATTCTTGAAATCAACCAAGGACAAATTAGTCATCCTTGTCAATGTCTGGGCATTGACATATGAGAGTCATTGTAATTTCACTTTTGTTCCTATTTCACTTCCCTTTCATCATCAACTTATTCATAGATTTTTTTTTCAGAGATAGAGAGATTCAATGTATATAGAATCGCAGCCATCAATTTATTTTGTCAGTTCTAATAATTGTTTTAATTCAAAGTCCCATACCTGTTAAAGCAAAATTTAGAGAACTGACATTTCTGAAGCCAAAACTTTCTACCAATTATCATATGGCTTTCTCTTGACCTGTACTTAGATCTTGGTTTCCTGGTAATGCACTCTTCCCACCCAATCCTGAGCTTCTCTGGATCCAACAATCTTTTTTGGGTCTTAAGATTTTAAGCCATGAGAGATCTGCTTTTTTAGAGGGAGAAGTCTTTACTCATCTTTTGTAGAGAAATTTCTAACCAACTGATCTTCAGGATTTGGTGATTCAACCTGTATTTGCCATCTCTGAATGAAAGAGTGAAAATACTTCATTAGAAAAGAATCATGATTAGTGTTATAATGGATTCATTAAGGCTTGAAATAAAGTAAAGGAAAGTGAGTAAGTTTCAGTATAGCATTCATAATCTCTTATATATAACAATAATATAATAATTACTTTAGCTTTAAATATTAAATTATGTGAACCATTTCATTCTCTTTACAAAAAATGAAACAGTAACACATCCTGAAATGACTTCTCTTTTATGCTACTAATGTACATTCTTTGCCTCCTTCTCCACAATGGGGTACAACAATTCCTTTTTGCTTCCTTGCAAAATTACTTGTGATGGTGCTAAAACTGGGGGATGGAGACATCCAGCTTCTAAGGTACAAATGTACAAATCCCAGCTGAATGTTCTGATTTATGTCTATTTGGAGAGGCATTTATCAATTTAAACACCCTAAACAAGCTATGTGGAAGAAGAATCAAATGCATCAAGAAGCTCAGAATCATAGCAGAGGCACAGACTTAATGTTCTAAATCTTGTCTCACCCACAAATGTCCGGAAAGATTACTTCCATAGATCAGTATGATGCCACTTGCCCTTTTTAGATCTTTAATACAATATGTTTAGCAGCTATATTAATGGAAATAGGAGAGCAAGAGCCTTTAGCATGTAGAAAGTACTTTAAAAATGAATAGATTGTGTTACAAATATGAAATCATGGGCTGGACCTAGTGAAAGGACAGTAATGATACAGCACCAGAAAGACTGACAAATGGCAAATGTATGTATGTGTGCACATGCATGTGTGTGTGTATTAAAATAAACATCATATAATAAATTTATTTAATGATTTCAACACTCATTCAAAGTAAATATTTATCCCTACTTTTTCTAAAGAGAACACAAAAGGAACTGAGCTTCAAATGTCTTGCCTGTAAGAATTTTGAGGCTGAGTTAGAGTTTTATTCTGCCATTTTTGAAGTAATGCATTTGCTGAGCCCCAATATTCATAGACAGTGATGATATAGAAAGAGGCCCATTCAAGTCTGCATGGCAAGATCATACCCTGGGCATCATTT
Organism: Orycteropus afer afer; assembly: GCF_000298275.1. NCBI lineage: Eukaryota > Metazoa > Chordata > Mammalia > Tubulidentata > Orycteropodidae > Orycteropus > Orycteropus afer. Next base: position 2,071,316 of record NW_006921911.1, on the reverse strand, counting down.
TTGTGCTTCTTATATAAATAAGACTAGAAACAAACAAATGATTACTTACCTATACTGAAATTATTCTACTCATTCAGATAAGAGATATTTCTCCATCAGAAAGGAGGATTTCTGGACACAGGCACTAGCTCATTGGACACTGATCAATTTCAGTGTCTAAGGAAGATGAATGTGTATGTAGTAAGAGGTCTGGGTGACAATAAATGTGTTTACTCTAATGTATCCACAGTGCATGCTCCAATGAGGAGGAGATATTCCTTGAGATCTAGGTCAAGTTGAAGCCATGGATTTTATTAATTTGGCATATGTTTTGGCTCCCGAAATGGTCAATTCTTAAAAAGTTTTTAGAGCTGATCAAGTAAATTAACGGTAGCTTTCTCAATAATTTACATGTAGAGTCTCTATGAAACAAGCAAACTTTGATGAGTGAATTTGGTCATCAGTAATCCCAGTGGAAATTATATTCCAAGGCAAAAAGAAATCAAGAAATAATTTATTTGAGAATGATATTCAAATCAATAATATTGTGTTTCTGCATCTTTCACAGTATTTCCATTCAAGGTTGATTTGGTGCCCACAAGTTTTAATGCAGACATTTGGAAAGCTCTTGGCTTGATGGAAAGTTGTGTTAATTGCAAAATCAGTAAGTAAGCTGTACATGAGCAGCTTTGAGTTTGGTAGAAAGACAGCATTCTGAGGAACAAGAGAGGAGAAGTAAATTAAGTATGACCAATTTTCACCCTGGCAAGTACCCCCAAGGAAAATTTTCAGTCTATTTAATTTCTGTGAATTCATGTTCCCTGCTAGTGTTCTTAGGTATTCACTAGGACAGAGTGATTGTTTGGCACCAATAGTAAACATCTCCCAGGACCACGTAGCAGGCTTATGTAATGACTCTGGCTAGGGACTGCATGTATTTTTCAAGGTTTCATAGGTCAATATGTTCAAGCAAATATTTATAAAGTTGTTCTTAAGGAATATCTGATGCTGCAATTAAAAACAACACTTATTCATTAAAAATTACTCAGTAAAGTCATCAATTCATGCATAACTTAAATACTGGACACCACTAGTATATACAAAATATTAATTTCAAAATGTGAAAAAAAATTACATTATTTCCTAATCAATAGTATTAATTCCATTTTTGGTAAGTAAATGCCACTTGGGGGGTTTATAACTATTATAAGTGCCATTATGCAATTTTAGTTTCTGTAAAAAAAGTTTTTATTAGTCTCTTAGAGATAAATGCCCATATTTCTACCACTAAAATAAAATAGAAGTAAAATTTCAAATGAAAACTCTTTTTCTATTCATCCTGTTGAAGCTTCTTCTGGCTGAAAGATGCATTCACCCCAATGACCATTGGAAAGAAATGTAGAGCACTGTGGCCACACAGCCTTCATGTACTGAGTAAATTTCCTTATTAAACTGATTGGAAATGGCCCAAAACAAAATATGTATACATTGTGGGATAGGAAACAAATTTGCTCTATAAATTTTCACCCAAGCCACAATTAAATAAATAAATAAATTGATTGATTGATTGGTCAGTAAGTGTCCTATGACAAAAAAATGACTTGATAACACATGTATCTAGATATTTTGCTTGATTGATACGAAACATATTTGTCATTCCATGTTCCTCTTGGGAACCTAGGATGTGAGAAACCAACAAACCGCCACTTATATAAAATATATATTGATAAATTCAGGGAAATTATGTCTATAATAGCTTCAACAGACTTTTCATGTGATATAAACTAGTACTTTTCCACCATGACATTGTCATTGTTGCTGTAACTTCATTACTCACTTAACAAATACTTATTGAGGGCACTCAATGTTCCAGGCACTGTGGTGGACACTGGTTATGCAAAATAAACAAGATGGAAGTAGTCCCTCTTCTCTAAAAGAAATTCCTTGATCATGCTGGAGGATACACAAGAGGCATCCCACAGCTTTCCTGTCTACCTGAAAGACACCTAATGTGATCCATGCATGAGAAAAACACACATGATGTAGCAGAATTTCCAATTTTTTTCTTTAAAATTATATGCTAATTTCACAATGAATATGACCTGCCAATGTGTTATGGTCCATCATTCACTTGCTCACTGCCATTGAGTCAGACTTAACTCACAGTGACTCCTCCTTGGGTTTCCGAGGCAGTATCACAACATCACTACGAAAGTGGATGGCCCAACCTTCCTTCCGAGGAGTGGCTGGTGGATTTGAACCATCAGCCTTCTGGTTAGCAGTCAGTGCCTTAGGCACAATGCCACCAGAGCTCCCGTTATGGCCAATGGGCTTGGAAAGTTGCTGTTGTGAGAAATAAATCATCTTCACATCTCTGGAAACTCAGTAGTCACCAATCAGAACCTCTCCTAACAAACTCCTAGATGATCTACCATCAGATTATCAGATTACCTCTGTGAACAGATCAGGTGTTTGTAGTTAAGTATAGCTAAACTGAACTTTTAAAGAGTTTGAACACTCAATCTGTGTACCACCATATTTCATGAATGAACATTTTTTTTTTATCATTCTTATTTTAAGGAACTTACAATGTAGGAAACCCAAGGAGGGGTCGCTATGATTTGGATCCGATTTGATGGCACGTAACAACAACAATGTAGGATAAAGGAGCTCTGGTGCTGTAATGCTTAAGTCATTTGATTGCTAACCAAAAGACAGTTGTTTGAACCTACCAGTTGCTCTGTGGAAGAAAGATGAAGCAGTCTGCTTCTGTGACAATTTACAGCCTTGGCAACCCAGTGGGGGTTGCTATGAGTCAGAATCTACTTGATGGCAGTGAATTTGGTTTTGTTGATATAATGTAGGATATAAAACATAACCAGCCATGGCAAATGCTCAATACTATGTTACATGAATACATGAATGAATACCACAAACTAGAAAGTGGTGTGTTTTATCAGACCAAAACCAAAAAAAAAAAAAAAAAATTCAAACCCATTGCTGTCATGTTGATTTCAACTTATAGCAACCCTCTCTATAAGACAGAGTATAACTGCCTCATGTTGTTGTTACGTGCCATGGAGTCGGCCCCGACTCATAGAGACCCCTCCTTGGGTTTCAGAGGCGGTATGAGTACGGAAGTAGATTAGCCCATCTTCCTTTCGAGGAGTGGCTGGTGGGTTTGAACCGCCAGCCTTCTGGTTAGCAGTCAAGTGCCTTAGGAGCTACCAGAGCTCCTGAACTGCCTCATGTTGTTGTTGTTGTTATGTGCCGTCGAGTCGGCACCAACTCATAGCCCCCTCCTTGGGTTTCCGAGGCAGTATCACTACGGAAGTAGGATTGCCCAACCTTCCTTCTGAGAACTGCCTCATAGGAGTCCTAAAACTGTTATATTTATGGAAATAGACTGTCACATCTTCTTCCTCTGGAAGAGCTGGTAGGTTTGAAATGCCAACCTTTTCTTTAGCAACTGTGTGCTTAACCAGTGTTCCACCAGGGCAGGTACCTATAAATGTTATGAAGATTTAGACAGACTAGTAGTAATTTCTAGAAATTATGGAAGAACTCCTGGAGGGAGTGGCTTTTGAGCTGGGCTATGAAGTAAGGCTATGATTGCAGCATCTGGAAATTCAGTTTCACAACTTCCTAAGACATGATTGGGTGGACTTGAACCACTATCTTTTTGGATAGCCACCAAGCATGTTAACCCTTTGTATCACCCAGGGTAATGATCTTAATTTCCACATGGTCAGAGGGGGCAGCTTTATAGCAAATGTGAATTTGTCTGCCAAGCACTTTATGCTTCAGGAAAAAAAAAAAAATCCTGAATCACCGAATCACCTTTTTTATTCATTGGACCCTTAGTAGATAAGATACTGACCTGGCATTAACAAAGAGGGACAGCAGCAAGGGAGCTGCAGAGAGAAACTGAAGGCATTAGATTTAAAAAAAAAAAAAAAAAATTATTGGGCCTAGATTAGCTTATTCCACTAACCACTTTGACTTTTTCGGTGAATGACTCATCAAAATGACAGAAGCAAGTAGACAGAAGACTAGTGGAAGTTTTCCTATGTAGCTCCCAGACAAACCTGAGTTTGAATCCCAACTCCTTGTGGGTGGCATTAGACAAGTTACTTAACTTCAGTTTTCCATAAAATGCTAAGAATAAGAATGTCTACACCACAGGACTGTTTAGATAATTAAATAAAATGTCGTATGTAGTCCCTAAAATTGAATCTATTATTATTTACCAATCACACCCTTTGTGAATTGAAATGTTAAAATTACATCAGAGTTCATTGTGAGGTATCCAGTGGACTTACAGATTTCCAAGTGTCCCTAATCCTTTTCCAGTTTATATAAAAACCTGTATTTAAAAAAAAAAAAAAAAAAAACCTCAATTAAAGTAAGTTATAAGGTTGCTTCTTCCAAACAAAGAAATAATTTTTCAAAGATCAGAATATTCATATTCTCCAAGAGATCTGTGTGGCCTGACCACCATTAGTCTGTTCTCCAAGTCCTCAACTTATTTAATGTATCCTTGGAGACGATGACAAGTATCACAGCACAGCCTCTTCTCCCTGGATTTCTATTTATTCTGTAAGAAGAAAGTGGTTAGTGGAATAAGTGGCCCCAGAATGCGTTTTTTTTTTTTTTTTATTCCAATGCCCTCAGTTTCTCTCTGCAGCTTCCTTGCTGCTATCCCTGTTTGTTAATGCCAGGTCAGTATTTTATCTACTAAAGGTGCAATGAATAAAAAAGGCCAGAGGTGATTCAGCATTTTTTTCTGAAGCATAAAGTACTTGGCAGACAATCCACATTTGCTATAAAACTGCCCCCTCTGACCATGTGGAAATTAAGATCATTACCCTGGGGGATACAAATGGTTAGCCTGCTTGGTGGCTATTCACAAAGATAGTGGTTCCAGTCCACCCAATGGGACCACAAAAGAAAGGCCTGGTGACCTACTTCTGAAAACCTTATGGCTCACATTCCTTTTCTGAAACACCTGGGGGTACCATGAGTCAGAGGCAACCCTATGGCAACTGTTTGCCCTGTTTCTCTCCCCTCCCCCACCAGGAATACTGCTGACTCTTCCGTGAATCAGAAGACAAGAGTTAATGGTTCATCTACTGACTTGGCTTTAATAATTCTGAGAGCGTTTAAAACATTTAGAGAGCAGCACTCTTCCTTTTCACAGGAAAAAAAAGTCTTCTAAAAGGCTGTCTCATTTCCCATGTGAGGAGTTGAATAGGAAACAGCGTGATTAGAAGGGGTGCCCTTCCTGAGCAAGGGCTCCTCCGGCTGAGCCAGCTCGTGTTTCTGCACTCCCGTAGCACCCTCCAGTGGTGATGCGAAGCTCTGAGTCTGTGTTTGATGTGCTCAAACCAGTACATTCACAAGACTTTTTCTTTTGGTTTGCCTTTTCTGTGATTTGTTTTGTTCCTGTTGTCTTTGCAGTTGATTGAATTCATCAAAGGGTTATCAAAATAAAGAGGTGTAAGGGAATAGGATCTGCCAAGTTGTTTTGCAATAATGACTATATTATCAAAAGGGATGCTGTTGCTATGGTAGGGAGTGGGGAAGAGAAGCAATAAGAAGAATTGATAATAAAGAGAAATCTTTGAGACTATGGGAAATGTATCTGTGTACTTCCCTCATGCTGTTTTCTCCCCTTGGATCAAAACTAAGAACAAAGAACACACAATCAAAATAGGCTACAAAATAAAGTGAATACACTTGTTGAACCTCTTTTTCCAATGCCAAGTTCTGTACAAAACCATCCTTGTTGTTATAGTTAGTTGCTGTCAAGTTGGATCCTAAGCATGACAACCCTATGTGCAGCATATGTTGTCTGGCCCTGTGCCATCTGCATGATCATTGGCAAGTTTGAGTCTATTATTGTACCCATTGTGTAGTGCCTTCCAACCAAGAGGGCTCATTTCCAGCACTTTATAGAATAATATTCTTGTAATCCATATTATTTTCATTGGCTACTTTTTGAAAGTAGATCACCAGGCCTTTCTTCCTTGTCTGTCTTAGTCTGGAAGCTCTGATGAAACCTGTCCACCATAGACGACCCTGCTGGTATTTCAAATACTTTTGGTGTGGCTTCCAGCTTCATGGTAACACACAAGCCACCACCATATAACAAACTGACTGGGGGAGAGTGGGAAATCATCCTTCACCTAGATTATTTAAGTTAAATCAGCTTAATTGCTGCCCCTTCCTTTCATAAACAGGGCTGATAAATATGGAATTAAATTCACATTCAACTAACATTTAGAGAATAAAGAGAACCTATTCAGGCTGGATTAAAACCCAAAGGCCTTTAACATTGGTCATACATGTTGCTCCCTCATATGCAATTCTAAAATGAAAGTTTATTTTGCAAAATAACAAAAATTTAAGTGTGTGCTGAAAATAAGCTTCTTCACAGATATCGTGATAGCAAAATTCTCTATATGTTCATTGGAGCTGGAGTATTTCCTTTTTAAATCCTTGTCTGAGTACTAGTGCTCTGAAGCTATGCTTGACCTGCCTGGTACAAGGTCCCACAGTTCCTCCATCTTCTCCCGGGACAGTGGTGTCCATGCTTATCATCTTGAGTCTCACAGCAGCCTTGCTGGGCTGGCTTCCTAACTGGCTCTCTGGCTCCAAGTCAAGTTTTGTTCACTAGGAGCTTCTTTAAGGCAATGAGTATATTCCATATTTGAATGTGTTCTAGGTACAAAGTCTTGGTAAAACTGAGAGTTTGATTTTCAAACAAATTTGGTAAAACAGTGTTTCTCTTCTACTTTCTTCTCTCCCCTTCTTGCCCCTTCCTCTTTTATACTTATGCTAATTCTCTGTGGCGTTATCAGACTGGGGGAAAGGATACTTCTTCACAGAATGTATTCTCTTCACTTCACATATATAAGGGGTCTTTGAGAATTGAAATATGTTTCCTGCATATCTCTAGTTGCATAATGTGCACAAGCCATCAAGGAACCCAAATATAGTGGTATTTTTTACCAGTGTCATTAATAATGATTTTATTTTTGGACTTCTAACTACCTGACCCATTGCTGTTAAATTGATTCCAACTCCTAATGACCCTATAAGGCAGAGTAGAACTGTTTCATTGGGTTTCAGAAGCAGACTGCTTCATCTTTCTTCCACAGAGCAGCTTGTGGATTTGAACCACTGACCTTTGGGTTAACAGCTACATGTCTTAACCACTATAACACCAGACCTCCTTTCTAATAACTATAACCCACTTACTGCCATCAAGTTGATTCTGACTCATAGTGATCCCCATTGAGTTTCCAAGGCCATAAATATTTATGGAAGTAGATTACCTCATCTTCCTCTCATGGAACAGCTATTGGATTTGAACTGCTGACCTTCTGGTTAGCAGCCAAATGTCTTACCCACAATGCCACCGGATCTCCTTCTAATAACTATCTAGCTAGCTAGCTAGCTATAAATTCACTGCCATTGAGTTGATTCTGACTTACAGAGACCCTCATTGGGTTTATAGGCAATCATAATTCTTTTTCTAAAGTTGGACAATATATTAAATGTGTTGATTTTTCTCCATAATAACAATTTATTTGAACTTCTTAACAGCCCTGGGTCCTAGGTAAAGTTGATACTATTACCCTCATTTAACACCCTCATGTTATAAAAGATAAAACTGGTGCTTTGTGACTCCTCCCAGTGTAAACAGAGAGTGGAAGAGTGAGAAATCTTGGTTATGTAAGAGAATTCCTGATGGAAAGAGGCTTAAAGCAGTTTTCTGTCTGGAATGGGTAGCTTGTTTCAGTTCAGCACATTTGCAATGTTTGCTTCATTGCCAGCATTTGCCTTTCTCCTCAAGGCCACAAAGAAGTGAGGGTACCTTTGAGCTTGGATTCCTCATATATTGTGTTCAAAGAGGGAAACAGGAGGGTGAGGAGGGTTGGGAGGGAAGAGAGTTGCTCTTCTTCCTACTCTCTGTATCAGGGAGAAAAGACTCTTTCCAGTGACCCTCCTGATAAGCTTCTTATGTCTCTTTTGCCAAGTGGGCCCTCTTAACTTGAGGGTAGATCTTCTATGGTAGGTGAATAAATGAGAGAGGTGGTCATAGCTTTTGGATAACCAACTATGGTCAGTTACATTGGCAACACTTATCACTATGCTTACAGAAGAGCTCATAAATTTCAATGGGTTGGGGTAGGGGGAGAACCTTTGGCTTTTCCCAAAGTACTAAATCAATATCCAGCTTTTCCCCAGTATGCAATACAATACAGATCTGGTTTTTGTTTTGTTTCAACTCAGTGAACAGTAGGATATATCTTTGTAACTCTTTCATAGCGGTCTAAGAAGTAAGGTGTGACCATGTTCATATAAACCAAAAAAAACACACAAAAAACCAAACTCACTGCTGTGGAGTTGGATCCGACTCATAGCAATACCTCCTTGGGTTTCCCAGGTAGTATCGCTATGGAAGTAGATTGCCCAATATAAGAAGATTTGCTCCAAGAGTTAAGTCACCGAGAATCTGGGAAGGGGTGAGGGTTAGTTAGTGCATGGGCATCGTTAGCCTCTTTACTAAGTAATACTTTTTTTTGGAAAAAAAAAAAAGTTGTGTTAATCTTGTTGTTGCTGTTAGGTTCCGTCAAGTCAGTTACCACTCATAGCAACCCTATGTACAACAGAATAAAACACTGTCCCATCCTGTGCCATCCACACAATTGTTGCTATGTTTGAGCATTACACCCACTGTGTCAATCATCTTGTTAAGGGGCTTCCTTTTTTTCTCTCTCTACTAAGTATGATGTCCTTCTCTAGGTACTGTTCCCTCCTGATACAAGTCCAAAGTACATGAGACAAAGTCTTACCTTCTTATTTGTAAGGAGCATTCCAGTTGTACTTCTTAACACAGATTGGCTTGTTCCTCTGGAAGTCCATGGAATATTTAATATGCTTTATCAATACCATAATTTAAGGCATCACTTCTTTGGTGTTTCTTTTTCATTGTCCAGCTTTCACATGCATATGAGGCTGTTGAAAATACCATGCCTTGGATCAGGCATATCTTAGTCTTCAAAGCCACATCTTTGCTTTTTAACAATTTAAAGAGGTCTTTTGCAGCACATTTGCCCATTGCACTACATTGTTTCATTTTTTGACTGCTTTTTCCATGGGCGTTGATTGTGGATTCAAATAATGTTAAATGCCCGACAAGTTCAAACTTTTCTTCATTTATCATGACATTGTTTTTTGGTCCAGTTGTGGGGAGTTTTGTTTTCTTTATGTTGAGATGTAATCCATACTGAAGGTTATATAGTCTTTGATCTCCCTCAGTAAGTGATCAAGTCCTCTTCACTTTCAGCAAGTAAGGTTGTGTTATCTGCATATGTAAAGAGGTATTGCCCTCAAGTCGGATCCTACACATAGGGACCCCTTCTTGGGTTTTTGAGGCAGTATCACTACAGAAGTAGATTGCCCAACCTTCCTTCTGAGGAGTGGCTGGTGGATTTGAACCGCCAGCCTTCTGGTTAGCAATCAAATATCTTAGGCACTATGCTACCAGAGCTTCCTACAGCAGGTTGTTAGTGAGACCTTCCTCCAATCCTGACGCTACATTCTTTTTCATATAGTACAGTTTCTCAGATTATTTGCTCAGCATGCCGACTGAATAAGTGTAGTGAAAAGGATACAACACTGATACAACCTTTCCTAATTCTAAACCACAAGGTATCCCACTGTTCTTTTCCAATGACTATTTCTTGGTCTGTGTATAGTTTCTGCATGAGCTCAATTAAGTTTTGTGGAATTCCCATTCTTTGCAATGTTATCTATAATTTATTATGATTGACATGAAAACCGAATGTGTTTATGTAGTCAGTGAAACAGGTAAACGTTTTTCTGGTGTTCTCTGCTTTCTGCCAAGATCAATTTTTACACCAGCAATCATATCCCTTGTTCCAATAATTTTATAAATCCAGCTTGAATTTCTGGCAGTCTATATAATGCAGCAAACGTTTGTGAATCATCTTTAGTAAAATTTCACTAGCATGTGATATTAATGATATTGTTCCTTAATTTCTGCATTCCATTGGATCATCTTTTTTTGGAATGGACACAAACATGGATTTCTTCTAATTGGTTGTGTTAATCTTAGTTATGAAAATACAGATTGTGGGCCAGTCCAACATCAGTGACACCAATGGGAGATGAAGAAATCTGTGGACCACTTGCTGTTATTCTCTTCCCATAGCTTCCCAGGTGGTGCAAGTAGGAAATTACCATTATTCCACTTTAATCAGGGATAGAAACCAATGGTGGGATGGCTTAACTACAGAAATACTCTGCACTTATAATATGTCATCAGTTTTAGTAGATGACATCTTTTTTTTGTTGTTGTTGTTCTTTGTAGCTGTTTTTCATCATATGGACAAATCTAAACAGGCTGCCTTCCCAGAAACTCAGTAGCTGCCTGTGAATTTCAGGGCCTGATGTTCACATTTTTTATCAGAGGACTGCTGGGGATTGACTTGTACCCCCCTCTGGTAGCATAGCGCCTAAGGCACTTGACTGCTAACCAGAAGGCTGGCGGTTCAAACCCACCAGCCACTCCTCAGAAGGAAGATGGGCCAATCTACTTCCGTAGTGATACCATCTCGGAAACCCAAGGAGGGGTCTCTATGAGTTGGGCCCAACTCAACAGCACGTAACAACAACACACAAAATATCTGTGGTAAATCCTAACCTCTGTACTTGTGGTTATAATCTCATTTGGGAATGGGTTGTCTTTGTTATGTTATTATAAAAGCAGGATTAGTGTAGGGTATTATTTAGTTAATCTCTTTTGAGATATAAAAGAGATTAAACAAACAGAGATAAAAGAAGAAAGATGCCAAGCCACATGAAGATCACCCAGGAACAGAAACTCAAAGGGACAAGGACCTTCTGCCACAACCAACAAAGAAAGAAAACCTTCCCCTAGAGTCAGCATCCTGAATTCAGACTTCTATCCTCCTAAACTGTGAGACATGCTATCAGGAGGGGTTAGTCCCTGGAGAAGTACATCGTGCTTGGTAAAGTAAAGCATCTTTGAAAAGGAGAAAGACATTCAAGGAGATGGATTCACACGGTGGCTGTAACAATGGGCTGAAGCATGGTCAATGATTGTGAGGTGGCACAGACTGGGTAGTGTTTCTTTTGTGTTGTTGTTATTGTTGTTGTTTGTCATCAAGTCAGACCCAACTCATAATGACCCCTCTTTGGGTTTCCAAGGCAGTATCACTACGGAAGTAGATTGCTCCACCTTCCTGCCGAGGACTGGCTAGTGGGTTTGAACCACCAGCCTTCTGGTTAGCAGTCAAGTGTCTTAGGCACTATGCTACGAGAGCTCCTCCTTCTTTTGTAGTTAGGGTCATTATGAGCCAGAACCGATTGGATGGCCTAACAACAACAACAAACTGAGAGAAAATAAATTTCTCTTTGTTAAAGCCACTTACTTGTGGTGTTTCTGTTATGACAGCACTAGAAAACTAAGACAGAGGACTTAATGAAAAATGCACATATGATCAGTTAAACCAATTTCTTCTCCAAATTACCTATTAAACCACCCATGATGGTATTAGAATGCACCTGAGGGTCTGTGGCATAACTGTGTAAATTATTTGACATCTTAAGTTTTATCTTAAACTCTTCATAAATTCTGTATTCTATCTCATAAGGTATTTGTTTTTAACCATTTTTTTATTAAATTATTTTTCTCTAAGCAAATTAAATACTCCAGAAAGATATATTTTTTTTTCTTTTTTATGGTTTTGAGCATACATACCCTTGTGGAAACTCAACATTCATTTAGTTCTCAATCAGCTATTTAAGTCTTAATGTGGTTTGAACTTGAGGTTGTGAATGTGATCAGAGATCTGAGAGAGAAAAATAAAGGGAAGAAGAAATCATGAAAGGCAGATGCAAATATAGACTTACACTACTTCTTTTTCCCACTCTAAGATGGCTAAGAAATCCTTCAAAGTCTTTTGAAAGCATTAATTCATTCAATTTTTCCCATGAAGATTGAAAGGGTCTGCATAAGCGATGCAATTTTGGTATTGTTGGGTTAGAAAGAGATATAATGATGGTGATTATGGGTGCAATGAGGAGGATGAGGTAATGGGAACATCAGAGACTCAAAGTGCAATCTAAGGAACAAATGGGATCCAGTTTATCCTATTGCAGCTGAGATTCAATTTTGTTTTTACTGTGAGTGAGGGGGAAAAAAAGGAACAACCGTTCAATTGCTTATATGACTAATGGATTTATTTAACCAAATGGGCAATTTCTGTTTACCTGTCAAGCAAAATATAAATACAAGTAATTGTTAGGGGAATTACTTTTTTGAGTTCCAAATTACTATAATTTGAAATGCAATCAGTGGTATAGACAAATCTATTTTTTCCCCTTTATAAGAAGGAAATTGTTCAGAAATGGGTATAGTGTAGCAATAGAATTACAGTGCACAATGAATTTAATTGCCCACAAGAAGAAAACGAGTGTCAGTTTTATTGCCCTAATATAATTTATTTTCATTAATGAGAGCCCACTACTTTTCCTACTTTATGTAGTGACATATATGCATGATTCATGCCATAAATCAGGGCTTTGCGTTGCTAACTCTTGTATTTGATCTAGATGATATGAAGATAAAAGTGCATTCAGATTTTACTCGGAGTTTTCTTTTCCAAAGTTGTTTCTCATATCCAAAATCTATTGTGTTTCCATTCTTATTTAGCCAAAAACCTATGTTAAAATCCAAGAAAAAGTATTGAGCAATTTAGAGTAGCATTAACCCATTTTTAACTCTGTAACTGCAGAGTTAATTTCCACGTTCCATGGAAATTTAGACAGAATCTTAAGTTATGATGGAAAAAAAGTTAAAATGGATTTTATAGTGAACATTTTAATGTCCTTAAAGAACTAGTAGTCAGAAAATTGAGTTCATAAAAGCCAGTTTTCAGCTTCAAGATGTTTATTAACTTCATTGATTTTTAATTCCAGACTTAAAAAAAAAAAATTATTGCATTAAAAAAGCAGTGAGTGAAAAGCAAAGGCTCTGAAGATTTCTTAATGAAATCGGTTTTTGAAAGGAGAGTTATTTTTCTTTTGCAGTTCTGCAGAGCTCTTCTGCCAAATTGCATATGTTCTGGCAAGATGGGAGCTCTCTGCTAAGACACAAAACCAAAAAGTATCTGAGATGAGCACAGACAGGTGTGGTGCCTTAAATTTGATCACTGCTTTTTTTTTTTAAAAAAAAAAAAAAAAGATCAAAGTTTATTAGCAGTTATCAGGGGTGGGAGAGGGAGGGAAAGGGGAGTTACTTATTTCTCTTCTTTTTATTTTATTTTAAGAGCTTGTTTTACATTCAACTTTACATGTACATTTAGTGTCACTCCCCATTTACCATGTACAACCCTAACTCGGTCTCCTCACCTCCCTACCCTGCAACCCTTCCCCTGTGCCCCTCCTATTTATGCACTCCTGTTTGTCCTGTATTTCCTCAATTTGAATGTTGGTCCTCTGGTGTCCCGTGGTCTATTGTTCTAAGGGATGTATTACCATAGAGTATGTGGGTGTGTCATCCTGGATTGAGTGGTCTGCATGTACATCTTGTTAACTATTGGGCTGAGAGCCAGCCTCTGGGAGTGCATTTTATTCCAGGTGCAGAATGTATTCCAGGGCCATAGTATTAGGCCTCACCAGATTTCATCTGATCAGTAATTCTGGTCATTATTGAGTTTTTGTGGATTTTGTTTCACGTTTTCCCTCCCACTCTATCCAGGATCTCCAGATTTGATCCTTTCTTGAGTGGTTGGCATTAGTAGCCAGGCACCATCTAGTTCTTCTGGTCTCGAGGGCCATCGTGTCCTATGGCTGATTGCTTCCATGCTTCCAAATGCTCTTGGTTTTTTTTTAATTTTTTTTGCATTCTTCTTCGCTTCAGATGCTAGGAGATCATTAGCTGCATCTTAGATGGCCACTTGAAAGTTTTAAGACCCCAGTCGCTACTTACCAATGTCGTATGTAGAGCAAGGCTTTTATGTATTTTGTTGTGCCAATTGAGTCTGGTGTCCCTAGTACTTTGACATCTGCTCTGTCAATTCCCTTTTGGCCACTATTTTCTTCCTGAGGTAAGCCTTAAACATTTCAATTCAAGGGCAAAACAGCCTTCTGAAAATGTCCTGCAGAGACCAATTGTATTCCATTCTGTTTTGACTTTGAATCAACTGCTAAGATAATGCCAATTTTTACATTCTCAGAAAAATCCTTACCCTTAGGAATATGCTTGTTAAGTAATTTAATGTGTAAGTCATTTTTTAAAAATTAGCAAATATTTTGGGAATCTTTTCAGTTACCTTGTGCCATTGAGAATATTGCTCTACTGCATTCTTCAAGTGAGGTGATTCTCAGACTTCAGCCTGCATCAGAATATCAGGAGAGCTTATTAAAATACAGATTGTGGGGCCCCAGTCCAAGTTTGTGATTCTGTAGGGCTGAGGTAGGCCTAAAATTTGCATTTCCGACAAGTCCCCAGGTGATGGTAATGCTGCAGGTCCCAGGACCACACTTTGAGAGCCACTACTTTAGTGACTAAAAATGCTTAGTTCCTACAATAAGTAACTAAGGCATAATTATGATTTGTGATCTTGTGGTTTCTATTTCTTTCTGATTAAAAGTGGCAGAGCTGCTAATGTACCAAAATGAGAAAGATATTGGGTAAAATTCCTTCATTCACAAAAGGAAAGTATCATCAATCTGGCCATATCCTTTACGGCGTAAGTGCTGATTCACTGTGAGGAGTGTTGATAATAATCATATAGAGGACTGTGCTCATTTTAATTCATTCATTCCCAGAACACAGCACAGTAATTGGTCTTCAAATATTTACTAAATAAGTATACATGAAAAGCTTGCAATAAACACTGATATTTGCAATAACATTTTCTATGCATTGATTTAGTTTTGTTTTAGTGAGCTAATGACACAGGCGTGCTGTATAACAAATCATTCCTAAACTCAATGGCTTACACAACAAGCATTTATTCTAAGATTCACATTTCTGCTGCAAACTAAGTTAGCTTATCTATGCTGGGCTTAGTTGGGTGACTCTCCTTCGTGCTTCTTGATTACTGGGCTTAGTGAAAGACAAGGCTGTGGAAGGGGATCAGGTCTGCTCCAAGTTTGTTTGTTCTTGGGGCCAGGTCAAAGGAGCAGTGGTTACCTGGGGCATGTCCTTATATGGTGGATCATGAGAATGCAATGTATCTCCTTGCTTTATGTCCATTCACATTCCATCAGCCAAGCTCAAAGTCACTGAGGCAGGGAAAAATACTTCACTGAAGGGGGTGTGTGTGGGTGTGGATGTGGTAGTGATGAATGAATATTTGCTGAGAAATATTTCAATATATCACATTTTTCCGTACAGAAATAATGACTTATCTCAAAGATGAATCATCAACACTCAGAAACTTCTAGCTTAGAAACATAGTCATATGGATTTGCTCTTAGATGAGGGGATGCTACTCATGTTGCCCCATTGCATACTTAGTGCTTATGCCGAGCTTCCCAGCCAGAGCCAACTTTTGCTCGGTTTCTGTCTTTCCTCAGGCTTTGATTGTCCGCTAATTCTGTTTCATTGATACTATTCCAGACAGTGCTTTAACTCAAGGGAATTATTTTGATTCTGGCCATTTTTTACATGAAGTAACATAGTGAGAGAAGTATTTTTAAGAGATATTTTCAAATTATACCAAGAAGATGCCCAGAAAATACGTGGTATTTCTTCTATACTGTTCAATCTCAGAGAGCCTCTGGACCTGAGTTTTTGTGGTATCTTCTCATCACTGTTGCCATTTAAAGGTGGTCCTCTTCCACTGTCTGAAAGCCATTGCTTTGTGGGCAGAACTGCTAAGAGAACACACTGAGATACGAAGTGCTTGAATTGGGAGACCAGTTCTCTTGGCTTTTCTTACTTTCCTTTAAGATTTCTGGCTGATCAGCCCTCTCTTTATTGAGTGGATAAAGTCAGCCTGACAAAATCTTAGTCAATATCTTAGTCAATACCTTCAGTTCTTTGTAAGGGCTATATATATATATATATATATATATATATATATATATATATATTTGTATTATTAGGTTTTCCATTTTCCACAATCTGGAAAAGAACCTACATTTGGGTGATCTTATTTCTATTCTCTACCACCCATCTGTCAGTTTCTGGTACTGTGATGGCTTGTATATTGCTATGCCACTGGGAGCTATGCCACTGGGATTTCAAATACCAGTGGGGTAACCCGTGGTGGACAGGTTTCAGTGGAATTTCCAGACTGAAACAGACTAGGAAGAAAATCCTAATGATCTATTTCCAAAAAAAAATGAGACCAGGAAAATCCTGTGGATCACAACAGAACATTGTCTGACATAGTCCTGGAAGATGAGTCCCCTAGATTGGAAGACACTCAAAATATACTGTGGCCATAACAACGAACTTGAGCATACCAGTGATTGTAAAGATGACACAGGACCAAGCAATGTTTTGTTCTGTTGTACGTGGGATTGCCATGAGTCCATGGCAACTAACAACAACATTACTACTTCATTGTTGTTTTCCAGTGAAAGCCAAAAAAGCCCTTTGGATGACGTATGATGCAAATGAATTGAAGTTATAGCTTTTAGCCCTGTATTGCCCAGCCTGTTCCACAGTTCTTTGGCCTGATCACACCTTTACCAAAGTTTAGTCCTTTAAAGTACTTTCCATTGGTCATAAGAGAGAGCAGATATTTTTTTTTTCCTTCTTTCAGAGCACAGCCATTTCCTCCATTGCTTAAAAATAATTAAAACACTGATGTTTAAAGGCTCATTATTGTAATTTTAACATTAAAGGGAGGCACATTTTCCTTAATTCACTGGGCTCAGAGTAGTACATGGTTTGAAAAGGACAAGGAGCTCTAGAAACATTTCTGAGTTGAAGACTTTCCCTTTTAATCTAATAATGTTTGCTGCATAAATCAAGATATTTAGATAACTGCATGATTACAGAAACAACAAACTCTTTTTCTGTATCTCTTAGTCTAAAATGTCTAAGTACCTGGGAAATATTCTGGAAGCTGTAATTGTGTAATCAGAAAATGGGAAGAAACATTTATTTGTACCTCTTCCATGATATGAAGTGATAATTTTGATAATTTCTGAGGCAATCTTGGTAGTAAAAGTAAGATTTTATAAGTATTCAGGCAGCAGCAGCAAAAGGACATATATATATTATATGCATATACACAGAGACACATATATATCCTACTGAAATTTATCCAGAGAAAGTATAAGAATGAAAGACAGAAAAGAAAAAGGGAACAAAGGAAGATATGAGGTGGGAGAAAGAGGTAGTGGATTATGGTCAGATATACAAGGGAGAAGGAGAAGAATAAAAGGGAGAATCTATAAAGAAAAGGGATGTAGGTTTTAAATAATCCTCTATAGCGATAAGAATAAAATATTTTTATTAAATTGACACTAGTCATTTTGTTGAATGAAAGGTTTTTAACCTATTTGACAATACATTTTATCACTTGTATGGTTAACCACTGTGCTTGTCTGAATGATCCCAGGCTATTGTATATATGTTTTAAACTGTGTATAAAAAGAAGGAAGTTTAACAGAGCTTACATCTTACATAAAAGTTACTCAAAATGGGTCACAGACCAAAATGTAAGACACAGAATGTCTAAAATATGACACAGGAAAAATCAAGAACATCTTGGGTTTGGTGATGACTTTTTAGATACAATATCAAAAGCACAATGCATAAAAGAGAAAATTGATAAACTGAACCTCATTAAAATTAAAAACTTCTGCTCTATGAAGATGCTCTTAAAAGAATGAAAAGACAAATGATACAAAGAATTATTTGCAAAATACATATCTGATAAAAGACTTATATCCTAAATATACAAAGAACTCAAAACTCCACAATAAGAAAATAATCAACCCAATTACAAAACAGACAAAAGATCTAAACAGACACAGAATAAAACTATGTTCCACAAGGTTTTCAGTGACTGATTTTTCCAAAGTAGATAACCAGGCCTTTATCCCAAGATACTTCATGGTGGACTTAAACTGCCAACCTTTCAGTTAACAGCTAAGATAGGGAATTGCAAATCAAAACAACAATGTGCTATCGCTAACACCTATTAGAATGGCTAAAATCTAAAATACTGACAACACTGAATGCCGGTAAGGGTATGGAGTAACAGGATATCTGTTCCCATAAAGATGAGAGTCTAGGAAACTCCATGGGATAGGTCACTATGAGTCAAAATCAGCTCCATGGCATCTAACAACAGCAGTCTGAGACAGAGAGACTCATTTTTCTGAGTTGAGTATATGCTTTTTATTCATTAATTTAGCATAGTATTTTCTGAAACTCCTCAACTGTTGTCTGATATACCACTGTCTGATATAGTGCCTTAAGTGGGAGGCACTCAAAATGAGACTAGAGAAGAGCAACCTTCTCAAAGTACAGTCAACTCTAATGATGTGGATGAAGTAAAGCTTTCGGGAAATTCATTTGCTAATGTGGCACAATTCAAAATGAGAAGTAATGGTTGTAAACATCCATTAATAATAGGAACATAGAAGTTACAAAGTATGAGTCTAGGAAAATTGGAAGTTGTCAAAAAGTGAAATGGAATGTTTAAAGATCAATAACCTAGGCATTAGTGAGCTGAAACGATCTGGTATTGGCCATTTTGAATCTGACAATCATATGGTCTACTATGCCAGGAATAACAAATTGAAGAGGAATGGTGTCACATTCACCTTCATTTCAAGATCTATCCTGAAGTATAAAGCTGCCAGTGATAGTATAATATCCATACACCTACACTCACTCACTCACTCCCCTTAAGTCAGATCCGACTCATAGTGACCCCTTCTTGAGTTTCCAAGACAGTATCACTACAGGAGTAGATTGCCCAATCTTCCTTCCAAGGAGTGGCTGGTAAGTTTGAACTACCAGCCTTCTGGTTAGCAGTCAAATGCCTTAGACACTATGCCACCAAAGCTCCTACTATACACCTACAAAGAAGACAAAAAAAAAAAAAAAAAACTACAATTATTCAAATTTACATGCCTAACACTAAAGCCAAAGATAAAGAAATTAAAGATTTTTACCAACTTCTGTAGTCTGAAATTGACCAAACATGCAATTAAGATATATTGGTAACTACTTGTTATCAGAATGCAAAAGTTGGAAACAAAGAAGAAGTATTGGTAGTTAGAAAATATGGCCTTGGTGATAGAAATGATGCTGGACACTGTATGATAGAATTTTGTAAGACCAAAAAGACTCATTCATTGCAAATACCTTTTTTCAGCAACATAAATTGTGGCTATAATTGTGGACCCTGCCAGAAGGAATAGACAGGAACCAGATAGACTACATGTGTGGAAAGAGGTGATCAAGTAGCTCAATATCATCAATCAGAACAAGGACAGGAGCTGACCATGGAACAGATCATCAATTGCTCATTTGCAAGGCAAATTTAAGCTGAAGAAAATTAAAACAAGTCCACGAGAGCCAAAATATGACCTTGATTATATCCCACCTGAGTTTAGAGACCATCTGAAGAATAGATTTAATGCATTGAACACCAATGGGATGACATTAAGAATATAATACATGAAGAAAACAAAAGGTTATTAAAAAGACAGGAAAGGAATAAAAGACCAAAATGGATGTCAAACTCTGTAACTTATTCTTGAACAGAGCATAGGTAGGGCGAATGGAAAAATGATGAAGTAAAAGAGCTGAACAGATGATTTCAGGGGTGGTTTGAGAAAACAAAGTAAAGTATTATAATAAAATGTGCAAAGACCTGGAATTAGAAAACCAAAAGGCAAGAACATGCTTGGCATTTCTTAACCAGAAAGAACTGAAGAGAAAATTCAAGCCTTGAGCTGCAATACTGAAGGATTCTAGGGGCAAAATATTGACCAATGCAGGAAGCATCAAAAGAAGATGGAAGGAATATACAGAGTCACTGTACTGAAAAGAATTGATTGACATTCAACCATTTCAGGAGGTAGCATGAGATCAATAGCCAATGATATTGAAGGAAGAAGCCTAAGCTGCACTGAAAGAATTGGTGAAAAACAAGGCTCCAGGAGTTGATGGAATATCCATTGAGATGTTTCAAGAAATAGATGTAGTGCTGAAAGCACTCACTCATTTATGCATTTATTAAGAAATTTGGAAGACAGCTACCTAGCAAATCAGCTGGAAGAAGTCCATATTTTTGCCCATTCCAAAGAAAGGTGATTCAACAAAATGTGGAAATTATCAAATAATATCATTATCATCACATGCAAGTAAGATTTTGCTAAAGATAATTCAAAAATGGTTGCTACGGTGTATTGATAAGGAGCTGCCAGAAATTCAGGCCATATTCAGAAGAAGGTATGCAATGAGGGATATAATAGTTGATGTCAGACGGATCTTGGCTGAAAGCAAATTATATCAGGAAGATGTTTACCTGTGTTTTATTGACTATGCAAAAGTGTTCAACTCTGTGGATCATAACAAATTATGTATAACATTGCAAAGAATGGAAATTCCAAAACACTTAATTGTGCTCATGAGGTATCTGTACATAGACCAAAAGGGAGTTGTTCGAAGAGAACAAGGAAATACTGAATGGTTTAACATCAGGAAGGGCATGCATCAGGGTTATGTCCTTTCACCATTTATTCAATCTGTATGCTGAGCAAATAATCTGAGAAGCTGGACTATATGAAGAAGAATGTGGCACAGATTAGAGGAAGACTCAACAACCTGTGATATTTAGATGACACAACCTTCCTTGCTGAAAACAAAGATGATTTGAGGCACTTACTGATGAAAACCAAAGAGTACAGCTTTCAGTATGGATTATATCTCAACATAAAGAAAACAAAAATACCTATAACTGGTCCAATAAGCAACATCATGATAAATGGAGAAAAGATTGAAGTTATCAGGGATTTCATCGTACTTGGATCCACAATCAAAGCTTTCTCCAATGGAAAAAGTGGTCAGGAAATCAGATAATGGGCAAATCTGCTGCAAAAGACCTCTTTAAACTGTAAAAGAGCAAAGATGTCACTTTGAAGACTAAGGTGCGCCTGACCCAAGCTATGGTATTTTTAATCGCCTCATATGTATGAGAAAGCTGAAGAATGAATAAGGAAGACCAAGTAAGTATTGATGCATTTGCAGTGTGGTGTTGGAGAAGAGTACTGAAAATTCCTTGGACTGCAAGAAGAATGAACAAATCTATCTTGGAAGAAGTGCAGCAGAATGTTCCTCAGAAGTGAGAATGGCCAGACTTCGTCTCGCTTTCTTTGGCCATGTTGTCAGAAGGGACTGGTCCCTGGAGAAAGGTATCGTGATTGGTAAAGCTGAGGGTCAGAGAAAAAGGGAAAACCCTCAATGAGATGGATTGATAGAGTGGCTGCAATGATGGGCTCAAGCATAGCAAGGATTATGAGGATGGTGCAGTACTGGCAGGATTCTGTCCTGTTGTACATTGGGTCACTATGAGTCAGAGCCAACTTGATGGTACCTTACACTAACAACATTTGACTATTGCTTTATTTCACCAATTTATAATAATTAAAGGATATTATCTTTTAATGTTTTGGGGGTATTCTTTTCTCAGAGTTTACCATGTTGGACACTTCATTCCCTTAAATATCGTTGTTGTTGTTGTTGTATGCCGTCGAGTTGGACCTGACTCATAGTGACCCCTCCTTGGGTTTCCAAGGCAGTATCACTACGGAAGTAGATCGTCCCATCTTCCTTCCGAGGAGTGGCTGGTGGTTTTGAACCACTAGCCTTCCGGTTAGCAGTCAAGTACCTTAGGCACTATGCTACCAGAGCTCCCTTCCTTAATTAGGCAGATGCTCCAAAATGTGATGGATAATCATTTTTTAAATGATAGTAAAGGGAACTTTTTGGTCTACATGCAAGCTAAGCACTGTAGGAATACCAGACACTATGTTGAATTCTGCAGCACAAGCATTATTTTTATTAGCTAGGATGTTTTCTTATTTATAGGAAAGAGTTATATCTATACTTTACTTCTCTTTTCTTTGGGAAGTGACGGAGAAAGACAGAACCATATTTAGGATTTTTACTCTTTTCTAAACACTAATATTTAAGGAGAAAAGAGTAAAAATCCTAAATATGGTTCTGTCTTTCTCCGTCACTTCCCAAAGAAAAAAGAAATAAACTATAGATATAATTCTCTCCTATAAATAAGAAAACTTCCTAGCTAATAAAAATAATGCTTGTGCTGCAGAATTCAACATAGTGTCTGGTATTCCTACAGTGCTTAGCTCGCATGTAGATCAAAAAGTTCCTTTTACTATCATTTAAAAAATGATTATCCATCACATTTTGGAGCATCTGCCTAATTCCAGTGACTTACCACATGCGTTTTGTAAATTGGTTCCAGGGAAAATAAACACATACTCCTACCTTTCTTTTTTTTTTTCATTTTTAAAACAAAGGTGAAATAATCACTTAAAACTAAAAAGAAAATTAGTTGGTCAGCATTTAGTTTTAAGCAACACTGAGGAATTAAAGTCTCAATATGAAATAGTCCACTAAATGTTTTTTAAAATAATTTCCCACACACAATAAAAACCAAACTCACTGCGGAAGAGTCAGTTCCTAATCATAGTGACCCCTCCTTGGGTCTCCCAGACAGTATCTCTACTGTAGAATTCCCAGTCTCCCTTGTGAGGAGTTGCTGGTGGGTTTGAACTGCCAGCCTTCTGGTTAGCAATCAAATACCTCAGGTACTATGCCACCAGAGCACTCAATAAGCAGCAGTGAAAACTGACTTCAATGCAGTATATTCAAGAATTCAGTGACAGGTGGGATGGAGAAGGTTATTAACATGTCTCTCTCCTATAGGTGAAATATTATACCTATATTTAAATGTTCATTGCATAGTTAATGCTATTTTTCAAGATATCCTTCTCCTTATTTCTTCTTTAGGTGCCTGAAAAGTTATTAAAGTCAAAATGTGACCTATGTCTTAACAGTTTACAATGCTACATCTAGAAGTTCTCTAAAACTGCATTACTTCATTCATCCTATGGTATTAACCAGTTCACTGTCTTTCATATGGGACTTCAGGGTCCTCACAGTCTCTAAAGATATACTGCAATTTGTGTATCAGGGTATAAGACAAATTTGGATACCACAGAAACAGACATACACAGGCATATTTGCAAACAAAGTCTAAAACATTCTTCAAATGTTCGTGGGAGCTGTGCTTAATGTGCAAGGGTGAAAGAAAGCAGGCACTCAAATTCATGGCACCTCAATCTAGCCTGCGTCCTGAGGAACACCTTTGTGTTTATATTCTTGCCTTGATCCTGCTCCTTAAAACCTTCCAGTGCTATGTTACACTTCATACTTGCCTCTGTGAGAGCTCTGTGTCTTTCTTACTCCCTCTACTCCCTTTCTCCCACCTAATTTCCTGATGTGTTTCTTTCAAGACAGATCTTTACCTCAACTCTTTCCCCAATTGTTTGAGTTTTGAAAATAAATATAATTCTGTGTTTTATGGATTACATATGTGTTGTAACAACTCTGTGTTGTATGGATTATACCTTAACATAAAGAAAACAAAAAACCTCACAAATGGACCAATAAGCAGCATCATGATAAATGGAGAAAAGATTGAAGTTGTCAAAGGTTTCATATTACTTGGATTCACAATCAACATCAACAGAAGCAGCAAGCAAGAAATCAAACGTCCTATTGCACTGGTCAAATCTGCTGCAAAAGACCTCTTTAAAGTGCTGAAGAGCAAAGGTTGTCTCTTTGAAGACTAAGGTGTGCCTAACCCAAGTCATGGTGTTTTTAATCACCTCATATGCATGTGAAAGGTGGACAATGAATAAGGAAGATGCAAGGAGTGTTGATGCTTTTGAGTTGTGGTGTTGGCAGATAATAATGGAGGTACTATGGACTGCCAGAAGAACTAACAAATCTATCCTGGAAGAAGCAAGAATGACCAAACTTTGTCTCACCAACTTTGGTCATGTTGTTAGAAGGGACCATTGTCTGGAGAAGGATATCATGCTGGACAAAGTGGAGGGTCAGTGAAAAAAGGGAAGACCCTCAACGAGATGGATTTATTGACACAGTGGCTGAAACAAGGGGCTCAGGTACAACAAGGATTGTGAGGTTGGAGCAGGACTGGGCAGTGTTTTGTACTGTTGTACATAGGGTCGTTATGAGTCAGAGCCAACTCTATGGCACCTAACAACAACATATATGATATATAAACTCTTCTATATAAGTTCTAT
>NW_006921911.1:1994090-2046812 GCF_000298275.1 Orycteropus afer afer | reverse complement strand
TTTATTTATATATTACATAAGCAAGACCCTAAGAGCATCTATATGTAGAGAAATGTCAGGCTCTAAATGCTGCAGAGAACAGCATGTGAATTTCTTTCAAGTCTGTGTTGGAAAAGGCCACCTCCTCCATCAAAAGCACAGCTGGAGGTGATGAGAGTCAGGCTTTCTATTTATCTAAATGTGATGACTTTTAGCCTTTAGTTTTGTGGCTTTTTATCATGGTCACCTCCTTATTTAAAGTAAAGTGGTCTGATATCTCTTATGCAATACACCTTTTGAAAGTGCAGTGAGTCTGATGGTCATTGAGATATATAAGTGTTTTTTTTTAAATTATTTTCACATTTACTTCTCTTCTTAATAGAGGGAAGCCACAATGGATTAAACAAGAGATGGTATAATTTTTTTAAAAAAAATTAAAACTAAAAACTACCAACTGTACCAAGAATTTCTAAATGGAAGAGTGTAGTGTGGAACACATTGAAAGATCCTTTTCCTAGAAGATTCAAAATCAGCAGCATCCTGTTTCCCTTCTCCACTTTAAGAAGATAAAGGGGGAGGAGGCACACTTCAGGACATTGGAACCTGTCTCTAGTAATTGTGAACTTTAGGCAGTTGTGCTAGGAGAATGCCTTTTACTTATACCCAACAGATTGTTGAACCAGGATTGCAGTGTGGTGCGCTGAGTAGTGACCTCGCTTATTGTATTGAATACCTAAGTGTAAATAGTCATATTAGGAGGAGCAGGAAGCCCCACTTAGTCTTGGAAGAATATTTGAAGAAATCCACACTTTGAATTGATTTGGAAGGAAATAGCGTGTATGGAGCCCAAAGATTGGAGGTCTGAGTTCACCCAGAGGAAACTCTGAAGAAAAGCCTGGTGATCTATGTCTGAAAAAATGAGCCATTGGAAACCCTGTGGAGCACAGTTCACTCTGACACGCACGGGTCCTCCATGAGTCAAATCCACT
The DNA here is from genome assembly GCF_000298275.1 of Orycteropus afer afer. Lineage (NCBI taxonomy): Eukaryota > Metazoa > Chordata > Mammalia > Tubulidentata > Orycteropodidae > Orycteropus > Orycteropus afer. The sequence goes on along the minus strand of NW_006921911.1, from coordinate 2,045,844 downwards.
CAACAGCAACTGGTATGTGTGTGGTGTAGTATGTGTCTGGGCCTGCCCGAACAACTCCCACCCTTTCAAGTTAAAGGTTCTAGTCCAGGGACCTTGCTCAGGACCAGGACACATCAGTCCCAGACGGCAAGGGCTGCGAACGAGAGGAAGGAAGAGCCAGGCAATGAGACTGTGAGGAGGAGACAAGAAGGAAGAGCACCCAAGTCCTCAGGAAAGGCACGGGCAAGAATTCCAGAAGGAAGATCAAGAGAATAACGAAGACGAAAAAGAGGAGGGAGGAAATTTGCTGAAGAAAGAGAAAAAACAAAACAGCCTTGTGGGACTATAGTTGGAGTCGCAGTAAAGCAGTTTTCGTGTATTTCCACACAGGGGCGCTGAAGCACGTTTTAATGCAGCAAAAGAATAGGAACCCTTGAAAGGTTCACGGCACTTGTCATTTCTCCCTTCACTTCCCCTCGATGTGCAGTGGGGAGCGGAGAGGCAGAACAAGCATTGGAAAAGTTGCTGGCAATTTGAGTTCTTCAGCCTCTCAATTGGAGTCATGATCCGCACAAATATGTGGGGTTGGGTGTGTGTGGGAGTGGGGAGGGGGGCGGGGAGGTGGTGTTGAAAATAATTACTCTGAAGGTTTCCACTAGGCTCTCTCTTGCTTGTCTTCAATAACCTTCTTTCCCTTTGGAAGGAGGCGAAGGAATATGGAACCGTGTTTCGAAGGGGAGCTTGGGTTTGGAAGCAGAAAGGTCCTTAGCCTCAGCTCCCCTCGCTTTCAAACCGCACTTCCTCCCTTGCCTTCTTTTTGCTCGATCTCACCCGGGTCTTATCCCAGCTCTCAGGTGTCTTTGATATTGGTGTCTCAAGTTAGGCAAGAAAAGCTACTAGGAAAACACGAGGGGGAGCCCCGATGAGGGCAGCAGCGCGAGGCTGCTGGGAGTGGATGCGCGTGGATCTGAGAAGCGCCGCGCAGGGGCTGGGGGTGCGCCCACGGGCCAGGCCACCTCCTCGCCGCCCTCCTCCCAGTCCCCACTCCCCGCCCGGGTGGCCTCTTCGCCTGCCCTCGGGCCGCGCGGCCGGACAGACACCCCTGAGCACCGCGGGCGCCCCGAGCAGCACCAGCCTGGCCCCGCGCGCCCCGAGTCCTCCGCTTCCATCCCCCGCCAACAGGCGCCATTATCACGCCGCACGGAGGGGCTGAGTCGGAAGGCTGAGAGGGGAGAGGCCCGGGTGGCAGTGAAACCTACGGGACGTGTGCTAGTCTCTGGGGGCTGCCCCATGTCTGGGGCCTGGGCAAAGTCCCCCCCTTCACGGTTATTATTTTCCTTCCTCCCTTCTGTCTTTTTGATTAGGCCCTACGTGGCTAGGAGTTTCTTTTTTCCTTTTCTTTTTTAATTGAAAAAAAAAAAAAAAACTAAAGAGAAAGCCGGGCTGTTGGAGCGTCCAGACCCCGAAGGAGGCGCCAGGGGAGGGGGCGCGAAGGAGCTGGCGCGGCAGAGAGCGCCTGGCGGCCACGGGGCGGGCGCGCGGCCCCGCTGCTCGCCTAGCTTTTCCTCCTTCTTCGCCCTTTTTTTTTTCCCTTCTGGAGTGGCGTGGGGAACGGGAAACCGACAGGGAGAAAGCAAATTAAAACACGAACGAAAAGCCCCAATACCGAGCGGGAGCCCGGTGACCGATGGCTTCGCTGTACCAGAGATTCACCGGAAAGATCAACACCTCCCGGTCCTTCCCCGCGCCCCCCGAGGCGAGCCGCCTCCTGGGCGGCCAGGGGACCGAGGAAGACGGCGGCGGCGCGGGTGGCAAGACCCCGCGACCCCAGGAGCCCGCGGCGCCCCAGGAGCACGGCGGCGGCAGCGGCGCAGGGGGCCGTCCCCGGTTCCAGTACCAGGCGAGGAGCGACTGTGAGGACGAAGATGTAAGCGTATCTTGTTGGGGGGGTGGAGGGCGAATAGAGGGGGACTTGGTCTATAGCTTGGCGAGATGCGCTTGCATTCAGGATCTCCTTGAAGGTCTTTAAGATCCCCCTCCTTCTGTCTGCCCCTCTATTCCGCCCTCCCCCACTACTCCCGGGAGCGCCCACAAATACTCTCCTTAGCGCCAAATCTCGGTCACCGCGGTCCTGTGAGCGGGTCTCCGCAGCGGCGGCGGGCCAGGAGTTCTTGGCTTAAGAGGGGAGGGTTTGTTGTGCTGCGTCTGCTGGGCTCTGGAATTCACTGGGGTTGTCCCTGGATGTGTGGATGTATGTTTTTGACTGCATGCGGTTGTGGATCCGCAGGAGAGAATTAGATCTGTCTGTGCTTACAAGCCAACCACCCCACCCCACCCCACCCCACCCCCTTTTTAGATTCTGAGATTAAATCCCTAATCATTTTCTTCCCGTTCCAACTGCCATTGGACTCTATCGGCCTCTCCTTGTACACTCCTTTGCCCCCTCCCCCCTTTAGCCCCTTACCTCAGTAATTCCTTTTTGTCTTCTCACTTCTCCCAGACACTTTGTTTTGGTGGTAGTAGTACTGGTAGTTTTTATTACCCGGTAAGGGGTAGTGGATAGCGTGGACCCCCAACCCCCGGTCCCGGGTCCTGTACAGTTTTTGTTGCTGGCATTTGGGACTAACAACTCTACCTTTGACTGTATTAAGTGCAAACTTCTCTGCAAGCACATTTCCAACTCTTCTTGGGGCTGGAAGCCTTGGTTTCAACGGTTGGATTTGCGTGTCACCTTAGTAACCAACGACTCATGCGGCACTGGGTGATGGCGGGTCTGATGGATGTAAGAGTTAAACCACCTTGTGCTTATCCCTTCCTGTGGTTTAGAGGGTCAAGGGAGACCAAGAAGGGAAGAAATTCATTTTTTTCTTTGAGACCTTGCCTTCTGAAGGCAAAGAGATAAATCCCAGACAAGCTCTCAGACAGAGGGGCCTAACTTGCTTCCCTCAGCTCTCAGAAACACCAGGGTTCCGCGTTTCTCCTTCGGGAGCACCTTTTAAAGAAGAGTCTGCTTGCTGCACAGAGTCCTCACACAGATCCTCAGACCTACTTCTCTCCTGACATACTCAGGGCAGTAAATTTCCCCTGCACTGAACAGAGGCTTGTTATTAAAATTTTTTTTTTGCCCTGGGTCACACTTCCTCACTATTTATGTTCTTCTTTTATTGTGCCAAAGGTATGTGTGTGTGTGTGTGGGGGGGGGCTGAGTGCTCCCACAGGGACAATTCTCACTGACAGAATTTGTAAAAATCAGTAAGGTTTTGATTTTGTCACTGATAGTTTTTGTTTTATTTTATGAGTGGGTTATGTGAAGACATAAATAAGGATGAGAAAAGTTTTTCAGAGATGTGGATTGTACACACACAGTCCTGCATGAGACCTTGCATGAGATTTTCTTACATTCTTTTAGATAATTTCCCAATTCTTCTGGTGAGACAGAGAGGTATCTCCAACTTTGGCAGGCCTTATGCTAAGAGAAGTAGATGAATTCTTTACTCATCTGATTTAAGGAAATAGAAGTTGTGGGTGGTGGTCAGGAATTCTGAAGAAACAACTGTTATGGAAAGTCTTGGGGAAGACAACTGAGCTGCGTTGCAGACAGAAAAGATGCACTTTTGCTTTAAATATGACTTAAGAGTCTCCAATTGTATTGCCAGAGCCCAGAGTGGGTGATGCTTGGAGTGAGAACATGTGCAATTTCTTCTCAGCAGGCCCTAGGTGTCGCTAGGAGAAAGGAAAGACAATAAATTTTTGCATTTTTGTTTCAAATGGTCTTATCTTTTTTCATTTATTTGTTTTTGTAATCTAAGCTTTGAGTTTATATTTCCTTCTTTTCACTTTGACATATGTCTAGAACTTTTTCTCAGATAAGCAGTCTTGCAGACCTGAGGAACACATTGGGGATTTAACTTCGCAAATGCTCCAGATCTTACTCTGAATAGCTTTTCTAACTTATGTTCATTATATCTAGATGCACATTAGTTTATTTTTCCCAAAAAATACACAAATATATAGAGAGTAAAATCTGTGAAAGCTGGAACCCGTGTAAGGCAGAAACATGTCAGAGAAGGAAAACTTAAATATTTTCTACTAACAGAGAGCAATAGAAAATGGCAAGACTGCATCCTGTTAAAGGTGGAAAACTTGCAAGACTGAAACAAACAAAGCAGGCTTGTAAAGTTCCAGCTCTCACAGGTTTCATACTACTCAGAAATGTGTGTGTGTAGTGTATCATTATGAAGTGTTTATAGTATCATTTTTTAAAACATATATATTTCTCTGTTATTGTTAGTTGTGATTGAATTGATTTCAACTCATGGTAACCCCACTTGTGAAGAGTAGAACAGTTCTAGAGGGATTTCAAGGCTGTGACATCTTGGAAGCAGATTGCCGGGCCTGTCTTCCATGTTGTCTCTGTATGAGTTCCAACAGCCAACCTTTCAGCAAGTAGTTGAGCGTTTACTCATTTGTGCCACTCAAGGACTCCTATATTTTCTTATCTGTGTGTATGTGTGTGTGTGTGTGTGTGTGTGTGTCTGGTCATAACTTGGTTATAATCAGTATAAATGCAAAAAATGCTTGATTAAACTAGTGACACAAGGCCAAATGTAGCATCCGTTTCTTAATAAGTTTTTTTTATGCATTTCTGGAAAAAAGTCATTCAAAATTGGAAAAATTATATTAAAACATCTTCTAAAAGATAGATGAACATTTAAATAAACCACTTTTTATCTAGAAACAAAGACTTCAATATTCTTAAGATATTAAACCATTGCCATTGAGTTGATTGCAAGTCATAGTGACCCTATAGGTTTAAGTACAACTGCCCAATAAGGTGTCCAAGGCTCTAAATCTCTACAGGGAGTTCTGGTGACATAGTGCCTAAGGCATTTGACTGCTAACCAGAAGACTGGTGGTTCAAACCCACCAGCCACTCCTTAGAAGAGAGATTGGGCAATCTACTTCCATAGAGATACTGCCTCGGAAAACCAAGGAGGGGTAGCTATGAGTTGAATCCTATTGAATGGCAGTGAGTTTTATGGTTTGGAAATCTTTACAGAAGCAGATTATTGTTTCTTTCTCCCATGAAGTAGCTAGTATATTCAAACTGCTGGTCTTTCGGTTAGCAGCCAAAAGCTTAACCACTGCACCACTTAAAATATTTGAATATTTAAGGGCTTCCTTAACATGTTAGATACTTATTATTTCAAGAAGACGTTAGGCCACTCAATCCAGGATGACACACCCACATACTCTATGGTAATACATCCCTTAGAGCAATAGACCACGGGGCACCCAAGGACCAACATTCAATTTGAGGAAATGCAGGACAAACAGGATTGCATAAATATGAGGGGCACAGGAGGAAGATTACTGGGTAGGGAGGGGAGGAGACTGCTTAGGGTTGAACATGGTAAATGGGCAGTGGAACTAAATGTACATGTAACGTTGAATGTAAAACAAGGTCTTAAAATTAAAAAAAAAAATGTTTTTTTTTTTTTTTTTCAAATGCCAACCCTCGTTAAGATTGAAGAATCTTGAGTAATCATTTTGCTATCCAAATTTAAACTGAAGATATACAACTACTTAGGAACCTCATTGCATGTTATATGTATCTCTTGCTATTACTGATGCACTTCATGTAGAACTGGTGTTTTCATCTAAAACTACTTAAGCAGTTGGGAAGGAGCTGTGGTAGCATAGTGCCTAAGGCACTTGACTGCTAACCAGAAGGCTGGAGGTTCAAACCCACCAGCCACTCCTCGGAGGGAAGGTTGGGCAATCTACTTCCATAGTGACACTGCCTTGGCAACCCAAGGAGGGGTCGTTAGGAGTCGGGGCCCACTTGATGGCACATAACAACATAAGCAGTTGGGAAACCAACTGCTTATGTAGGAGCTGTCTCAGGTGCTGAAACATTTTCTTTGTGTTTATCAGTTGCCCTGTAGTTGATTCTGACTCATGGCCACCCCTTGTGTGTAAGAGTAGAACTAATCTCCACAGGGTTTTCAGGCACTGATTTTACGAGAAGTGGATAGCCAGATCATTCTTTTGAGGTGTTTCTGAGTAGACTCAAACTGCCAACCTTTTGTTTAGCTGCCAAGAATGTTAACTGTTTGCACCACCTAGGGTTTCCTTCTTTGCAATTGTTTTTGTTTTTGTTAGGTGCCTTCTAGTTAGTTGTGACTCATAATGACGCTATATACAACAGAACATAATGGTGCCCAGTCCTGAGCATCCTCACAACTGTTGCTGTTTGAGCCCATTTTTACAGCTACAGTGTCAGTCTGTCTTGTTGTTCAAGTTCTTCCTCTTTTTTGCTGACCCTCTATTAACCCCAGCCACTCCTCTGAAGGAAGGTTGGGCAATCTACTTCCGTAGTGATACTGCCTTGGCAACCCAAGGAGGGGTCGCTATGAGTCGGGGCTGACTTGATGGCACATAACAACAACAACAACAACTATTTTACTAAGCATGATATCCTTCTCCAGGAATTGATGACTCCTGATAACATGCTCAAAGTATATGAGACAAAGTCTCACCATGCTCCCTTCTAAGGTGCATTCTGGATATACTTCTTCCAAGACAGATTTATTCATTCTTCTGGCAGTCTGTGATACATTCAGTATTATTCACCAGAACCATGATTCTCTGTATCAGGGCACAGGGAATCTTGATTACTTTTTTCTGCATAGTCCCAACTCTAAGGTTGGTGGCTTTATTGCTTTCTGCGGCTTGTTGGACAGGGAAAGGTATTCCAGGATACAGAAATGGCTTTCCCACCTTGGTCACCAGATAAGTTAAGTGGAATATCTTTAAAGTCAAGCTGGCTTTGCACCTCCTGCCTTCTCGTTTACGAAGGGAAGAAAAAAAAAAAAATCAGTTCAATTACAATTGAAATGGGTAATTCCCAAACCAAAACTAAAATTCAAGGTAGTCACAAGTTCTAGCACAGTTAAATCAAATGCAGAGTTTGCATAGCAGGTACTTAAATAGTAATATATTGCATATCTGCACTAACTACATTCCCAACAAAAAAGACTGTCCAAGTTTGTAGCTCCACAGAAAAGACCATTTGGGGTGGTCAGTTCTAAGATGTGAAGTTTGATTTTCAAATAGAAATAAATCCAGAATGTCTTTTCTATGACAATTTTTTCATCAACCTGAGATTTATTTAACACCAATTTGTGGACCAATTCTTCTGAGGAATCAATAGCTATTTTGATTGTAAGTTCATTGTGTTGGTTTAAAAATAAGTTGACTGAAAGGAAATGTTCCTGGAAGTGACTTTTAATGTAATTTAGCAAGTTTCAGTTGCAAAAACATTACAACTACTTTTAAAATATGGAACTCACACCCCTAATGAAGCATTTCTTTTTAATTATTTAAATAATTTGGGAGGGCTCGTGCACTATAGGGGGAGTTGTTTGGTTAAAGGTCATCTCAGTGTACTCTTGTATTCTTCAGTTTTGGTAACCCATGATTTCCTAACCACATAAATGCAATGATATAGACAGGATTTTAAGACAGCAAATTGGTCCAAATTGGGATTGAGCAATGAGGCAGTACTCCTGGTGTCTATCAGCCTGAGAAGACCAATTTCATTGTCCTGAATGTCTTCCTCAACTGGTGATGTTTTTCCCTCCACCTTGGTTTTTCATTGATATAATATCAACAGTCCTTGGCATTTATTAGTCTTTTTATATCTTAAATAGCTTTCTTCAGCAAATAAATTTATATATTCTATATTCTGTTTCTTCCTTCTGCTCCACTTTTAATTTTTTTTAAAATAATCTTACATTAATTTCTTAATATATCTGAAAAACTCTAAAATTTTCAACTATCTGCTTCATCATTAATTTGACAACAAATCTTAGGGTGCTCACCTGCAGATTATTCTGGGATATCACAGGATTGTTTGAAGTTTTAAATGAGGAGCCATGTAAAGTTGCTATCTTACTTGCTCCTGATAATAATAGTATCTACAAAGTAGATATGTGCCAGACACTGGACGTCTTCAATGAATTTATACTACTGTTTTATTAAGAACATTCCCCTTTTCCACTCTTTCTTTCTTTTTTTTTTTTTTTTTTGCCTGAAAATAGAAACTGTCTTCACTGGTTCCTACTACCAACTCTGGCAGCTGTCCTGTTTTCTTTTATTATCTAACTTCTCAAATAAGTAGTCTACCACTGATTTCACTTTCTTGCTTGGCTTGAATTTATATTCTGTACTCTCTTCACTGTAGAAATTACATGCAAGCGGTCATCAATGGCCTTTTAATTATTCATGTGATGATCTTTCTGATTCCCCTCCAATCTTGATGTTGTTATAGCTGTGACCACCACACTCCTCATGAAACTTTGTGTTTTATATCTTTTATGATGTTCCATGCACTCATACCGTCTCTTTCTGAACTCTGACATTCAGTTTTTCAGTAGAACATTTCATCCTCATACCTCTTAATGTATGTAATCTCCAATGCTATACCCTCCAATATTTTTTTCTTTACCTTTCACGTTTTCCTCTGAAGATAAGTAATCTAGTTTGACACAAAGGAAGTTGTATCTGTTCTGCAGCTTCGGTATTAGAAAATGATTAAAGTAGCTTCGTTACCTTGAAATAGATCTCTCAGTATTTCTTCTGAAGATCATTTGCTTTTCTATTTTACAAAGTTGGAGAAATCTGAAATTGGAAAGAGCTTTGGGATCAACATCTTGATTTTTCTTCCAAGCTTTTGTGCCACATGCCAAGAGACATACTAGGTCATTTTTGTGGTTGTGACAAGGAATACATTCCAAGCTGAATGTGTCATTCCTCTTTTCTTTACGTTTGTTAATCCAAATAAATCCTCAGCCTAATTCTCTTCTTCCCACTCTTCCTATTATTACCACTCTTTTCACTTCCTGAGTTGACACACAAACTATGTAAGCATGTACAAATTATGAACAAATTTATAGAAAGCACACACAATCCTCTCAATAACTCAGTTTCTTTCTTGTTGAATTAACTATCTCACTAGATTAGTTTTGTGGTCCCTTCCTTGATTTAATGCCCTATAACTCTGTATCAGAGAACCCTGCTGGATGTAATAGTTGTACTCCTAAAAAGTTTAATTTTTTTACTTGAGGATGTATTTTAAACCCACAGGAAGTATTCACTACTTAAAACAGCCTCAGAGTGAATGTTTTTGTAAAGTAATTAATCACCACTTACCTGTTTTATATAGTGTTTCATCTTCATAATTAACCATACCATAAAGAATTTGCTTTAAAAAATCATTATATATATATAATATATATATATATATATATATATATATATGACACAATTGTACAAAATTCTGCTTGCATAAGTTGCAAGTTGTCACTATTACAAGAAAGTAAGATGAGTGACATAAAAAAGAAGCAGAATAGGGACAGAAAGTAAATTAGAGGTTACCAGGGGCTGAAGGGTAGAGTGTGGGCAACTATTTTTGATTGGTACAGTTTCTTGATGAGTGATGAGAAATTTTGGAAATGGATAGTAGTAATGATTGCTGAGCATTGTGAATGCAATTAATACCACTGGATTGTACACTTTAAATGGCTGAAATGACAAATTTTGTGTTGTATGCATTTTACCTCAATACATTAAAAAAAAAGAAGAAGAAGAATAAGGAAAGAAGAAAAAGATAAGCAGGATCTCGCTGAATGATGCCTGGAGCTGAATATAGCATCACAAATACCTCACATCTTCATTGTACCTTGTTTTTAAGACACCACTGCATGTGTCTCATTTCACCTTTAGTTACCTTGGCTAGGGAGGGAAACCATAACAGAAACCTAAACTTTTGGCTTGAAAAATTAGGAAGGGTAAGCCTAATTTCTTTTCATTTGGATGAGTCAACTGTCAACTGAAAATTATAGCAAACAAATTTGAATGTGTTAATGAGCCTGTGCATTCTAGATCCAGCCAAAAATATATGTGTTTGCTTAAAGACAAATTTATATGTGAAAAATGAGCATTATATCTTTCCAGTAGATTTGGATTCTGGAACAGTAGTAAAGCAATTTGAAGTGAGCAAGGAAGTCTATTTTACATGACATTTTTTTTCTATTGTTGCCAGTATACCCTTTTAAGTAATTTACTTTTATATTTTACTTGTATATTTAAGGATGTCTAGAGCATTAGAATAACATAATACTAATTTGTCTCTTTGACAATGGACTCAACTCATTTCCTCACATGAGATTAATATTCTAGTATCCCTAGGTAGACAGGAATTTTACTAAATGTTGGCTCTGGACATTTTTTCTTCATAAAATAAAGCTTTCTACTTCTTATCCAAAGCTTTTCCTCCTTTAAAGTCAGAATGATTAATGAGTTTAATTTTTGGAAGCAACTGGCAGGAGTTGCTGAGTAAGATGTACATGCTGATTTTATGTAACCTTGTTCCTTTAAATTACTCTGATGATAACAATGCATTAATCAAGTGCATGAGAAATGCTTCTTTGAACTATACAATATTGATCCTTTTCATTGGGCACTGACTATAAAAACAATAATCACAGTAATCTTTTGATAATTAAATTCCTGTAAATAAATTTAGTTTTAAAGGAATTGAGTACCCATTTGACATGTTATGATTTTCTTTATAATATAACATGTGAAAAATAACCTTTCTTGTTAACAACTTTTGGAACATTTATCTTTAAAATGATCTGGTATTATGAATCTTTCTGAAATAGGATATTTTAAAAATTGATAACATCTAATTTTACAAATTAGGGAAATCACTTTTATTCTGTGAACTTCAGAAAACCTGTCCTCTATTCTCTCTCCTGCGTTCTTTTCAGTATACTCTGCTGTACCATAATTGAATTAGGAAATTAACTTGATTATATCACTGAATTTAAAAAATATGAGCAATATGAAATTGAACATTCTAAGTTATTTAGGTTGTAAAGGGATTTGATACTTGCCAAAAGGAAGAGTGAAAATTTTGTAGCAGGACAGTAAAATCTTGCCCCAACTTAGTTTATCCAATAGTTTTACATTTATTCTCCATACATCATCTTTCTATCTTTTCTGGCATCTTCATACCCACTTTCAAGCATAGTAAATGTTCAGAATTTACCCGTGATTGAGAGGATATATTATTTTACAAGGGAGAATACAAGTCACTAAGGCTGTATTGTCCAGATGGTGGAACCGCAGGTGGTAGCAGGACATTGAGGAACCTGCTTCTTAAAGTTGTAACATCTTAGTTGACAGTGGTTGAACATGTAAGGACTGGGTGGGGAAGGAAGTTGGAGATGAGAGCAAGGCAGAAATTGGAGCCTTGTAGGGATGTAGGAAAGAGGGAGTATACTGTAGCTACAAATAGAATAGTCCTCAGGTCTTGAAACATAGTCTTCATCTTAAAAACAAACAAACAAAAATCTTACATTCAGTCAGCCTGCATATGTGGATAAATAACTTGAAGACTTTTAAAATGCATTGAAATCATCCTAAACAATATGGTCAATTCTGTGGTGCTCAGATATAACTTTGATATTAGCTTTTCCCTTAGATAATTTGGGGTTAATTTTAAAAATATACATTAAAAAAAATTAAAGAGGAGCTATAAGCAGCTTCCCCAATTAGGGACTGAGAACACCAGTAAGTTCTATCTCCTATTGTTTACTATTTTGGGAAGATTTTTTAAAAAACAGAACTACTGAATCTAATACAGCAGCTTTCATATAGGAATATGCTCTTTGTTATTCTATCCACACTACACTTATATAATTTATACACATATATATCCATTATATATCATATTCATAATATATTTTAAGTTAATATCAGCTGGAAGGATAGTAGGAATGGAATTGTGAAAGTTTGAAGAATTAGGAATGAAAGAAGTTGTATAAGGGAGGGAGGGGGAGGATGAAGTAGAAATTGAATATAGAGAAAAAACAAGAGAGAATGGCTGATGTCCTGTCTCCTTAATCATTTTCTCCAAAAAAGCCAATTGTCTAGATCTATTCATACTCTTAGTATGCTTAATTAAAAATCTAATAAAACCAAAAAAAAAAAACCAAATCAATGCTGTCAAGTCAGATCTGACTCATAGTGACCCCTCCTTGGGTTTCCAAGGTGATATCACTACAGAAGTAGATTGCCCAATCTTCCTTCCGAGGAGTTTGAACCACCAGCCTTCTGGTTAGCAGTCAAATGCATTAGGCACTATGCCACCAGAGCTCTTTTCAAAATCTAATAATTTTCGGAAATTAAATGATAATTTTAAAACTTCTGTACAATTTTTGGGGGAGCCACTCTTTCACCTCTTTTTGAAAACTTTTGGTTCTGTAGGAGTTTACCAGGCCATAAGGCAGCTAGAGATGGATTTCTTGTTCTGGCCTGCTCTGTAGCTTCTGCTCATAGATTCTATTCCTTCTTGTAGCTGCTGAGAAAAGACAGCAGCCTTCACTTACCTGAAGGAAAAGAGGTCATATGGCACCCTCTCTTTCTTTCTCATTTTCTTCATGCTTCCTCAAGGACTCTGGACAGAATTTCCCCACAACCTCTACAAATCTCATCATGACCTTGAGGTTATATTCATCGAGAGAATTAATATAATTTGCTAGGGCACTTAGACTGAGTTACAGAATGGTTAGATGCTTTAAATAACCCTTCTTTGTGCTTTTAATTCCCCCTAATCATACCTATTTCATCTGTCTACAATCTGAAAATGCATGTCCTCAGCAGCTATATTTAAATGAGATGTGTTCCAAGTTTATAGCTTCATCTATAGCTAACCCACTTGTCAGCATGTCCCCATCCAAGTTCCTCATACTCTAATGCACACTGTCAACTAGGACATCTTTTCAGAAGGAACAGTGGCTCAGCTACAACTGACACATGGGTAATGGTTAAGTGGAAGGATGGAGAAAGGATGCTAATGGGTAGGAAGTGGAGAAATGTCCCAGAGAAATCAAGTTTAGTTTAGATTGTTCAAAACTGAAATGCAAGCTGTTTTGTGAAAGACTGGCTTCTCTTGTGGGTGGGCTTGGTGGTTGTTTAATGCTGCCCAGCAAATATTCCCAGGTTCTTCTGGGGCCTTGGTAAGGTATACTCTTCTGCCCCTTTAGAGTTAAAAGTGGGTGTGTGATTCATGTCTGAGAAAGTGAGAGTGGAAGTGAGTGTCCCACTACTAAGTGGAAGTTTTATGAGGTATGATTTGCTCTTGTTCTTTCTGCCATGGAAACCAGCAGTATTCCATGTAGCAGCTGGTCTATGAGCAAGATAGGAACTTTTGTTTGCGAATTACTGAGATTATGTTACCACAGCATAACGTAGCCTGCTCTGAATGATACAGTAGCATAAATATTAATGTGGACATAGTCTGATTGCAGAATCACCTCTGGGCAGAATAAATATTCCCTAGTGGACTTTCTAGCTCTAATTTTATGTATCTCATTTAACACTTGTCATTTTTTGAAGACTCTGAGAGAGAAATTCCCCTGGGAAATGCAGAGGACCTTGAAGTACCTGAGTCATCTCAGTTCTGTGAAGTCTCTTTTTTTGGGGAGCATGTTTTGTTGGGTGACAGGGCAAAGAACAAGAAGGTACCAATTTCCTGAAAAATAAATGGATGTGTTTGTGGATATGTTCACAGGGAACAAAAATGAATTCTTAGAAGTGCCATGAGATTGTTGCCCAAACTTAATTTCCTCAATAGTTTCACTTTTATCCTGATTATATTTTCTTTGTCTCTCCCATCAGAATATCAGCTGAACTAGTATAGGGAGTGTGTGGGAGAGTTCAGTGGGGAAGGAAGTAAATACATAGGTTACTAGATAGTGATGATGAAAGCAACCTTGCCATCTTCAGAATATTCTATGAGTCAGCCTTGGAAATAAGACTTCTGGGCCTTTAACTGGAGGCCTTTCAAATCAGAGAATAAGATTGCTTTGAAATACTCTCCAAAGTTGAAGGTTCCAATGTGAAGAAATGTCTATGTATCTTAGTGTGCATCCTTAGGGTTCACTGTGCTCTTCCAATGTCCAGTATCTTATATGGATGCAGGATAAAGTCACTTACAACTGAGAAATAGGTTACATCTCTTTATCTAAATAATAGAAAATGCTAACAGAAACCTTTAGCTTTAGCATTACTCTTTTTCCTCCAATTAATATCCCACCTGTTACTGTTCAATCTTCACTTTTTATATGGAAAGGGTGCCATGGATTTCTCTCATTCATTCCAGATTTTTAGTTTCTCTGAATGAATAGGAATCTTAGCCTCTAAATGGCTGGTTATCTACTAAAGGGATAGAAGACAGCCATAGAAGATGGGGCACTGTTTCTATAGAAACAGGAGCTGGCTGCGATGAGCAGAGCCACTGGATCTCCTTGTTGAGCATCTGGCCTTACTGAATATTAAATCGTTGATTGGTTTCCTCATCATTGTCCTGTAGATCCTAGGAGATTATATCAACTAGCCAGGCTTTTGTATCTACAGATACAGGGAGTACACCTGAGCAGAATCCTAATGTCCCTGAACTTGTCTCCCAATAATCTTTCTAATCCTGCCACCTCTGCTCTGACAGCACTTCTATATCACCATAACGATAGGACAAATACTTCTGCACTTACATCCTTTTTTGGCTAATTGGACTAATCCAAGTGTCTCCAAAACAGGAAAGGTCTTTAGTCATTTCTGACATTGTGGGATTTATACTCCCACCCACATGTCACTGAGAATCATTTTCCTACAGACACCAAGAAAAATATTTCCAATCACTGTCAATTCAAGTCCATAACCTCGTGTTTTGATCTCAGTGAAGACAATTGTACTCTAAGATGCGCCTTCCACAGGTCACGTTCCCTCAGGGCACTCAGAACCTACAGGGGCTTCTCACTGCACTCAGACTAAAAGTCACATTCCTTATAATCACCCAAATGTCCTACATGGTCCCTTCCCTCCGCTACTCTAACCATATCTCCCAGGATCTATTCCAGTTCCATAGCTTCCTTGTTGTCCCTGACCACCTCTCACCTGAGGGCCTTCGAATTGGCTATTGCATTTCCTGGACATCCTTCCCATAGGGACCTACTTGACTAGCTCCTTCATGCACATCAAGGTTTTCTTCAGATATCACATTCTCAGTGACATCTACTCATCTACCCTCAGTAATCACTCTTGGTCCCACTATTCTGCTTTACTTGTTTTTTCCCCTTTTCCTACAGCATTTATCACTTCTAACATATTGTGTAATTTACTGATTATGTCTGTTTTTATTTTTATCTTCCCTGTCAGAATATTAGCTGAACTAGTGTAACATCTTTGGCTGTTTTGTTCTCTGATGTGTCCAAGTGCCTAGTAACTACACAGTGAAGGTGCTCTATAAATATTTGTGAGATGAGTGAGTAAATGTTATTTTGTCTGAACAATCTCTTGTTTTATTCTACCTGAATAATCACATTCCCAATAACCCTATTGTCCAATATATTTTTTTTTAATTGAGGTGTGAAATTAGGACTTTGTACCTTATAAGTGGTTGTTTATAAGTATCTGAAAATGTAATCTCTTCTTTTCAGGATTTCATTATTGTTTGATTCTGAAAAGACTTTCTGACTACAACTGAGCAGATAAAATAGTTATTGTGGAAGTAGACTTTATTTTTGTGGGACCTGCTTAAAATGTATATTTTGAATGTGTAGTATTTTGTATTTCTCCCCTAAATTTTAATATATATATATATATATATATATATATATATGAGTTAAATACAATTTATTTATTTATTTTTAGGTATTACTATTTTGTCATTAACAGAGAAATAAGTTAGTAGACAAGAAAGTCCTGCTAGGGAAATTGCAAATGTTCAGGAAGAGATTCCTGTAACTATAACAATGCAATAGTTGTTTTTGATTAGAAATTTATATTTCCTAATTCTCAGTTTAAACGAAAGAAAAAGATCACAGCTGCTTCTCCATGATACTGTGATCATGTCTTTTTCTGATGCATAAATACGTAACAGGGCTTATTTGAACTATGTATCACTAGAGGGAAACTAGAATTCCCTAATCAAAACGTACAGTTTCTACTAGAAAAAAAAGTCTGAATTTTGTAATGTGTTTGAAACTGCCCAAGGCTCTTTAACAACCTACAGCATACATTTCTGTGATAATAAAAAACAGAACTGGTAATTAGGAAGGAGCTGGACCAGGGGACTGAAATCTTAGATTTGACCTTGATTTTCTATATTCTGTCCATGAATACAATGGCCCAGAGATACTCACCCCCTAAGGCTATCTCTAGGCCATAGGAACATGCTTTTATTCAAGTTTCCTCAAATAAAATATGCAAAATAAAGATTTGCAATTTTTGATTTCTGTTCCCAGACAGCATTAGAATGTTTTTATATCCACACATATAAAAGCGTATATATATATATATATATATATATATATATATATATATATATACGCTTTTATATCCACACCAAACAAAGCTGTTTAACAACTCTGGAGGAGTAGGACAAAATCCTTTTGTTTGATTCCTGGATGACACTGGCAGTATGTTGAACATGTAATCAGGGAGACTTTCAGGCAGGCTGTATCCTTTATCTAAAGACATGCTAATAAGCACAAGTAGTTCTGAAGTTGTCAAATGGTACCAAAGTGCATGCAATTAGATAAAGATAATACAGCAGATAATAAGGAGATATATAGCAGTGAATGATCAGCTCACTGACTGCTGGATTTAAGTAGCCATAGTGCCTCAGAATATTTAAAACCAAAAGACTTAACAAAAGCACATTTTCTGCTATCATTGTGTCAAAAATAGGAGTGTAAGTTAATGTGTTGGCTTTTCAAGGCACAAGGGAGAGTTCCATCTGGCTCCAGTGCAGAGAAGAGAGGGAGTATCAGTAGTGTATATGAAAAGCCACCACACACAGGTTGCTCATAACTAGACAGCCAAGTTGGCTTTGTACACACCTCTGAGGACCTTGTGTGCCCTATGCAGTGGCAGAGCTCCAGCTTCAATCAGCCAAGCAACCCAGGCAGGGATCCTTACAGTTATTCCTCTTTTATGACTCTCAGGGGTTCAGTGAGTCCTCAGCTACATCAGGGCCTGGTGCAAGGTAATCGAAGTGGTATGATTTCAGGGGCACTGAGATGACCCAATGTCACTGACACCAACCTTTCCCAGTCTGAGTCATAGTCTTGGGCAGATCATTGAGAACAGACAAATGAAATGAGAGGAGATTTTGATGGAGGTAGAGCACAAGGATGTGATATGTAGATACTAGCTGTTGGGGTCAGGCTCTAAAACAGAGAAGCCTCAGAAATAATGGCAAGGCTCAGCCCTGCAAGTAAAAAATGTGGTACATGGGAATTTGGAAATAAATGGAAGTTTTCAATATTACAGCATAGGTCAGATTTCTTTGTGTGAGAAGAGATTCATTCAGTGCTGTGTAAACCAGTGAACATGTACTTTTACTGGCTTCTAACCACCAGATCCCCACGCCTTGTTTTGGAATCATTATTTTCAAACTGTGCTTCCCAGAAGTCCTATGGTTCCTAACAAGAGCCAGCACAGGAAAGGAGAAGGGGAGACAGAGCTGGCTCCCCCTTAAGGCAATTGTGTTTTTAAATATTTCACGTGTGTATGCTATTTCAAATGAAAAAGAGATTCTGGTGCTAAATGAGTTCTTCTTGAATAACAGCCAAATTATTCAATAAACTCACTGATATCCAGCAGTGTTGGATAATGAGATATCTTTGTTACAGTGTATAAAAGCTTTGCATGTAGATTTCAATCAAGTCTACACCTAATGCCATTATTAGAGTAAATAAGATAGATTGCAGCTTGAGGACTGATCAGAGGCCTTGCAGAAGCACAGTGGCTTGGTGTGCGGACCCTGGAGTCTGACCATCTGAGCTGGAATACAGACTCTACCAATTACTTTGTTTAAATTTAAAAAGTTACATAACTTTCTTTGAGTTTCAGTTTCCTCACTTATAAAAGAGAGAAAATAATTACCGGCACACCTCGTTTTACTGGGATTTGCTTTATTGCACTTTGCAGATGTTGCCAGTTATACAAATTGAAGGTTTGTGACAACCTAGTGTTGAACAAGTCTATCAGCACCATTTTTCCAACAGCAGGTTCTCACTTCATGTCTCTGTCACATTTTGGTAATTTTTACAGTATTTCAAACTTTTTCATAATGCTATTCATGATACTGTATATTATAAAAATAACTTGTATATGCACTGGAAAACCAAAAAATTCTTGTGACTTGCTTTATTGAGATCTTTGCCTTAATGCAGTGATCTGGAACTGAACCCATGAATCCCAAACCACAGTATCACTGAGGTATGCCTGTATGGCATTTTTCTCACTGGTTTATTATAAAGATTGAGTGTATTAATACATGTAGAACAATGTCTGGCAGGCAGTAAATAAATGTAGTGTGACTTTTCCTCACGTATTGAATATCTTGTTATTTGACATTTTGCATTTACAACAGTAGTAAAAAATTTACTGCCCTACCATTTTGTGCATTAACAACATATGTCTGGCAGAGGGAATACTAAGGTGCAAGGTGAGAATAACACTAGCTGTGATGGTTAAGGTTATGTGTCAACTTGGCTAGACCATGATTCTCAGTGATTTGGCAGTTACATAATGATGCAATTTTACAATTCTGTAATGATTTAATTTGGCAGTTATGTAATGATATAGTCATCCTCTGTTTTGTGATCAGATGTGATCATCCTCCATTTACTCATAATGCCAATTTTCACATAGTGACCTCTTCCTTGGAACCTAGCCTTGTCAATAGGTTGGAGTGCGTGTTTCATTGTGAAGTCCTGGTCATACAAACCAATTGTTCTTGCAATTGGGAAAAGGAGGCATGGGAATTAGAGACTCTGGTGTGCCCTTAGTGTAGAGGCGAAAAGAGACTTGTAAGTGTGGAGAGGAAGGAATGAGATAAATCCCCACTGATCACTTATATGATCATAATTTAACCATAACCTGATAAATAGGTTAATTGTGTATTTTGATTGTTATAAAACTAGATTGATGGGTAACATGGTTTTAGAAAAAGTGAGTAGTTTCAAAGCTAGTAAAGGTCTTCTTTGACAAGGATTTATAATCCATCAACACTTCCTGCTAAGGACAATCATAGAGGAAAAATACAGAGCTTTAAAACACTGAGAAGTAAGTAGGTTCTTTTTTTCTGAGAGGAGAATGCATGAAGAAGCTCAGTATGAATCATATATTTAATTCCTAGGTACTTAGTTTCCTAGGGCCACAACAAAACACCACAGGTGAGTGGCTTTAAAGAGGAAATTTATTATCTCAGTTATTACTTATTACAATCCTGGAAACTAAACTATTATCACAATTCAGGATGTCAGCAACATCTATTGGCTCAAAGGAAGATCATTTCTTGTGTCTCCCAGCATCTGTTAGCCCCAAGCATTCTATGGCATATTTTAGATGCATCTTCACATGGTGTCTGTCTTCTCCCTATTTATGTGACTTTGTTTCTGTGTCTGTTCCCCTTTTAAAAGACACCACTCAGAAGTAATTAGGATTCATCCTACTCTGGCATGACCTCATGCAGTCCCAACTGATTACATCTTCAAAGAAAGACCCTGTTTCCAAACAAGGTCAAATGCACTGGCACAAGGCATTAATATACCTTTTTTCAGGAACACATTTCAGTCCATAACCAACCCTATCAGGAAAGGACATGAGCACACTCATCATATCTAGGAAGATTGTTCAGGAAGATCTTTCTGAGATTGATGCCTTAAAATTATACTAGAAAATGATTACTGAAACATATTTCTTCATTTTAAAAAACATACTACATTTTATGATTGATACTAGAAATACTACACACAGTTCCAAAACCAAACCAAACCCAGTAGCATAGAGTCAATTCTGACTCGTAGTGACTCCCATTGGATTTCCAAGGCTGTAAATCTTTACAAAAGTAGATTTTTTCATCTTCCTCCCAAGGAGAAGCTGATGGGTTTGAACTGCCGACCTTCTGGTTAGCAGCCAAATGCCTTACCCACTGTGCCACTGGAGCTCTTTACTACATACAGTAAGTCCTCAATAAATATTTTTTTTACAAACAGGGGTCAAAATAGGTCTTTTAAATTCAACTAAAAGACATTGAAAATGTTATTGAGGAGCTTACTGCCAGGTGAAGAGAAAAACTAAGATGTGATTCAACTTGAGAATATTTACAACAGGACACATTAGCAAGCAACCTTATAAAATACAGTGTGAAAAAAGTGTGGCATTGGTGGAGTTATTTATAAAAATAGAGTGCAAGATTGTCCAGACATGGATTTTAGTACAGTAGTTTTAAACAGTCCTCAAAGTCTAAATAAAAAATCTTGAACCTATTTCTCATGTTATTCATTAAATTTTGCTTTACCATAATCCCTGACATTTAGTTACTTATTTCTCTGTTAGCAATTACATTAATAACTTTTCATTCAACCTTTGTAGAAGTCTTTTCACTCAAACTTCAAAAACTTGGCAGATGGTGACCTCATCACAATCCTCAAGGATGCTGAAGTATACTTGAAGTGATCCCTGTAGCTTTATGAAGTTGGGAAATACTAGTCTCTTCCCTCAAACTGAGCAAGGGAGAGTAATGACTTGTCAGTACTTGAGAGCAGATGATAGGAATGCAGCAGAGTATTTAGAGATTTAATAGCATTTTGGCGATGCTTCTTCTTACAGAAAAAGATCAAGAAAACTAATATATTTCTTCCATTCAGCTCATGCTTATCCTGTCAAATATACCCATATGCTTTAATATACACACATTCAAGCACACACACACACACATCACCACAAGATAAAGTTTTAGTGCAGGCACACAGATAGATATCTGGCTAGTGACAATAAGCCCATAGTGAGCATTAAGCCCAAAACATCCTTTAAATCAAAGGCCAGAGGTTGACAAGGCCTTCATCTGAGGTCTTTTAGAAACCGGATTCTAGTCTGGTCCCTGCTGAGATCCTGAGCACACAATATCTAGTTGGTTTCCCAGTACCCAACACATGGTTTGGAGATAGACCACAGACTAAATGTCAGTGTTCTGAATCTCATTTGACTTAGGCAGCAGTTCCTTGAGCTAGCTCATCACAGAGGAGCTCATCAGATAATGAGCCAGAAAACACAGTGCCGCTAGAGATGGAAAAAAAAGAATGAACAACTTAAGACTTTTCCATAATGAAATAAACAGAACTGGCATGGTAATCAAGAAGTGTTTTGAAAGTTTTCTACAAATCTGAAAATCTTCAAGATCAAAATACTCTGATGTTGACCCAACAGGTCAGCCAAAGACTTGGAAAAGATATCATGTACCATGAAATACATGACGCCGAATTTCTATTGCCTAAACGATCTTAAAATCCACTTGTGTGCATCAAGGGTTGTAGATCTATCCGCTGACATTCACCTTGTGTGAGAGGTGTAACTTGGAAACCCAATGGTATTCTGGGGAGACCTAGTAACAACTAGGTGCACAGCCTGGTTCAGGTAACTCACTGTCTGTGTCATTGCTGCTCAAGCTCAAAGCAAGCACCGATGTTTACAAAGATATGGTACTGCCATGGAGTCATGCATGCTAATGCTTCAAGACCGGAAACACATTTAGGGAAATGCTGAGTAAAAATCTTTAATTAACCCAGCTCAACTAAGAGGCACCATGTAAATTCAGTATACCAGGTCGGAGTGACTAGGGAAAAAATATCTGTCCAGTTTTGGAAAAGTTCCCAATACTTCTAGTAGCATTGCTTTTATAAATCAGCATTTCCCATATTTCTTTTCATGACACTATCCTTATTCAACATTAAAATCATGGAGTACATCTGATGTTTCTGAATAATCAGCAGTTCCTGACACTTTCCCTAGTCCTAGGCTCCAGGACTGTATTATTCTCATATTCATAGAATTCAAATGAAGTTTTTTGACTACTAGAATATAAAAAATCACTGAAAAATACAATTATGGAAAAGTTAATCTCTATTTTAACATCAATAACATATATGTATTTAACTGTCATCTTTACAGTTCTTTTGGAAGTAAGTCTGGTCTTGTTAACACTGAGAGCTTAGGAGAAAGTGATCAGAAACAGTTTCCAAACTGTTCTCTATAAATATCTACTCATGCAGCAAGGATTTCACAGGGAAAAGTTGGGGAAACATTGGCTTCTTAAAGGTCATTTTATTTTAGCTTTAAATCAAAGTTTCTCAGTGAATCTTAGCATATTAAGTAGATTTACTTATGGCAGGATTCTCACTTATGTTTGTCCATTTATGGCAATGGCTGTATTTTGGGGGCTAGAGAGCTTACTCCACTCTTCAGCAGGAGAGAAGAAATCTTCACTTCTGTTTCCCACAGACTATTCTGGTTACTTTACATATTATTGTTAAAAAGTGAATTTATCTTTGAGTTTCTTTTATTTTATTTTTTCTCAAACATATAGCTTTCCAGTTATTTAGAATAGTTTTTGGGAGTTATTGTCTATCCTGGGGCAATTTTAATGAATTACGTGTGTTTTAGTTTCTTAGGGCTGTCATAACAAAATGCCAAAAATTAAGTGGCTTTAAAGAACAGAAATTTATTTTCTCACAGTTATGGAGGCTAAAAGCCCAACCAAATCAGGGCACTGATGGGGCCATACTCACTCTTCCTTTTGGCTCTAGAGGAAGTTCCTTCCTTGTCTCTTTCAGCGTCTGGGAGCCATGAGCATTTCTTGGTGTTGTTTTGCTCATAAATGGATTCTCACATGGTGCCTTTCACTTGTGGGTGACTCTCTTTCCCTCTATCTTCCTCTCTTTCATAAAACACCACTCAAAAGCAAATATGATTAAGAGACCCACCACACTCTGCTATGACTAACTTAAATGCTTGATTAACTTAAATGATAACAAAAGAAAAACCTTCTTTACAAACAAGGAGACATTCCTTAAGTACAGAGGTTAGGAAATCAACATATCACTTTGAGGGACATAATTCAGTCTGAAAAAGTATGTTAAATTTGACTCATCTCTGTGTCATTGATCAATTATCCAATCATTATTGGAGCTCTGGTGGCATGATGCCTAAGGCATTCGACTGCTAACCAGAAGTTTGGTGGTTCCAACCCACCAGGCATTCCATGGAAGGAAAATGGGGCAATCTAGTTCCATAACGATTTACCACCTTGGAAACCCAGTGAGGTTTGCTATGAATTGGACTCAATTCTATGGCAGTGAGTTTGGTTTAATATTGTCATTTTATTGTTGTTTTCTTTTCTTGATGACTATCTGATCCTTTGGGGACAGCAATTGGGTGAGGAAGAGAAGAAATGTATTTTGGTATAAATTATCAGAACAATCCAGATGATAAGATAATTAAGTATTATGCATCATGTAGTCAAGCAGGGATTCTTCATGATTGGATGAATTGAACAGAAAAGGGATTTTCACACATTAGTTAAATGCCAGGATTCCAGTGATAGCAGCAAAAGGTTCCAGACACAGAAATGTCTAATCCATTCTCCTGCTTGTAGATGACTCATTTCATTCTGTAAAGACTTCTTATTGGTTCTGTTCTACAATGCTGGATGCTATGTTGGTCTGAGACCCAACACACAGCTAATTGCCTGATGGTGAAACTTAGTACATACACACCTGTTTCTTGCATCCTATTGTTCAGGAACAGATAAAGATGCCTCTGGCTGGGGCATTGTTGGCAGAGGAAGCACGACTTTATTTACATTTCTTATGTTTTTTTTTTTCCTCCCCAGAATAGATCACAGACATGAGTAGTGGAGAAAATGAGAAAATAAAATAAAAGCAGATAACTGTCAGACTGCAAACAGAAAATCCAAATATATTCTTTGTTGTCAGACATGAAAGTGTCTAGAATCTGGTGCTTGGAAGATGTCGAAATAACACCATATCAATACTTAGAGCCAGTGTTGGCATTCTGGCTAGGAGAAACCAGAAAAAGTTACAAGAAATATGTCTACTGGCTGCAGTTCTCATGCAATGGATAGAGTTTCATAGGATGCCAGCACCAGATTTCCAGTTCCAAACTCACTTTCTACTGAGTAGCCGACGTGGTGTCAGATGCTGCCTCTAATTTTGAGTTTAATGTCGTTTTGAAGTAAAGGGAACTTAGGTGAGAATGAATGGCAAGGAGAAATTCTTAGGGCTGCAAGCAGATTTTTACCTTCCTCCCACCATCACTACCTACTTCTTTCTCCACCAGGTTGACTGTATGTTATTTTGTCCCCATTCACTAGCCATCACCTAACTAGAATTCCTTGAATATTGCAGATTCATGGCTAGGAACATTTGTTGCATGAGCCTTCACCATTTTTCCCTGCATGTTGGTGACTTCTGCATTTTGGTGGAAGCTTTTAGATAACAGACCTCATTTATAGTCCTTTCTCCTGAAAGATCACTAAATCTGAGTTTCATGCCAATTTGGCATGTGCCTGGAACAATGTGGGGGTCCCACTGTTGAAGGACTTACTTATAATCATCTGGTCTTCTTTCTTCTTTACTAGATTCTGAGGTTCTGGAAGGCAGGGACTGTATCATGTCCACAAGTGTCTGTCAGGCCCAGTCCTGTGCCTGTTTTATGCTCATGACTCAGAATCCATGTTGTCAGTCTCATGGATTGAGAATGAATGCTCGTATTCATTAGTTTACTTAGTACACAGTCCAGGATGGGAGATGAGGACACAAATGTTTACTTCACCAGGCTACAAATGAAGAGTATGAAGTAGGAAAATCTGCATACCTTCTCAGAGGGCACCTTCAATGTCACTGGCATTTCTCCATTATTCATTATTTCCTTCACAGATACCTTACTTCATGCTGTGTCCAATTTAAAAGAAATGAGCTTATTTTTAAGATGTTTCCTTTCAAAAACCAACAGCTACATCTCTCTTGGGGTTTCTAGTTACTTCCCAGCCAGTGGATAAAATTCATGTCTGGCAATTGAACAGTAAAAGGGAAGGACTTAATGGGGAAAGAAAGAAATGTAAAATGTCATAAGCCATTAAAACCAGCATTGCCTTTGTTGCTCTTCCTGTCCAGTCCATCAGCTTATTAAGTGTGTATCTCAAGAGACGTTCTGCTGCCACAAGTTTGCTTGCCAGTATGACCTATTTATCTCCTAGGTTGGGGCATGTGCTTCCTTTCTATGTCTGGGCATGTGGCAGAGTGGTTACAGATTTAGGCCTAACTTCTGAAATCCCTTTCTAGATACACTGCACCTAAATTACAGCAAGTACTTGGCTCCAAAATGCTATGTTCTTTCTGTCCTTCATGTGTTTGTGCACATGTTTTCCCTCTATCCCTTTGTTCTTTCCATATCTGGATAAGGCCTAATAATCTTTAAAGAGCTAGAAGTCTCCTATTTTCTGTACAGTAAGTTTTGGAGATGAGGGCAGGAAGAATCAACATTCCCTCTTCTTTGTTCTGGGGGCAGAATGTGTAAATAAATATTATTCAAGAAATATATACACTGTAATTATAAATTCAAACATCCGGCATTTGCACTAGATCATGAGCTCTTTAAAGTGAAAGGAATGTATTATTCATTTTGGAATCCCTAATGCATACACAGAGCATATATCAAATATATATTTGGTGATTTTGCAGAATAATTGTGTGAATTGTTGAAAGTATACATATCTTTGTATAATTTCTAAAATGTCTACATCTCTCTGCTTTAGGGAATAGAAAATCAGCAATAGAATCAGTAATATTGTAGATAAAATCAACTTCCAGATTCTTGGTCTAGTCCATGGGATCGACATTGGAAGAAGCAAATAGTAACTATTTTTGGCTTTGTAGGCCATAGAGTCTCTGTCAAAACTATTCAGTGTGATGGTTACAGCATAAAAACAGTCATAGACAATACATAAACAAATAGACATGTTTGTGGTCTAGTAAAACTGTATTTACAAAAACAGGCAGCAGCCTCGGTTTGATCCGTGAACAGCAGTTTGCAAAACCTGAGTTAGAGAGATGATAACAGTGAAAATATAGGGAACATCAACAGAAAAATGGAGTGACAGTTGTTTATATGCTAAACATGATTTAACTTATCCATGCATTGGGAAAATAAGCTGAAAACTTGGAGTTACCAGTGGATCAAAACTGGTGGCTGAGAAAGTCAAGAAATCAAGAGCTGATATATAATAGCTGGAGATTTATTCACCTTGGAGGTTGATTTGCAGGGAAGTTGAAGGAAGGTACCATTTTGGCTTTTATGTGACATAAGAGTAAAGAAAATTTGAATCACTAATACAGATGACAGTGAAGGAAATTCATGTCAGGAAGTAATAAACCAACTATAGCAGTGAAGGTTCCAGGGACTGATTACAGAGCCAAGAGTACCCAAGGAAAATGAGAGGAACTTGAGAGCAAAAAGAAAGCCAAGAAGGAGATAATTTGTTTAAGAAGAGGGTCCAAGAGTTATAATAATCCAACTGCCAGTCAAGGCTCCAAGCTGAAAGAAATGGGAAGAAGCGATCTGAAAAATGGGATAGTAAAATTGAAATAAAAGCAAACTATATACTATATATTTAAGTGCAATTTTTGGGAAATCACATTAAAAAAAAATCTGTCATTAACATAGGGAAACAACTTTAAGACTTAAATAGGGAAGAGGCTTGTCATTTAAAACATTATTTTCACAAAGGCAGATTAATACAGAGCTAATTAGACAATTAAAAAATTCCTGCAAATAGCGAACCAAAATGTTCACATTTGGCTTCATTAAAAAGCTCTACTTGGACAGACAATCAAAAATTTAGCTGGGCTTTCCCAGCTCAAGCTTGGTCATTTTGCCATGTTTATAACTAGATATGTTTCCCCCTTCTCTGTTTTAAAATCCCAGTGATCTTCCAGGGACCATATCGTGCCTCACCTCCTTCACAAAATGTCCCTTCTCACTCTACCCCTCATCTGAAGGTTTATATGGCATCATAATGATACAAACATTTGAAGTGTTGACATTTACTGGGTTCTAATTTATTTGCATGTCGGTTAATTCTGCCTACTCGTATCATAAATGTGTAATGCAAATTCCCTTTGAACTTCTCTCAGAACTTAACACGGTGCTGGGCCGATGGATAATGTTTAAATTCATACTCACTGACTTGTGTTATTGTACAACACTATAGATAAGAGCACTGACTGGGGGAAGACACTAATTTAGTTCTAGTCTCAACTCTTCCACTCCCACTCTTTCATTGCTACTGATGCTCTCCTAGTTCATGCCCACAGTCTGTCCAACTGGAATATACATTGGATTTCTAATCTCAGTATTTAATTTAACCCCAAAGCTATCTCACCTACATACCGCTGCAATGTTTCTATCACATCACTTCCCTGCTTTTATTTCCCATTCTTTTCCAAATAGACATTATTCACCACCAAGTTGGATAGCATACATTTCCCTGTAGGATTGCAGCAATTGTGCCCTCCCTCTTGAGGGATTTTTGTAAGTGTGCTATACTACTAGTTTTACTGCAAAAATGAAAAAAAAAAAAAAAAGTATAGAATATTTACAGAAATACCACCCATGAGGAAGGTGTAGTTGATAAACAAATGTAGAATGGGCATGTTATTTGCATAAAAATATGATGAAGTCCTGATAAAGGAAAAACAAAACAAAATACCACAACCAAGAATTCTGTATCCAGCAAAACTGTCCTTTAAAAAATAAGGGAGAAATTAAGTCAACATAAAATAAAAAATTAGAGTGTTTGTTACTACTAGACATGACCAACAAGAAATGCTAAAAGGAGTCCTTCAAGTAGAAATGAAAATAGTAACTCAAAACTCTATGAAGAAATAAAAATCTCCAATAAAGATAACCTACACGTCATATATAAAAGCTAATGTTATTGTATATTGGTTTATAAATCCACTTTCTATATCCTGCATAATTTTAAAAGCAAGGGCATAAAAATATTTATAAATCTATTTATTATGCATACAATGTATAAAGATGTAATTTGTGTCACAACAACTTGAAGGGGTGGCTGGAGCTGCATAGGAGTGAGTTTTTGTATGCTATAGAAGTTCAAAACAAAACACAGCTGTCAAGTTGTTTCTGACTCATAGTCTCATAGTGACCCCTCCTTGGGTTTCTGAGGCAGTATGTTGTGGAAGTAGATTGCCCAATCTTCCTTCTGAGGAGTGGCTGATGGGTTTGAACCACTAGCCTTTTGGTTAGTAGTCAAATGCCTTAAGCACTACACCACCAGAGCTCCCTACAGAAGTTAAGTGGGTATCAATTTAAAGTTAACTGTTATAAATTTAGAATGATAAGTATAATCCTCATGGTAAGAACAAAGAAAACACCTAAAAACTATTTACAAAAGGAAGGGAGAAGGGAATCAAGATGGTTCCCTAAAAAATATCAACTAAATGCAACAGTAATAGCGGAAATGAAAGACAAAAAAAGGTCTAAGAGAAAACACGTAGCAAAATGATAGACATAAACATTTATCACTTTGTTGTTGTTGTCATGTGCCATCAAGTCATCTCTGCCTCATAGCCACATTATGTACAATAGAACAAAGCAATGCCTGGTCCTGTGCCAGCCTCTTGTTCCCCACTATACCTGAGCCCATCACTGCAGCCACTGTATCAATCCATCTCATTGAGGGCCTTCCCCTTTTTCGTTGACCCTCTACTTTACCAAGCATGACAGCCTTCTCCAGAGAATGGTCCCAACTAACAACATGACCAAAGTAGGTGAGATGAAGTCTGGCCATTCTTGCCTCCAAGGAGCATTCTGGCTGCACATCTTCCAGGACAGATTGGTTAGTTCTTTTAGCAGTCCACAGTACCTTCAGCATTCTTTGCCAACACCAAACTCAAAAGTATCAACTCTTCTTCTGTCTTCCTTATTCAGTGTCCAGCTCTCACATGCAAATGAAGTGATTGAAAATACCATGGCTTGGGTTAGGCACATCTTAGTCTTCAATGAGATATCTTGCTCTTCAGCACTTGAAAAAGGTCTTTTGCAACGTATTTGCCCAATACAATACGTCTTTTGATGTCTTGACTGCTGTTTCCTTTGGCATTAATTGTAATATGATGTCTTTGACAATTTCAATCTTTTCTCCATTTATTGTGATGCTCCTTATTTGTCCATTTGTGAGGATTTTTGTTTTCTTTATATTGAGATGTAATCCATACTGCAGACTGTAGTCTTTAATCTTCATTATTAAGTGCTCCAAGTCATCCTTATTTTCAGTAAGCAAAGTTGTGTCATCTGCATATCTCAGGTTATAATGATTCTCCCTCCAATCCTGATGCCACGTTCTTCATATAGTCCACTTTCTCAGATTAATTGCTGAGCATACAGATTGAATAAGTATGATGAAAGGATACAACCTTGATGCACTCCTTTCCTGATTTTTAACCATGCAGTATCCCTTTGTTCTGTTCAAACCACACAGGTTCCTCAAGAGTAGAGTTAAGTGGTCTGGAATTCCCATTCTTCTCAATGTTATCCACAATTTGTTATGGTCCACAAAATTGAATGCCTTTGCATAGTCAATAAAACACTAGTAAACATCTTTCTGGTATTCTATGCTTTGAGCCAAGATCCATCTGACATCAGGTATGATATCCCTCATTCCATATCCCCTTCTGAATCCAGCTTGCATTTCTGGAAGTTCTCTGTCAATATACTGCTGAAACCATTTTTGAATTATCTTCAATAAGCTTTTCCTTGTGTGTGATATCAATGATATTGTTTGATAATTTCCACAATGAGGGATCACCAAACTTTGGAATGGGTACAAATATGGATGTCTTCCAGTCAATTGGCCAGATAGCTGTCTTCCAAATATCTTGGCATAGCTGAGTGAGTGCCTCCACCATGGCATCTTTTTGTTGCAACATCTCAGTGGGTATTCTGTCAGTTCCTAGTGCCTTGTTTTTTTGCCAATTCCTTCAATGCAACTTTGACTTCCTCTGTCAATACTATTGATTCTTGATCATATGCCACCTCCTGAAATGGATGATGATCTACCAGTTCTTTTTGGTACAGTGACTCTGTGTATTACATCCATCTTCTTTTGATGTTTCCTGCATCATTCAACATATTGCCCATGGAATCTTTCAACATTACAATTCGAGGCTTAAATTTCTTCCTCAGTTCTTTCAGCTTGAGAAATGCTGGGCATGTTCTTCCCTTTTGGTTTTCTAACTCCAGGTCTCTGCACATTTCATTATAATAATTGACTTTGTCTTCTTGAAGTGCTCTTTGAAATCTTCTGTTCAGATCTTTTATCCTGTTGATTCTTGCATTTGCTTTAGCTACTTTCCATTTGAGGGCAAGTTTCAGAATCTCTTCTGACATCCATTTTGGTCTTTTCTTCCCTTCCTGTCTTCTTAATGACCTTTTGCTTTCTTCGTGGATAATGTTCTTAATGTCATCCCACAATTCCTCTGGTTTTTGGTCATTGGTGTCCAGTACATCAAATCTGTCCTTTATATGGTCTCTAAATTCAGGAAGGATATAATCAAGGTCATATTTTGGCTCTTGTGGACTTGTTTTCATTGTCTTCAGCTTCAACTTGAACTTGCATATGAGCAGTTGATGATCTGTTCCACAATCAGCTCCCAACCTTGTTTTGGCTGAGGTTATTGAGCTTTTCCATTACCTATTGCCACAGAGATAGTCAATCTGAATCCTGTGTACTCTGTCTGGCAAAGTCCACATGTGTAGTGGCCATTTGTGTTGTTGAAAAAATTATTTGCAGTGAGTAAGTCATTGGTCTTGCAAAATTCTATCCTGTA
Source organism: Orycteropus afer afer (assembly GCF_000298275.1). NCBI lineage: Eukaryota > Metazoa > Chordata > Mammalia > Tubulidentata > Orycteropodidae > Orycteropus > Orycteropus afer. Next base: position 2,015,014 of record NW_006921911.1, on the reverse strand, counting down.
ACCTTCAGCATTATTTCTATCACCAAGGCCATATTTTCCAACTACTAGTGATTCTTTTTTGTTTCCAACTTTTGCATTCCAGTCACCAGTGATAATCAACATATCTTGATTGCATGTTCAATCAATTTCAGACTGAGGAAGTTGGTAAAAATCTTTATTTTCCTCATCTTTGGCTTTAGTGGTTGGTGCATAAATTTGAATAATAGTAGTATTAACTGGTCTTCCTCATAGGCATATAGATATTATCTTATCACTGACAGCATTTTACTTCAGGATAGATCTTGATATATTCTTTGTGATCATGAATGCCACATCATTCTTCTTCAAATTGTTATTCCTGGCATAGTAAATCATATGATTGTCTGATTCAAAATGGCCAAACCAGTATATTTCAGCTCACCAATGCGTAGGATATCGATCTTTATGTGATCCATTTCATTTTTGACAATTTCCAATTTTCCTTGATTCATACTCAGTATTCATTATCAGTATTTATTTTAAATATAAATGGATTAAATTATTTAATCATAAGGCAAAGATTATAACAATGGATAATAAATAAAAACAGAAAGTCATAATTCAACTATATTGCTTGGTTCTACAATCAGTGCCAATGGAAGCAGCAGTCAGAACATCAGATGATGGATAGCACTGGGCAAGCCGACTGCAGAGGATCTCTTTCAAGTGCTGAGGAGCAAAGATGTCTCCTCGAGTACTAACGTGCACCTGACACAAGCCATGATGTTTTCAATTGCTTCATATGCATGTGAGAGCCGCACAATGAGTAAAGACCACTGAAGAAGAATTGATGCTTTTGAGTTGTGGTGCTGGCAAAGAATGCTGAAAGTACCATGGACTGCTAAAATAATTAACAAATCTGTGCTGGAGGAAGTGCAGCTGGAATGCTCCTTGGAAGTGAGAATGGCCAGACTTTAGCTCACCAACTTTGGTCATGTTATCAGAAGGGACCATTCCCTGGAGAAGGATGTCATGCTTGGTAAGGTGGAGGATCAACATCAATGAGATGGAATGACACAGTGGCTATGGTGATGGGCTCAAGTATAGCAAGGATCATGGTGTTGGGGTGGGACTGGGTGGTGTTCCTTTCCGCTGTGCATAGGGTTGCTAAAAGTTGGAGACAACTCAACGGCACCTAACAACAACAACAGCAACAGGCCATGCAGGAAGATGACAGGTTTCTGCAGATGCAGCTTATTAACCTTTGTAGATATTCCGCTGCTTTCCTTTTTCTCCTCCCTCAGGCCTACCTGCTAGGACGGGTCCCCTGCTCTGCCTTCCTGCCTAACATTTCCTGGATAACACTCCCCGCTGAAGGACATAAAAGCCTTAATTCTTTAAGGGAAATGGACGCCATTGTCTTCTGGCTACTTCCTGCTGGAAAGGGTCGTTGTTGCCTAGCAGAGACTCATGAGCCTTCCTAAATACCTCTAGAGGAGAGAAAAGGCTTGTGATTCCAGAGTCTAGTTATCTACCTAAGTACTGTTGGTTTGGCTAAGTGTGATAGGTAAAGGTATTCTGGTATAAAAAGGAATTGGTGGGAGATAAGAATTCCTTCCCAACTATACGTTAATGGAGGAGTTTTACATCTTTTAACTGGGTGACCGTTGATGCTCACCACCTTAATAAACCATGAAGGAGCCTCTGAAAAGTTACCCATCTTTTCCTTGTACCTTTTGAGGTCTCCCATTGAGAAGGGAACATGCACTCCAACCAGCTGTCCCCCAGGCCCCAAGACTTCTTGTAGTGGCAGCAGCCCAGCCACCATGGGGTCCCCAGCTGGGGCTGTTGGAACTGTCTCCTAAACTTCGGGCCCAGGATTAGGAGGGACCAAACTTTCTGCTACTGGCTTATAAGTGGAGGGTGGTGACAAGGATAGGGGAGCTGCAGTAGGACACCTTTTAGGGGTATCCTATTCATGGGGCTCTTTTCTATATAGGACTTACACAACTTAGGATTATCTCTGAGAAAGATGAATGCAGTTATATATGGGACTTCTAAAAACTTCCTTTTTTTTTTTTTAATGTGATTTGGGTGAAAGTTTACAGAGCAAATTCACGTTCTATAAAGCAGCTCACGTACACTTTGTGTCATGACATTGACTGTAATTTACCACAGTGCAACAGCTCCCCTCCCACTTCCTCCCTGTAGTTACCTCTTCCCTGTGTCCTTCCCTCCATGCACTCCTGCCCCCTGAGCTGTCTCCCTGTGCATATACAATCTTTCTATTCTCCCATGATTGTTCTCTCCAAGGAGTATATCTACTTAATGGAAATGTTTATCTTATATGCTTGTCTCTTGTTTGGCTGGAAGCCACAAGTGTGCATTCAATTCCAGACCTGAAGGGCAGCTAGGGGCCATAGTCTCAGTGGTTCCATCAGGCTCTATCAGACCAGCAAACCCGGTCCTTTTTTTTTTTTTTTAATGATTTTCAGTTTCGTTCCACATTGTTCTGCCACTCTATCCAGGATTTCCTACATAGATCACCCCCTGAGTGATTGACAGTGGTAGCTGGGCACCATCTAGTTCTTCTGGTTTCATAGTCAAATAGGCTGAGGATCAAATGGTGTACCAGTCATTTGGACTAATTGTTTCCATGTGTCTTTGGTTTTCTTCTTCTTTGCTCTGGACAAGGGATGACCCATCATTGCCACTAGATGGCTGCTTGCAAGCTCTTAAGATCCCAGTCGCTACTCACCAAAGCAGGATGTAGAACAATGTTTTGTGTAGTATATTATGCCAATTGAACTTGATGTCCCCTGCGACTATGGTCCCAAGCCCACAGGTCCAACTACTCACTTAAAAACTTCCCTTGTCTTTTACAAAATAGGACAAGCTGCAGGATGTTATCATAGTTTAGTCTGCCATTTTGAGGCCATCCCTCCCCATCCCCAAGCTGGTACTGGGGCCATGCAGTATTTCAGAAACATATGAGCTATTTCTTCTGGAGGCTATCCAATCATAAAGACTTCCATTTGTTCAGCAAGCATCTCAGTGGTAGGAATAGACACTTTCTGTCTCATGTTGGTCTGAAAGACAGAAAAGAGAATACAAGGAGTGTTTGCCCTAAAGCCAAGTGATTCTGGCCTTAGTCATGTATAATAGGATTGGTGGGCATCCCCACTCTGATTCTGAGGGGTAAAGGCTGCCAAGAGTAAGCCCAGAGGCTGCCAAGAGTCAGCCTCATCCTCCATACCTGGCCAAGTCAAACATGGCCTATTGTCCCTTCCTTTCTGCCTTTTTCCTTGGTCCCACCACCACTCCTCCTACAGTAGGATGAAAGCATCTATATCTGGCATGTAACAAAATAGTAGCATGGAAATGCTGGCCAAATGGCAGCAATCAGAGAATTGCAATAATTGTTAGAGTACCCAAATTGACAGGTCTTTGTGCCATCAGAGCAGACAGAATTTTTCCTATCAGATAAATCTTTCCTTCTGGGTCAGTTTCACTATGTTCGAGGCCTGCAATACAATGGACTTGAAAACCATTTTCTAAATGATGTAGTAAGTTACCTACTCCCCTTGAAGTTCCTTCCCTTGTGGTTTCCTCTGAATCTGTGGAGGCTTGGATGCAGAAAATGCACTGATCTTGCTCTTTAGCCCTTTTCCTTAATCAAGTCTATTTCCCCCAAATTCAAGAGCACAGAAAAATAAAAAGCCTGCTTTTCAAAGCAGCTGAACCCAGGCACACACGCTTCTGCTTTCCCAAAGCCAAGCACATAAGTTCATCCATCCTGTACCTTTAAAACAAATGGGCTCCTTTAAAACAAAACTGCTCCTACAATGGGTCTCTCCTCGTCAAGAGCAAAGAAGAAAGAAGAAAACCAAAATTAATGGAAACAATCAGTCCTAGCAACTGGTACACCATCCGATATACAACCTATACAACTATGAGACCAGAAGAACTAGATGGTGCCCAGCTACCACTCTCATCCACTTGAAAGGGATGTAGGAGATCCTGGATAGAGAGGGAGAACAATGTGGAACAAAACTCAAAATCATTTGGAGGAAAAAAAAGACAAAAGAAGGTGGGGACCAGGTTTGCTGGTCCAATAGAGCCTGGTGGAACCACTGAGACTATGGCCCCTAGCTGCCCTTCAGGTCTGGAATTGAACCCACACGTGTGGTTTCCAGTCAAACAATGTACAGGCATGTGAGTTAAACATTTACCTCAAGTAGCCACACGCCCTAGAGAGAACAATCATGGTTGAAGGAAGGGCTGCTTATTCACAGGGAGACAGCTCAGGGCGCTGGAGAGTATGGAGGGATGGTCACTGGGAAGAGATAACTATGGGGAGGAAGTGGGAGGGGAGCTGTTGCATTGTAAACTGTGGTCAATGACATGAGACAAAGTATATGTGAACTGCTGTATGGAAAGTGAATTTGCTCTTTAAATCTTCACCCAAATCACAATAAATAAGATAAAATTTAAAAAAAAAAAAAAAACTGCTCCTGCTGCTCCTATTTGCTGTGTCCCTCAGGAGACCTGCTTGTTTCCTCTTGGGCCTGCTTGTTTCCTTTCCTGTGTTTCAGCACCAAAATATTGTCCTGGGTGGCTAGCCTAGATCCCTGGCCTCATCCTACTCACAGGAAGAATTTCTGCCAGCAGGTGATCAGCAGGTGGGTGGCAGGAGTGGGTAATGGTTAGCAATGATGTTGGCAGAGGATTAACAAACTTACATCACAAGCATCAATCACACAAGCATACAAGCCTTTGTTATAAGCATAGTACATCCCAGAGACAGACAGGTCTTTCTGGTGGAGTAGGAAAAAACGTTAAGCTGTTCAGTTTCTGTGTGTTTTATATTTCTTACAAGGGGTGTTCTTAGCTAAGGGGCATTCTTAGGAAAGGCGTGGGTCTCTTGAGTGACAAGGTGATTGACGGATCCCTGAAAGCCCCACTGCACTTGCCCAGTATGCGAAAGACTGAAACTGCAAAAAGAAGGTTGTGATGATTATATTATAAAGTTATTATGATGATATGGAACTAGGTCTAGGCCAGAGTATGGGGTCTCTAAGTATGCTCCAAGTTAGGGACTTTTCCTAACCCACATGTTTCCTGGGCCTTTGGTTATTCTGCTTAATTTAGATTGCTTAGGCCATGCCATGGAGTGGGAGCTCTGGTGGCATAGTGCCTAAGGCATTTGACTGCTAACTTGAAGTCTGGTGGTTTAAACCCACCAGCCACTCCTCAGAAGGAGGATTGGGCAATCTACTTCCATGGAGATACACTTTGGAAACCCAAGGAGGGGTTGTTATGAGTTGGATTCAGCTCGACAGCAGTGAGTTTGGTTTTTTGGTTTTAGAGGCTATGCAGTCAGTTGACAGGTTTCTGGAGATGTTAGCTTATTAACCTTTTAGACATTCTGCCTCTTTCCTTTTTCTCCTCCCTCAGGCCTACCCACTAGGACAGGCCTTCTCCTCTGCCTTCCTGCCTAACATTTCCTGGATAACAAAAGGATGCAAAAAAAAAAAAAAAAGAAAGAAATACTCCATGCTAGCAGTGACCAGAGGAGAGGTATGGTGGCTAAGATGCAAAGACACTATTTAATGATAAAAGGGTAAATTCATCAAGAAGATATAACAATTATATACACATGCACCTAACATCACAGCCCCCAAAATATATGAAGCACTGACAGAATTGAAAGGCATAATAGACAATTCTACAGTAATAGCTAGAGATTTTAACACACCACTTTCAATACTACACTAATATACTTTGCAATCTAGAAAGAAAATCAATAAGAAAATAGAGGACTTTAACAACCCTATAACCCAATTGGACCTAACAGATATATATATGCAGAACACTTCACCCAACAACAGCAGAGTGCACATGGCTCATTCTCCAGGGTAGACCAGGTTCAATTACAAAAAAGTTTCAATAAATTTAGAAAGACTGGAAAATATACAACATATTTTCTCCAATAACAATGGAATGAAACTAGAAATTAATAAATGAAAGAAAACTGAAAGTTCAAAAATATGTGGAAATTTAAAACAAAACAAAACAAATAAACAAACAAAAACTAACAATGAGTGAGGTAAAGAAGAAATGACCCCTAAAATTAATTAATTAATTAATACTTAGATACAAATGAAAATGAAAACACAGCATACCAAAATTTAGGGAATTTAGTGAAGGTAGTTGTCAGGGGAAAATTTGTAGCTATGAATACCTACATCAAGAAAGAAGAAAGGTTTCAAATCAGTAATTTAATTTTACCCCTTGAGGGACTAGAAAAAAAGAGCACACTAAGCCCAAAAATACCAGACAGAAATAAAAAAAAATAAAGTTTAGAGCAAAGATAAAGTATAGAATAGAAAAAGAGTAGAAAGAATCAATAAAACCTGATTTTTTTTCCTCACAATTCAACACACCTATAATAAGTGAAGAGATTGAATCAGTAACCAAAAAACTACCAATAAAGAAAAGTCCTAGGAAATTCTACCAAACAGTTATAAGAAAAGTGACACCAATATTTTTTAAAACTCTTCCAAAAAAAATAGTAGAGGAGTGAACACTTCCTAAATCATTCTCTGAGGCTAATATTACTCTGAAACCAAAGCCAGAAAAAGACACCATAAAAAAGAAAACTGCAGACCAATATCTATTGTGAATAAACCGACTCTGCACTTATAGACTGTGGTAGTTAAGATTATACGTCAACTTGGCTGGGCTTGGGTTTGAGTGGCTGGGCAGCTGGTGGTAGTTATTCCCCATGATGAGACTGGCAATCACCTCCATGGTGCAATCTGCCAAGAGCAGCTGAGCAGCTGTTTTAGGGATGTGGTCTGCTTCTTGTATAGAAGAAGCTTTGAGAATGGTCTATAGCTTATGGCGCACATGGACCCTGCATGTAGCCTAGTTGTTGTTCAGCACCCTGCCATGTAGCCCTGCTGATCTTGGGATTTTTTCTGGACTTGAATCAATGGCCTGCAATGTTGTTTGGTAATATCGGGACTGTGCCTTGTTACTTGTTGACCTTGGGTTTGTCAGGCTCAGCAGCAAGCAGCTGCCTGAATGCAGAAAAGCCTCCAGCTTCAGTGGGCTGGGGGTAGGAGGTAGAGCTGAAGCCCAAGGTTGATGGGCTTTCACCCCGCCCCTAGAGCCTAGCACTTTGAACTTGGACATCTAGCCTCCAAAACTAAAGAGAATAAACTCCTGTTTGTTAAAGCCATTCCAATTGTGGTATATTGTCTGTTGGAGCAGCACAGGAGTAACCAAAACTATCATATTATAAAATAGTAAAAAATCTATTTTGTCATTAACAACATATGTCTGGCAGTAATGAACACTGGCTGTGATAGTTAAAGACTATGTGTCAGCTGTCTGGGCCATGAGTCTCAGTGGTTTGGCTATTATATAATGATGTAGTCATCCTCCATTTTGTGATCTGATGTGGTTAGCCTTCATTTTTAAATAATACCATTTTTTGTATAATGCTCTGGTCTCTGGAACTTAACCTTATAGATAAGTGAGGAGTGGATGTATACATGTAAATGTCCTTAACAAAATACTAGAAAATTGAATCCAGCAGCATATTAAAAGGGTTGTGCTGCATGATTGATTGGGAGTTATTTCAGGAATGCAAGGGTGGTTGAACATTAGAAAACGAAACAATGTAATTCACTGCATTAGTAAGAATAATGGAAAAGAACCACATGATCGTCCCCATCGACACAGAAAAGGCATTTGACAGAGTTTAACACCGTTTCATGATAAAAAATAAAATAAATGAATAATTCCACAATCTCAACAAAGGACTTTGTCAAGAAAGTGAAGAAACAACACACAGAATGGGAGAAAATATTTGAGAATCATATATATGATAAGAGTTTAATATCCTCAGTATAAAGAACTCCTACAACAGCAAAAAAATGACAACCCAATTAAACGCTGGCCAAAGGACTTGAATAGACATTTCTCTGAAGAAGATACACAAATGGCCAGTGAGCATAAGAAAAGGTGCTCAAAATCATTAAACCAAACCCATTGCAATCAAGTCATTTCTAATTTATGGCAATCCCACCATGTGGAAATATAAATCAAAGCCACAGTAAGATACCACTTCACACCCACTGGGATGGCTATTATCAGGAAGAACAGAAACTAACAATTTTTTGTGAAATGTGGAGAAATTGGAACTGCTATGCATTAGTGGTGGGAATTTAAAATGATTAAGATACTGTGGAAAACAATTTAGTGGTTCCTCAAAAAGTTAAACATAGGATTACCATACAAAATTCCACTCCTAGGTGTGTATCCAAATCATCTAAAGCAGGGCCTTAAACATAAATACTTGTTCAAAGAAGCATTATTCACAGCAGCCAAAAGGTAGAAACAATTCTAGTGTACATCAATAGGTGAGTGAATAAACAAAATGTGGTATATACATGCCATGGGATATTATTCAACCATAAAAAGAAATGAAGTTCTAATGCATGCTACATGAATGACCCTTAAAAACATTATGCTGAGTGAAATAAGTCAGTTACAAAAGGATAAATATTGTATGAATTCACTGATATGAAATAGCTAGAATAGCAAATGCATAGAGACAGAAAATAGATTAGGGATTATAGGGGCTAGGCAGGGGTTAGGGGATGGGGAGATATTGCTTAATAGATACAGAGTTTCTGTTTGGGATGATGAAAAAGTTTTGTCAATAGATGGTCATGATGGTTGCACAATATTGTGGATGTAATTACCACTACTAAATGGACATTTAATATGAATAAAATGGCAACTTTTATATGTATTTTACCACAGGTTTTTTTTTTAATACACTTCAAATGAAGCACCTGGAAAAGCTCCATACAATTGTATGAAACAAGGATCTGAAAAATAAAGAAAAAATAAAAACTATCACCACCACCACAACAACAAACGTAATCTGTTACTTTTCATCACCAAAGACAAGTAGTAGTGCAACTTCATTCAATGCTGGAACCTGATCCTTAAATTTTCTTTCCAGAGCTCTGTCCATCTCTCTCCCTAACTAACAGCTTTACTTTCCTTTTGTTAACTTTCATATCAGACAGATAGAAATTATTGTTACTGCTCTGTATAGGCTTATGTGGTCATTATAATTTATAATAAGAGAGAAAAAGAGTTATTCTCTTTCCTGATGTCCACAAGTGAAATCTCATTAAGAGTTTATGCATGATCAAGTGCTGGTCACATGATGCAGCCACTTGAAATCAGTCGGTTGTCAGGTTTGTGTTAACATGACTGGCCAGACATACATCGTGAGCCTATACTGACAGACAGAAGTGGATTGACCAGTGGTTAGTAGTCTCCTCAGAGCAAAGCAGTTCTCCAGAACATTCAACCACTACCTCCTTGGTTGTCATTTCCTTTCACAATCTAAACATCCTTTCAGCTCTTACTCTAATCTATGGGCTTATAAGACTGTTCCACTGCCTATGTTGACTCTAAAACCATGTTGTTGCTCCTGTGTCTGAATTCCCATAGCCCCACTATCACACATAATCACTCTCACCATTTTCACCATTTATGTCTTCCATCATAGCTACTTATTGTCAGTGGCAGCTATGAGGGTAGACATTTAATAATAAACTACAATAAGGTAGAAATAAATGCTAAGTAGGGAATTGGGAGAAAGGTAGGAGCCTCCCATCCCTAGTTACTTCACAGAATGAAAAGAAATGCAATCTGAGTTCCCAGAGTCTCAGTCCCATTTTCCCATTCTATTTCTAGGTAAGATCTAGCAGGAAGGGTCTAAGGAAAATTTCATCAGTATTGCAGTGGAGCTCCTCTTGTCCTGTTTACTGTCCTCACTTAGAGCAGCCCCTACTCTACTACTAATTAAGCAGTTACTTTGTTGGCCCTATCACCTTCTCCGGACCAATACTTGTAAACAAATTAACCCTCAGAGCATGATGAGAAAGGGCAGAAATTAGGACCAGGACCCTTGCACAAATAAGCCTGTCACCGCTAAACCCTCAAAACCTCTCAAAGCAGCAAGAGCCAAAGTTATCAGGGGGAGCTGAGGCCAGAATCTTGCCCAGATGGCTGAAGATCTGCATGACTGCTTGAGAATGTGAATTGTTCTTTATCACTCCCCAAACACACACACACCCAACATGGTCTGACTATACCAACATTTTTAATATTGGGCCCACCCATTTTTTCCTAAGCCTCTACTTAATATTCCAATGATAACTGAAGTAAATATCAGCCATAACTAGGTCCCAATGTCATTATAATCATACCACTCAAAAAAATAAACAAACAAAAAAACTCACTGCTTTCAAATTGAGGGGTTTCCAAGGCAGTATCTCTATGGAAGTCTTCCTTCTGAGGAGTGGCTGGTGGGTATGAGCCATCAGCTTTCCGGTTAGCAGTCCAATGTCTTAGGCACTACACTACCAGAGCTCCCTAATCATACCACAGTGCCATATAAACGGACTTGTCCTTATAAAACAAGAACAAGGACTTCTTGCCCTCCACTGGAGAGCTGTGTTTATGTTCAATGTTGGAAGAAAACACAGCCATAATAGGAGAGGTGCTCAGGCCTCCAGATGAGAAATGCAGTTATGAAATGAAGAGGTAGAAAGAGTTAGGAGAGATAGGAGCCTTTCACCCTTAAATGCTGGTAGAATTTGGACTGGTAAAGATGAGAATAGCAGTAAAGAGAATGAGGGTCACACTTAGAATGGTGAAGAACTGACCAGGGGACATAATCTTGAGATAGTGAAGGAGAAATTATACTCATTTATATAACAAAATTTTACCAAATATGTCCCAATGCAAGACTACCACCATGGGATACAAAAATACTTGACAGCTGCAGTCTTGTGGGAGAGCAGACAAGTACATAAGTGAATGAGTATCATATGAATGGCTAGAGCAGCAGTGTCCGATGAACGGAATGCTCTATATCTGTGTTGTTCAATCTAGTAGCCAGTAACCACTAGCCACACATTACTGTTGAGCACCTGAAATTTGGCTCGTGCAACTGAGAAACTGAATTTTAAATTTTATTTCATTTTAATTTATTCAAAGTTAAATGGCTCCATGTTGCTAATAATTAACACATTGAACAGTAAAGGTCTAGAGGATCAGGATGAGATGTCTGTATTCAAGTCAGTAATAGGAAGCTAGGCTGATTTAGTAATTTTCTTCAAAATTTCTACACTAATCTCTTCACAAGTACCAGGCAATCCATGAAGAAAACAGTTCTTGCCTTCAAGTTGAACCCCTCATCTTATCTTATTGTTATCTAAAAGAGTATGTAAAAGACCCTGTGGGAGCAAGAGAAGATACACTTAATTCAGTTTCAAAGGTGTCACAGAGAGTTTCCTGGGAGACATGAGTTCTTATATTTGTTCCTGAAGGATTAATAGAAAATAACCAATGGAAGAAGGAGAAAGACATTTCAATGGAGGTAAAATCCCTTTCAAAGGCAGAGACCTAAACGAGAGTTGAATACCTTTGAGTAATTAGGTGGGGCTGGGGAATAGTGCACATGCATGAGTGATTGTATAGAGACAGATAGGTGAGATGTCATGGAGGAGGGGGCTCTGGAATGGATTTCAGACCCTAGGTGATCTTTCAAAGGTGATGAGAAGTCATTGAAGAATCTGAAGTAGACATGTGACAAGAGGACTAGAGATGACTTAGTTAGGCGAGAAGAGAAGTGTGGGAAATTGGAGGTAAGAGAATTTGCCAAGATGGCTGCAAGTGCATTCTAATGAAAGCAATAACGTGGAACAGCAACGAGAAGAAACTATACAAAATACAAGTGGCGGTTACCTCTGGATGTGACACTGTGGTATATTTTTTTCTTTCTTTTCTTTTTGAATATCTCCCAAATAGCATCAGTAGGGCTGGAAAGAAGGGAATCACGTGTAAGAGATTCTTCAGAGGCTGAACAGATTTGACAGAATTTGCTGATGGATTAGGTGTGAAAGGTGAGGTGGCCAAGAAAAGAGAGACATCCATGTTGCCTTCTGGGATGCTAGTGTGTATGTATGTGTGTGCACGCTAGCACATGTGCACATGCTGGAAAATGTGACCATGATGGAAGAACAACTTCAGTGAGAAAAAGAGGAATCTGTTTTGGACATAGTGAGCCTGATGTGCTAAAAGGCTTGGGGTGGAGATGTTTATATCTTGTTGTCATTATTGGTGATATTTGAAGCTACAGGAGCTGAGGAGATTGCCCAGGAAAAGTGGATAGTGTAATAAGAAAAGATGACTGATGAACTAACTCAGCAGGGTGCCCATGTTTAAAGGTACCAGGCAGAGAAGGATATTCCTGAAATAGAAAGTAATGTAATGAAAGTATTGGTATGAAGTCCAAGGGAGAAATAGGTTTTCTAAACAAGAAAGGAACTGTGTGCAGGACAAGTAATATAAAAGCAAAAAAGTGCCCATTGAATTCTGCATTTGAGTGTGGTCATTGGTATCCACAGCTAAAGTGGTGTTACAAGGAGTGCAGACAATGGCTACGGTACAACAAACAAGAAGCAAACATCACTAGCTGAAGAATTAAGGAGATGAATACAGTGAAACCTGTGAAAGGCGGAACTTATTGGGATTGTCTTGTTTTCTCTAGGTCTCACAAGTATAAACCTGAGGTATAGGATGAACCAAAGTGTAAGAGATAGTAATATACTTGGGGTTTTCTTGCAGTACTCTGGAATGTACCACCTCTTCCACATGAACCAACTCCTGATTAGTGCAGGAGACATGAAAAGTGGAAGTCTGGAAAGGAAAAATGCCATCCAATAAAAACACTGACAACAAAGTCAGCCATGTAGTATAGAAGAGGTTCTTGGTGGGAGAGAGAACTTAACACTAGACTGCAGAATGATGGAAATTCAGTAAATTAGGCTACCAGAGACTTAATTCACTGATTTGCAACTTATTAATTGAAAATTAAGCAATGGTAATTGTCAGTAATAATTGCCAACTTCCTTTGAACTTACACAAGTTCATGCACAAACACATGGATACACACTCCTTTGTTGTTGTTGTTGTTGTTGTTGTTATGTGCTGTTGAGTTGGCCCCAAGTCATAGCGACCCTTCTTTGGGTTGCTGAGGCAGTATCACTATGGAAGTAGATTGCCCAACCTTCCTTCTGGTGGGTTCGAACTGCCAGCCTTCTGGTTAGCAGTCAAGTGCTTTAGACACTATGCTCCCAGAGCTAAAAAATCAGTTGCAACAAATATTTCAACTCTAAGCATCTCTAAGCCTATCCTATAAGTAATGCACAGTGATACAGTACATATTTTGTGCTCAAGAAATTAGATTGTAAAGGAGTAGTTAAGGACAAGGAGCTATGCTATTGTTAGGTGCTGTCAAGTCACTTCTGAGTCACAGCACCCTATGTACAACAGAACAAAATGCTGCCTGGACTTCCACCATTCTCACAACCATTGTTGTGCTTGGGCTTATCATCACAGCTACTGGGTCAATTCATCTCATTGGTAAACTCTAAAATAAAATTCTAGATGATTTCTGTATTCACACTGAAAGGATGCATGATATTTGTTTTTAAATATATCTCCACTTAGAAATAAAACTATAAAAATAGAAAATGAATAATACTATCTTATTTGGATTTTCTATACTGCATCATTTTTAATGTGGAATACGGAAATTACTGAATATCATTAATATCACATGCAAGTAAAATTTTGCTAAAGATAATTAAAAAATGGTTGCAGCTGTATGTTGACAGGAAACTTCCAGGTATTCAAGCTGGATTCAGAAGAGTATGTGGAATGAGGGATATTATTGCTGATGTCAGATGGATCTTGGCTGAAAGCAAAGAATACCAGAAAGATGTTTACCTGTGTTTTATTGAATATGTGAAGGCATTCGACTGTGTGGATCGTAGAAATTATGAATAACATTGTGAAGAGTGAGGATTCCAGAAAACTTAATTGTGCTCATGAGGAAACCATACATACCAAGAGGCTGTTGTTGAACAGAACAAGGGATTACTGCGTGATATAAAATCAGGAATGGTGTGTGTCAGGGTTATATCCTTTCACTATACTTATTCAATCTGTGTGATGAGCAAATAATCTGAGAACCTAGACAATATGAAGAAGAACGGGGCATCAAGTTTGGAGGAAGACTCATTAACAGCCTGCAATATGCAGATCACACAACCTTGCTGGCTGAAAGTGAAGAGGACTTGAAGCACTTGCTGGTGAAGATCAAAGACTACAGTTTTCAGTATGGATTACACCTCAATATAAAGATAACAAAAATCCTCAGAATTGGGCCAATAAGTGACATCACAATAAATGAAGAAAACACTGAAGTTGTCAGGGATTTAATTTTACTTTGATCCACAAACAACACCCATAGAAGTAGCAACCAAGAAATCTGTCCTGAAAGAAGTGAAGCCTTAATACTCCTAAGAAGCAAGAATGGACACACCTCATCTCTCCTACACTCATCATGTTTTCAAAAGGGACCAGTCCCTGCAGAAGTATGCCATGCTTGATAAAATAGAGGAGCAGCAAAAAAGGCGAAGACCCTTAATGACATAGATTGTGAGTGGCTGCAACAATGGGCTCAAGCATAGCAAGGATTATGAGGATGGTGCAGGACCAGGCAATGTTTCATTTCTGTTGTGCATAGGATTGATATGAGTTGGAGCCAACTCAACGGCACCTAACAACAACAACATTTGGACCCCAGAATCTAAGAATAAAATAGAACTTATGGAAAGTGTTCAAATGATATTTATGAACATTTTTGCCAATTGTTTGTATTTTTATACTTGGAATTCTGGGTATTTTTCTCCTGATGAATTTAAACTTGATTGAGAACTAGGATGTCACAAGACCATTGGTTAATTTTATTATTAGTATTTCAATGCTACTTTAATTATTTAGAAATAAATACGTGTTCCTATGTTTAAAATATAGATGAAATAACCTTTACCTCCTTAAACAACCATTAAAAAAAAAGAACATAGCTGTGTTAAATTTCCAATTATTTGGAAGACCTAAAAAATCCTGGATCGACCACCAATTAATTATATGGAATATCATCCTGTTTTGGTTACCTAGTGCCACTCTGAGAAGAATATACCACATATGGGATGGCTTTAACAAATAGGAGTTTATTCTCTTACAGTTTGGAAGCTGTAAGTCTGAGTTCTAAGTGCCAGGCTCTAGGGGCTGGGTGAAAGCCCCTCAACCTTAGGCTTCAGCTCTGCCTCCTGCTACTGGCCCACTGAAGCTAGAGACTTTTCTTCACTCAGACAGCTGCTGGCTGCTGAGACTGACAAGCCCAAGGTTGACAAGTAACAAGGCACAGTCCCAATGTTACCAAACCACACAGCAGGCCATTATTTCTCTGGTAGAATAGTGCCTAAGGCACTTGACTGCTAACCAGAAGGCTGGCAGTTCAAACCCACCAGCCACTCCTCGGAAGGAAGGTTGGGCAATCCTACTTCTGTAGTGATACTGCCTTGGAAACTCAAGGAGGGGTCACTATGAGTCAGGTCCGACTTGACAGCACATAACAACAACAACATTGAAGGTCCCAAGGTTGGCAGAGCATGGCAGGCTGCTGAACAATGACATGACTACATGCAGGGTTCAAGCATGCCATAAGCCAGAGACCATTCCCCAAGGCTTCTCCTTCTATACAGGAAGCAGACAACATCCCTAAGGCAGCTGTGCAGCTGCTCACAGTAGATTCCACCATGGAACTGATTACCAGTCTCATCATGCAGATACTATATACAGCTGCCCAGCCACTCAACCAGGCCTAGCCAAGTTGACACACAAACTTAACCACCACACATTCTTAAGTCTCAGTTTTCTTCTTTATAAAATGAGACAAATAAATACTATTGATCCTTTATGATATATGTATTGTTTTATGAAATTTGGAATAGTTTAGGTGTTTTATATTATCACTTATATGACTTGATAATCAGTTAGTGTCTTGCATCTAATATACATGCCATGTGATTTTCCTCCAACTTCTACATCAGCTTCTCAAAGATTTATTTTTCCTGAGTGACATAATTAATTATTGAGGTCACAGAAACTTCTTGGAGAAAATTACCAAGTTAGA
The DNA here is from genome assembly GCF_000298275.1 of Orycteropus afer afer. Classification (NCBI taxonomy): domain Eukaryota; kingdom Metazoa; phylum Chordata; class Mammalia; order Tubulidentata; family Orycteropodidae; genus Orycteropus; species Orycteropus afer. Next base: position 1,998,909 of record NW_006921911.1, on the reverse strand, counting down.
GTTCTTCATTAAAATGACTTGGTCTTCTTAACCCTTAGTTTCACAGGGAGTTAAAATTAGGTACATATTCAAATATTTTGGCTAATGAGAAACTGTATCTTCAGTTTTCACTCAAACCCTTCCTAATGAAGAGGATTATCAATGGGACAAGCTCTAGAAACTGGTGGCTGAACTGTATTTGATAAAGGTAGTCAAGATTAATGATTGTTATTCTGCATTTAAACTACCCTGTGTGGAATAGAGGAAATCAGCAATAGTGCCTAAGGCATTTGACTACTAACCTTCCTTGGAAGGAAGATTGGGCAATCTACTTCCATAGTGATACCACCTTGGAAACCCAAGGAGGGGTCACTATGAATTGGATCTGACTCAACAGCAGTGTGTTGCGCTGTTGTTTTTGTTATCCTGCTCACAGAGCTAGTTGTGATAACCATTTCAGGGGGCTAAAATCTTCCACCTCTGATGCCACATTGTATGGTGAATAGCATATCCCATTCCACATGCCAACTGCATCATTTGGAAATCTTAGGTTCACTTCCTTGGCCAGATCTGACCCCAGCTGCCCATGCAGACCTTTTATTTCATTCTTAGCCACCTAGGTCTAGACCATCTCATCTCTGGCAATATGAGGCTAGATTATCTCATCCCTAGCTTCCTGGGCCTAGGTCAGCAGGTACCAGATTCAAGCGTACAGGGTCCACAAAATTCCCTGTACTTCAGACTAGCAAGTCCTACTACTTCCTTTTCGTCTGATAATTCACTGGGATGACTCTTAGAGCTCACCGAAACACCATTATCAGTGACAAAGAACTTTTAATATAATAGAGAGAGATATAAATGAAGAAATTCATAGGGCAAAATCTGGGAGGAATGCCAGAAAATCATGATGTGCTTCTGCAAGGACTTTTCCTTCCTAAAAACATGTCCAAAATGTGTGAGATGAAGTCTCACCATCATCCCTTCTAAGATGATACAATTACCCTACCAAGAAGAAATGTTCACTGTCACTGACCAGAAAACACTTCAACCAGGAAATGCTCCATGACATCTGTCTGGAGCAGGAATGCCTGACTGTTGCTGCAGCTCTTGGGACAGGAATGCCCCTTACAGGCTCAGTTCTTGGGGATAGAAATGTCCCCCTGCCTTTTCCTGGCCAAAGTCACTGCTTAGTACAGCTCTCAACTGACAGCGCTTTGTTGTTGTTGTTGTTATTTGCCATCGAGTTGGACCCAACTCACAGTGACCCCTACTCAAGTGACCCCTTCTTGGGTTTCTGAGGCAATATCACTAAGGAACTAGATCATCCAGACTTCCTTCCAAGGAGTGGCTGGTGGGTTTGAACCACCAGCCTTTCTGGTTAGCAGTCAAGTGCCTTAGGCACTATGCTACCAGAGCTCCTCACAGTGCTTTAGCAGTTCTTTTCTCATTTAGGACAGCCCTGCTGTGCTTTTCTTTCAGCTCAGCTGTTTATCAGTGCAGCTTTCAGTTCTGCTTCACTGTACTCTCAGCTGGCTATTACTATCTTGCTTCAACTGGCCCAGCTCTTAACTACCACAGCTTCACCCCTGTACAGCTCTGCTCCACTCCACTCCACTCCACTCCAGCTCAGCTTTGCATTCCCCATCACAGCTCTTAACAAGGTCTTGGAATGTTTCTGATGTAGGATCTCTGTCTCCAAAGGACACACCATTCCTCCCAACTCTTATCAACCTGAAAGCCTCAGATGAGCTTCCATGTTACACAGCCTTTTTATAAGCCAGTCCTCATGCTTCTTTGTTGGTTACTGGCTGGGCCTTTCCAGCTAAACTAGGCAAATGTCTTGCTTCTCAGCAATTGGTGGGCAGGGCTCCCCATCCAGAATAGACAAAGACCATGCACATCTTTTCATGGGTGGAGCTCCCTAACCAGAGCAGGCAAAGTCATGCTTGTCAATTAGCAGCTGAGGGTTCCCAGCCAGACCAGACAAAAGTACTGTTCTTTGTCATTTATTGTCTGGAGCTGCTTAGTCAGACCAGACAAAGGTAAGAAACATTCAGGGATCTCAGGAACCAAGACAAAAGACTAAATTGCTTTTTCCACACCATGTACATTCTCTCTGATATAATGTGCTATTGAGTTGATTCCTACTGATGACAACCCAGATTCCCTGAGTGGTACAAATGGTTAAGTACTTGCCTACTGGCCGAAAGGTTGGCAATTTAAATCACACATAGGCACTTCAGAAGACAAGCCTGGAAATCAGCTTCTGAAAGATCACAGCCTTGAAAACTCTATGGAGCAGTGTGGAGCAGTACTACACTGATACATGGGGTTTCCATGAGTCAGAACTGACTTGATGGCTACCAACTCTGACATCATGGAGGCTTGTTATATATGTATGTGTATATAGATATAGGAGCTCTGGTAGCACAGTGTCTAAAGCATCTGACTGCTAACAAGAAGGTTGGTAGTTCAAACCCACAAGCCACTCCACAAGAGCAAGACTGGACAATCTACTGCACAAAGATTTACCACCTTGGAAACCCAATGGGGGTCACTGTGAGTCAGAATCTACTCAACAGTGTGGTTTTATATATATAGATAGATAGATAGATAGATATAATAGACACACATTGTTATATATGTATACATATATATAAATGAGTGATATTGAATAGGAATGCTTTAATGTAAATCAATCAAGAATAACATAAGATACTAGTTTATCATATATATGAATGAGTTTTATTTTTTTGCTAGTACAAGCTCAGTGTTCATATTATGAATATCCACTATTGTTAGATGCTGTGGAGTCAATTCTGACTTGTAGTGACCCTGTGTACAGCAAAACAAAACACTGCCCATTCCTGCCCCATCCTTACAATTGTTGCTTTATTTCAGCCCATTACTGTATCAATCCATCTCATTGAGGATTTCCCTCTTTTTTCGCTAACCTACTTCACCAAGCATGATATATTTTGCCACAGACTTGTCCCTCATAATAACATGTCCAAGATATATGACGTGAAGTCTCACCATCCTCACTTGCAAGGAGCATGCTGGCAGTTCCTTTGAGACAGATTTCTTTGTTCTTCTGGCAATCCATGATATATTCAATATTCTTCACCAATACAATAATTCAAAGGCATCAATCCTACCTTGGTCTTCTTTATTCATTATCCAGCTTTCTCATGCATATGAGGCTATTGAAAATACTGTGGCTTGGATCAAGAGCACCTTCAAAAAATGTGTTCAAAGTGGCATCCTTGCTCTTTAACACTTTAAAGTTTTCTTTTGCACATGAATAGACCCTTCACCAAAGAGGGTACTCAGGTGGCCAGCAAATACTTGAAGAAATGCTCACACTCATTAGCCATTAGAGAGATGCAAATCAAAACAACAGTGAGATGCCATCTCACCCCAGCACTGATGGCAAGGTTCAATGAAACAAAAAATAACAAATGCTGGTGGGGATGTGGAGAGATTGGGACTCTCTTACACTGCTGGTGGGACTGTGAAGTGATACAACCACTGTGGAAAGCAGTATGGTGATTCCTTAGAAAGCTGAAATTGGAGATACCATTTAACCCAGCAATCCCATTACTAGATATATAGCCTAGAGAGGTGAGAGTGAGGAAAGGAACAGATATATGCACACCCATGTTCATTGCAACACTATTTACAATAGCCAAAAGATAGAAATAACCTACGTGGCCATCAATGGAAGAGTGGATGACCAAACTGTGGTACATACACACAATGGAATGCTGTGCAGTACTAAAGAATAATGTAGAGTCAGGAAAACACTGCATAATATGGATGACCTTATGCTGAGTGAAATAAGTCAGTCACAGAAGGACAAATAAAATATTAGTTCATTATTGTAAAAAATCAAGGAAAGGCTTATATATGGAAGGAAACTTTCTTTGTTGATTACCAGGGGTGGTAGGGGAGAGAAGGGAACACTGCAAACAACAACAACAAAAAAAATGCATTGACCCATGTCACTTTAGTTTTATGTATTTCAGTGTACATAAATTATATTTCAATAAAATGTATTTTTTTTTTTAAAAGGTCTTTTGCAGCACATTTGCCCAAGGCAATATGTCATTTGATTTCTTGACTGCTGCTTCCATGGGTGTTGATTGTGGGTCAATGAAATCCTTGACAACTTCAATATTTTCTGCATTTATCATGATGTTGCTTTTTGGTTCAGTTGTGAGGATTTCTGTTGTCTTTATGTTGGAGTGTAATCCATACTTTAAGTTGTAGTCTTTGATCTTCAGTAAGTGTTTCAAGTCCTCTTCACTTTCAGCAAGCAAGGTTGTATCATTTGCATAGCACAGGTTGTTAATAAGTCTTCTTCTAATCCTGATGCCACATTCTTCCTCATATAGTCCAGCTTCTCGAATTATTTGCTTAGCATATACAGATTGAATAAGTATGAAGAGAGGATACACCCCTGACACACATCTTGACTGATTTTAAACTGTGCGCTATTCTGTTTGAGTGACTGCCTCTTGGTGTATGTACAGGTTCTGCATGAGTACAATTAAGTGTTCTGGAATTTCTATTCTTTGCAGTGTTACCCATAAGTTGTTATGATCTGCACAGTTACATACTTTTGCACAGCCAATAAAACACATGTTAAACCTCTTTCTGATATTCTTTGCTTTCAGCCAAGATCCAACTGACATCAGTAATGACATCTCTCGTTCTATGTCCCCTTGTGAATCCTTCTTGAATTTCTGGCAGTTCCCTGTTGATGCACTGCTGCAACAGTTTTCTAATCTTTGCCAAAATTTTACCAAATTTTAATTAATTAATTAATTAAATTTAA